>NC_048235.1:24694766-24927145 GCF_002007445.2 Ailuropoda melanoleuca | reverse complement strand
GTATTGAGTTTGAGAAGTTCTTTGTAGATCTTGGATACTAATCTTTTATCTGTAGCGTCATTTGCAAATATTTTTTCCCATTCTGTGGGCTGCCTCTTAGTTTTTTTTGACCATTTCCTTGGCTGTGCAGAAGCCTTTTATCTTGATGAAGTCCCACAAGTTCATTTTTTCTTTTGTTTCTCTTGCCTTTGGAGATGTGTCATGAAAAAGNTGCTGCCTATGTTCTCCTCTAGGATTTTGATGGATTCCTGTCTCACATCGAGGTCTTTCATCCATTTGGAGTTTATCTTTGTGTATGGTGTGAGAGAGTGGTCAAGTTTCATTCTTCCTAAGAAGTAGGAAAATCGGTAGGAGAAGAAAGGGAAGAAGAAAGGGGGGTAAACAGAAGGGGGAATGAACCATGAGAGACTGTGGACTCTGGGAAACAAACTGAGGGCGTCAGGGGGTGGGGAATGGAATAGGCCTGTGATGGGTATTAAGGAGGGCACGTATTGCATGGTGCAGTGGGTGTTATACGCAAATAATGAATCATGGAACTTTACATCAAAAACTAGGGATGTACTGTATGGTGACTAACATAATATAATAAAAAATATTATTAAAAAAAGAAAAAGAAAAAAGACAGCTCAGGTACGCCAAGACTGGCCCCATGGTTTTTGTTACGACTATCATGACTGCGTTTTTGCAGGCTGCCCCCATGGGCCAGCTCCATCTTTTCCTTTCTGCTTGATGCCTTGCATTGAGTTCCCACTAGTACTGCCCTGAAACTCTGGCAAGTGGGACTCTTGCACTGGCTTTTGTGGTTTAGAGGGCTCCACTCCGGTCCTCCTTTGCTCCTTCTCCCCCTCATAGGGTAAGGAGTCCTTGGGATCAAGAGGATATAATCACCTGTAATGTTTATTTCTTACTTCGGGCACACATTTTTGGTACATGAGACTTCAGCATTTCCAACCTAAGGCTGGTGGGGTCTTTCTTGGGTCTTTTCTCACTAGGGTGGAGGATGCTGACTTTGCGTGCACACGTGGGCCAAGGATGGCCAAGGTGCTGATTGTTTCAAGGCTAGATGGAGCTTTCATGTGTGGCCTGGGTTGTCTCTATGTGTGTGCTCTAGGCTGCTTGTGGTATAGGAAGGGACTAGGGGTGGAAAGAGAAGGAGGAGAGGGCCACTTTCAGGCATGGATTTCTGGAAATCTGAAGATTTCTGAATTTAAGTATATTTGTTATGGTGGAAGTATAGTTGTTTTCACTAATGATGTTGGTTTGAAATATGACTTTTTTTTAAAAAAAGATTTTATTTATTTGAGAGAAAGAGAGAGAAAGAGAGTAAGCACGCAGAGCAGGAAGGGCAGAGGGAGAAAATCTTCAAGCAGACTCACTTCTGAGCACAGAGCCAGATGTGGGGCTCAGTTCCACAACCCCGAGACCAAGATCTGAGCCAAAATCGAGAGTTGGATGCTTAATGAGTCACCCAGGCGCCCCTGATGTATTTTTAAACATTTACATGTGTGGTATATGTGGACTTCCATTTGTACTCTTGGCCAAGGCTCTTATAAATATTAAGGGGTGAGCTTGGTTCCACCATTGTATTAATAGTGCTGCTGCCTTAGACTTATGTCTGTATGGCCTCACTGATCAAGATGAAGTGTTTGCAAATTTTTTTAGAAATAGAAAATCAAGAAATTAAGCAGAATTTTTAGATAAATGAAGTCTTATCTGGAACCTCAGCATGTAAATATAGAGACGTAGGATTATTCTGGCTGCAACAAGAATAAAACCTCAGAACTCTGTTGACTCAGGGACTTCTACCCCCATCCCCTCCCACCCTCAGGGTGGCCTTGAGGCTTTGGAATGCCAGTACTTCACAGACAGTTTGAAAATTATGGTTTCTTCATACTGGTGTTGGGCACACTTAACGTTCTGTGAACCTACCTTGAAACACTAGTACATAATCAAACAAGTTTGGGAAAAGCAAGGCACTCTTAGACCTCTTTGGCAATCACAGTGCACAGGAACGTGAAATTTCTTCCCCTTCCCCAGCTTGTTGGGATAAAACATTGTGTAGGTGTCAGGTGTATGAGATGGTGATTTGATCTACATATATATTGTGAAATGATGACCAGAGTAATGTTAGTTAACACATCCATCACCTCACATAGTTATCTATTTTTGGTGTGTGTGTGTGTGGTGAGAACTTCTAAGACCTGCTCTTTTAGCAACTTCCAAGTGTACCGTACGGTATTGTTAACCATAGTCACCATGCTGTAATTTGGATCTCCAGAACTTACTCATCTTGTAAGTGGAGATTGTACCCTTTGACCACCTTCACCCATGTCCCCCACCCCACTGCCCCTGGCAACCATCAATCTACTTTCTGTTTCTAGGAGTTTGTTTTTTTTTTTTAGATTCCAGGTATAAGAAGATCTGTCTTTCTCTGTCTGACATCTCACTTAGCATAATGCCCTCAAGGTTCATTCATGTTATAACAAACGGCAGGATTTCCTTCCTTTTTAAAATATTTCATTGGCGGTCATGTACAACAAAGTGATTTGATATATGTATATATTGCAAAATGACCACAGTAAGGTTAGTTAACACATCTATTACTTCACATAGTTATCTTTCTTTTTTTTTTGTGGAAAACTCTACAATCTACTTGCTTAGCAACTTTCAAATATATATATATATATATATATATATATATATATATATGTATTTTATTTATCCTTGTTATTTATCTATTCAATCCATCAACAGACAACACTTAGGTTGTTTCCATATATTGGCTATTCGTGAATAATGTTATAGTGAATATGGGCGTGCAGATATCTCCTTGAGATAATGATTTTGTTTCCTTTGGCTATATACCCAGAAGTAGATTGCTGGAACATATGGTAAATCTATTTTTAATTTTTTGAGGAACCTCCATACTATTTTTCATAGTGACTGTACCAATTTACATTCTCACCAACAGTGTACAAAGGTTTCCTTTTTCCATATCCTCGGCAACACATTATCTCTTGTCTTTTTGATAATAACCATTCTAACAGGTGTGAGGTGGTATCTCATTGTGGTGTATGCTAATGTATACTAATCTGATGATGAGTGATATTGAAACCTTTTTGTGTACCTGTTGGCTATTTGTATATTTTCTCTGGAAAACTGTCTGTTCAGGTCCTTTGCCCATTTTTAAATCAGATTACTATTATTATTTTTGCATTAATGAGTTATATGAGTTCCTTCTATATTTTGGATATTAGCCCCCTATCAAATATATGGTTTGCAAATATTTCCTCCCATTCCATAGGCTGTCTCTTCATTTTGTTGACTGTTTCTTTTGTTGTGCGGAAGCTTTTTAGTTTTATGTCATCCTACTTGTTCATTTTTGCTTTTGTTGCTTGTACTTTTGGTATCAAATTAGAAAATCTTTGTCAAGACCAATGTCAAGGAGCTTACTCCCTGTGTTTTCTTATAGGAGTTTTACTGTTTCAGGCCTTATATTTAAGTCATTCAATTTGAGTTAATTTTTGTAAATGGTGTAAGATATAGTGGTCCAGTTTTGTTCTTTTGAGTGCAAATATCCAAATTTCCCAACATTATTTATTGGAGACCATTTTTTCCCATGAATATTCTTGGATCTCTTGTCAAATATTAGTTGGCTGTATATTAGTGGGTTTATTTCTGGGCTTCTAATTATGTTCTCTTTGTCTATGTTTTTATTTTATGCCAGTATCATACTGTTTTGACTACTATAGCATTTAGCATAGCTTGACGTCAGGAAGCATGATGATGTTTCTGCTTTGTTCTTTTTTCTTAGGATTGCTCTGGGGACTTTTGTGGTTCCATACAAATTTTAGGATGTTTCTTTCTATTTCTGTGAAAAATGCTGTTGGAATTTTGATACAGATTGCACTGAATCTATAGATGGCTTTGAGTAGAAGGGGCATTTTAACAACACTAGTTCTTCTGATTTATGAATACAGGATATCTTTCTATTCATTTGTGTCTTCTCAGTTTCTTTCATCAAAGTCTTAATAGTTTTCAGTGTAGAGATCTTTTACCTCCTTGGTTAAATATATTCCCAGGTATTTTATTCTTTCGATGCTATTGAAAATGAGATTGTTCCCTTAATTTTTTTTTCTGTAGTTCATTATTAGTGTAGAGAAGTGCCAAATGATGTTTTTTTTGGGGGGGGGGAGGGAGAGGAAGAGGAAGAGAGAGAATTTCAGGCAGTCTCCACGCTCAGCATAGAGCCCCACATGGGTTCAATGTGGGGCTCAATCTCACGTCTCTGAGATCATGACCTGAGCTTAAATCAAGAGTTGAATGCTTGGGGTGCCTGGGTGGCACAGCAGTTGGGCGTCTGCCTTCGGCTCAGGGCGTGATCCAGGCGTTGTGGGATCGAGCCCCACATCAGGCTCCTCTGCTATGAGCCTGCTTCTTCCTCTCCCACTCCCCCTGCTTGTGTTCCCTCTCTCGCTGCCTGTCTCTATCTCTGTTGAATAAATAAATAAATAAAATCTTTAAAAAAAAGAAAAGAGTTGAATGCTTAACCAACTGAGCCACCCAGGAGCCCCACAACTGATTTTTGTATGTTGATTTTATATCCTACAACTTTACTAAATTCATTTATTAGTTCTACCAGATTTTTTTTTTTGGGCGGGGTCTTTAGGGTTTTCTGTATGTAAAATGTCATCTGTAAAAGAGGCAGTTTTACGTCGTATCTGATTTGGATGCTTTTGATTTCCTTTTCTTGCCTAGTTGCTCTGTCTAGGACTTCCAATACTATGTTGAATAAAAATGGCAAGTGTGGGTAACCTTATCTCATTTCTGATCTTAGAAGAAAAACTTACAGCCTTTTACCTTTGAGTATAATGTTAGCTATGGGCTTGCCAAATATGGCCTTATTATGTTGAAGTAGATTTATTCTATACCCAATTTGTTGAGAATTTTTATTATGAAAGAATGTTGAATTTTGTCAATGTTTTTTCTGCATGTATTGAGATGATAATATGATTTTTATCTTTCTACTGATGTGATGTACCACATTGTCTTAGAACTGAATCCCACCTGATCCTGGTGTATGATCCTTTTAATGTGCTATTTAATTCAGTTTGTTATTATTTTGTTGAAAATTTTTGCATTTATATTCATCAGGGATATTGGTCTGTAGTTTTCTTATCTGGCTTTGGTGTCAAGGTAATGCTGGACTTGTAAAGTGGGTTTGAGAGTATTCCCTCCTCTTTACTTTTTGGGAGAGTTTGAGAAGGATTGGTGTTGATTCTTCTTTAAATATCTGGTAGAACTTGCCAGTGAAACCATCTGGGC
Organism: Ailuropoda melanoleuca; assembly: GCF_002007445.2. NCBI lineage: Eukaryota > Metazoa > Chordata > Mammalia > Carnivora > Ursidae > Ailuropoda > Ailuropoda melanoleuca. Next base: position 24,921,820 of record NC_048235.1, on the reverse strand, counting down.
CTGGGCTTTTCTTTGTTGGGAGGATTTTGGTTCCTGATGCAGTCTTCTTACTTGTTATTGGTCTGTTTAGATTTTCTGTTTCTTCATGATTCAGTCTTGGTAGCTTGTGTGTTTCTAGGAATTTATCCATTTCTAGGTTCATGATAGTTTCTTATAATACTTTGTATTTCTGTGGTCTCTGTTGCAATGCCTCTTCTTTCACTTATAATTTTATTTATCTGAGGCTTTTCTCATTTTTTTTGGCTTAGTCTAGCTAAAGTTTTGCCAGTTTGTTTATTTTCCAAAGAGCCAGCTCTTAGTTTTGTTAGTATTTCTTTTAAAAAATTTTTTTTATTATGTTATGTTAGTCACCATACAGTACATCCCTAGTTTTTGCTGTAGTGTTCCATGATTCATTGTTTGCATATAACACCCTGTGCTCCATGCCTTATGTGCCCTCCTTACTACCCATCACGGGCCTATCCCAATCCCCCACCCCCCTCCCCTCTGAAGCCCTCAGTTTGTTTCCCAGAGTCTTAGTCTCTCATGGTTCATTCCCCCTTCTGTTTACCCCCCCTTCATTCTTCCCTTCCTTCTCCTACTGATCTTCCTACTATTTCTTATGTTCCATAAATGAGCGAAACCATATTTGTTAGTATTTCCTGTTCTCTTTTTTATTTACCTCTGCTCTAATGTTTATTATTTATTGCTTTATGCTGACTTTGGGATTAGTTTGTTCTTCTTTTTCTGGTTCCTTGAGGTGCAATGTTAGGCTGTTTATGTGAGATCTTTCTTCTTGTTCTATGCATTTATAGCTGTAAACTCTCCTCTTAGGACTTCTCTTGCTGCACCCCATAAGGTTTGGTATGCATTGCCATTTTCATTTGTCTCATTCAGCTCAGCTTGGGGTACTGGATAGGTCAGTTGATAGCACCTGCTGGCAGGCGGGCTTATTATTAGGATCTCTGGTTGTGCAAAGCCATTGCATGAGCTCTGAGGTTGGAGGAAGAGGGTGTTGCTGGGTGGGCTTCATGTTGAAGGAGGTGGGCTTCCTCGTCAGGTGGGGCTGCTGGCTGTTTTGTGAACAGGTAGGGCCACTAGCTGGGCTCTGCAGTCATCTCTGGTCAGGCAGGGTTGCAGGTTGTGTTCACTGTCAGGGCAGTCCCACTGACTGGACTGCGTAGTTGAACAGGACTGTGGGCTAGTGCTCCGCAGTTGCTCCTGGTAAGATGGCCTCAGGCTGTGCTCTGTGATCAGGTGGGGCCACAGGTTATATCCTGAAGCTGGGCTGGGCTGCTGGCTGAGCTTTATTGTCCAGTAGGCTGTTGGCTGTGCTTTGCTGTTGGGAGGGATCGTTGGTTGGGCTACCCAGTTGGGCAGGTCCTCTAGCTCTATCCTGAAGCTGGGTGGGACTGGAGACTGTGCTTTACGTGGGTAGGGTCACTGTCTAGAGCTCCCTTGTTGGGTTGGGCTGCAGATTATGCTCCAAGATTGGGCACAGTCATAGGCTGGGCTGCCTGCCTAGGCAAGGCCTCAGGTTGTGTTCAGCAATTGCGCAGGGCTGTACTCTCAGCTCTGCTGTCGTAGGCTGGCCTCCGAGGCTGCTCAGGATAACTGTTCAGGTTTCTTCCTTATGTGGGGCTGGAGGCTACGCTCAACAGTTTTGTGGGTCTGCTGGCTTCACTCTCCTCCTGAATGGGCTGTAAGTTGTTCTCCAAGTCTTCCAGGCATCTGTGGCCATGCTTCCTGGAGGGATGGGATTGAAGGTTATGCTCAGCCATTGGGCGAAGCAGTGAATTTGTTCCCCTCCTCGGGCAGGGACTTAGAATTAGGTCCACACTGGTATAGCCTGTTGGCTTGGGATCCAAATTTGGCAGAACAGACAGCCAAGCTTCCCGCCTAGATGGGGGCCACTGGCTCAGGTCTGCACATAGGCAGAACCACTGGCCAGTCTTTGGGCACTGCTTCGAGCAAGAGCTTGGTCTACCAAGATTTGAATGCTGGTGCTATAAGCCCCACCCCCTGCTCCATCTCTCTCTGATCCCCAGTGGTTTACCTTGTTTAATCCAGAGTTTTTAAGATTTTATTTTTAAGATGTAATCACATCTTACCAGGAAACTCTGGAGGCCTTTTTAATATCCGTGTAATCCACTTTGAGAATTGTTGTCTAAGATGATTCCCTAATGTGAAACAGAGCTAGAACACTAATAGTCTATTCACTGTGTTCTTTACAGAAATTTGGTAATCATAAATGATTAATATAAAATTTGTATTTAAAGGAATGTAGCCTTTATAGAAATATTGTGGTAAATTTCTCATTACATTAAAACTTTATTGTCACTACATTAATTTTGTATTACATATTTTAATAATGTATTTAAAATTTTTGGCACCTGGGTGGCTCAGTCGTTAAGCGTCTGCCTTCGGCTCAGGTCATGATCCCAGGGTTCTGGGATTGAGCTCCGCATCGGGCTCCCTGCTCAGCGGGAAACCTGCTTCTTCCTCTCCCACTCCCCTTGCTTATGTTCCCTCTTTCACTGTGTCTCTCTCTATCCAATAAATAAATAAAATCTTTAAAAAAATTGTATTTTTCTCTAAGGAGAAATGTTTAACTGTCACTCATTTATTCAAGGTGTAAAAGGTCCTAAGCCTTATTCACAACTCTTGACTTATTCTTGCCACTATGTTCTGTTGCTAGAGTTAAATGTCTCTACGGCAGATTCTAATGACAATAGCAAAAGATTCTAATCTTATGTTCTGATACTCTTAGGCTGCCAAAATTTCTAAATATTTTTTGGGTGTATGAGAACTAATTTTCTATTCAAACAACTGCTGTCTGCTTCCTTCAGCTTGGCATTAATTTGGAAGGTAGAGAGTTTTGAGCACACAGTGTTTTAGATTGGCTGTGGGGTGGGTCCTCATGATGATCTCTTTCAGACAGAAAATTCTTAGTCACCAGAATCCTTGTCATACCAGCAGCGATGTTATTCATTAATTTCATTTCATGCTTACATCAAACACAATGGGATACTTCTGTTCCAGCTGTTCTCTACTGCTAATGTCTACTTTAGTATTTGATTTTTAATCTCACCAATGCTTTGTGGACAGACTGCCTTTTTTCCCCTCTCTCAAGTTTTAAAGGATTCTAGACAGATCAGGAAAAAGAAGTATAGTTGTTGTTTTTTGGTTTATTTTTCATACGTTCCCAAGAATATGACATTGTGGGCCATAATCAGTTCTGCAAGGGCTCTGACCTGCTTCCTGTAGATGCCTCTGGCCAATTCTCTAGTGCCCCACCCTGGGGATTCTCTGTTGGTGGCGCAGCATGGGTTGCCATGGAAACCCAGTGGGCACTCACACACGTGCAACCTGTAAATGTTGGGGCATGAACGCTGGTGGGATGAACTTTGATCAATTGGCATTGGGTAGATACAATTTTTTCCTCTCTACTGAGAGTTCTAAAACGTATTTCATATGGTTTGTCAGATGGTCCTTTAGGACCAAGAAGTCGATTGTCAACAGTGGAGGCCAACTTGATGATGGATATTTGTAATGGCTCTTCCTCCTGGCCTGCTTTGCTGACTCATATCTTTTCCATGGTTTCATATATCTTCCTAAAGGACTGACACACGAGTCTTTGTCTCCAGCTCTGCTTTCAGGGGAACCCATGTTAAGATAGTGACCAAGTTATAGTTTTGGTTACCATATTTCACAAAAATATGGGTTAATAAAAACAATAATCATTTTATGATTCTGAGTTTATTTCTGAAATAAGTTTAGAGAGCTATACACATTGAATCGAATTTATTTTTACATTTAACATTTTTACTTTTAAAGAAGTAGGAACTGCCTCAAAGCTGTATCCATTAGCTCTTTCTTCCATGCCTGGTCTTTAAGATGATTCTAAGGATATATGTTTAAGACGTTTGGAAAACTCAGATTCAGTGAATGACCCCAAGCATGTGGATCTTGGTACCAGACTCACTGGGTGCTGTCACAGACTTTCTTTCCAGGGTCACTTGTTTTCCAGTTTATGGTGATGCCATCTACTGACCAGCATAAATTATAGTCAGATATCTCTCAACATTTATTCTCTTTGGCTGGGCTTTTGTTTTTTATATCTTACAGAAATAGTAAAAGAGGCTAAAGAATAGATGAATAATGAAATAAGGGTGAAGAAAAAAATGAGGGTAAAAAAATAATACCAAATATATGCCATAGGTCCTGGGCAGTGGCTATAAGGACATTTCAGTTGTGTGTGTGCTTCCTGGTAGCCAAAGCAAAAGTATAAATAGGATAAATAATGATAGTCAAAGTGTCCATAATTTTTTTTTTTTTACCTTCTTTCCAGGAGATTCATCTGTCTCTACCAAGATCTAAGAAAAATTTCTCTGGACGTTCCATGGAAAAGGTGAGTATTGTATGATCAGCCAATTAACACTCTCCATGACGTGCCTGCAGTACAGACAGAAAGGACTTTATAGGACTGTATCTTTTAACAAGAATCTTTCAATGTTGCCTATTTAGCTCTCTGATAGTCACATTCACTGTGTCAGTGGAGGGCCCCTCATCTTTGAAGCTATCTTCCACAAATGTGGTTTTCCCTAATGAACTTTTGTTGAGAATTGGGCTAGACTGGAGTTTGCGCTGGGAGGACACATTAGGTCTAATTGGGCACATCACTTAAATATACGTCTCTTAATGTGATAAGGGCTTAACTTCTCTCTGCTGTTTTAAGTTTTGGGGTGAAAAATAAGCGATTTGTTCAACAATGAAACGGGACCACATTGTCTGGACAACAGAGAGTCCTTTATCCCTTTTAGTATCTCACACGTTCAGACAGACTGCCCCTCTGGGACCATGTGGATGAGCTTGCTCTTGTGTTTAGTTGAATATTATATGTTCTCTGTCTTTGTGATGTATCTGTGGGGATCTGGTTGTCAAACAGGATCCCTACTTAAAATATTTCCTCACTGTTTCTCAGAGGTTTGGGTAGTGTGGTTGGTGGGGATCTTCCCTGATGACAGGGCAGTCATTAGAGGAGTTGTCTGGTGGAAATCTGTGCTCTGACGCTGTGTTGCCAAGTACAGACTGTAGGAGTGGGTGGGATGCAGGGAGCATGGAGACATATGTTGCTCTCCTGGGTTGGTAATGATTTCCATTTTATCAGGAGTGTCACAGTCATTTCTCACAATATCTATGTGAGGGGAGGTGATGTCAGTCCTGTTTTACAGATAAGTTGCTGACAGATATTTATATCGAAGGAGACTTCTGAAGTCAAACTTCTCATTGAGAAAATTTTTAAAAATTTTCCAAGATAGCCCTTTTCTACACTTTTATCTGTGGTTTTAAAACTTTTCAAGACTAACTCAAATCTCAAATTTTCTGTAAAGTTTTTCCTGACCTCTTCTGATTGAGCATAATTTTCTTCCTTCAGGAGAAAGAAGCTTCATGCAAACCTTTATTTTAGAGTGCATTGTAGTTATTTGCTATTGTGAGATCCTTAAGGTCAGGGGCTAAACCTTTTTCATCTCTGTAAGCCTGTTGCTTTGCATGACGTTTGAACATAGAGTTCCTTAATGTGACCTTCCTCTAGTGATTTATTTATTCTGGAACTTTCCTTTTCCTGGAAGGGATTACCATATATATGAGGTCCCATTTTAGAAACTAACGGTTATTTTTTGATAGACAATAAAAACCAGATTTGACCTTCTTTAACCTTTTAGAAAACCAAGAAATTTCACTGCTCATATGAGAACCCCAGAGGAATACTAATGAAATCATGTGTTTGCAATGGGAAAGGTAGACAGTTCCATAGAGCTCTTCCCTGTCTTGACTGATAGCTTCAAAGTAGATATAACTAAGATACAAATATTGTGTTTCTAAAGAGTATTGCTTTGTTGTGCTGGATCACTGCATATGGTTAAGTGTTGGAGGTCCTGAAGGGCTACAGTAGCTGCAGAGTAGTCCCTGTGCAGACACTAAATGGACCTTACTGTAAGCAGTATTCCAGCTATCAGCTTGCCTGTGCCAAACAGTAAAGATTACCTTTATTGAGGGTTAAAGCTATTTACCATAAGCCTTTGGTTTGGAATAGCTATGTCCATCTCCTCTCCCCTCTACCAACTGAATAGAGTGATATAGCATTATGATGACCTGAAAGTTGATGGTAGGATTAGTAGGGGAAAATGGTTAGGATCTTTCAGATTGGGAAATTTGGGCAGATTAAGTGGCTAGTCATTGTTAGAAAATAAAAGACTGAGATAAGAGAAGCAATTTCCACAAAGAAAGATGGAAAAAGGCATTCTAGCTCAGCTCAGTTGTACCTATTCTTAGACTGTTACCTCGAGTTCTGTGACTGCTGAAATAATTTAAGAGATTCTCAAAATCAGGGCCATGTTTTCCTCACCTTTGTATCCCTGAGATAAAAGAGAGATTATCAAGCAGGTGGTAGACATTGTGAAAGATGTATGCAGTGGTACGACAGAAAGTCTTGGGCTTTGGATCAAACAGATCCATGTTTAAGTCTTGATTCTACCACTTACCATCTGTGTGTTCTTGGGAAAATTACTTAACTTATCTGATCTTCAGTTACCTTGTATATAGAAATGAGGATAGCACATATTGCATAAGTTTATATGAAAATTGAATGAGATCTTGTCTGTAATGTGCCAACATAGAAAAAGTGCTCAATAAATGATAATTTATTTGATGAGTACACTTTTTAATGAAGATTTTATTTATTTTTTTGACACACAGAGAGAGAGAGAGTGAGCACAAGCAGGGGGAATGGCAGGCAGAGGGAGAGGGAGAAGCTGGCTCCCCATAGAGCAAGGAGCCTGATGCAGGGCTTGATCCCAGAACCCTGGGATCATGACCAGAGCTGAAGGCAGATGCTTAACTGACTGAGCCACCCAGGTGCCCCAACGAGTAAATTTTTGATGAGTAAAAATAGAGGTCAATGCCTCAGTTTTTCCATATATGTGAAATGTTCTTTTGTACATTTTTTTGTGAGGGATAAAGTAATAATAAAAAATGTCTGCACAGGACCTAGAATAGCTGAAACAATTTCAAAAGATGAAGAATAAGGTGGGAGGAATCACTATACCTATTTTTAATATGTATTAAGTATCTATTATAATTAAGGCAATGTGCTTTGGTGAAAAGATAAACATATAGATCAATGGAATAGAACAGAGAACCCAGAGTTAGACCCACACAGATATGCCCAACTAATTTTAAAATTATTTTTAAAAGATTTTTAATTGTGGCAAAAATGCATAAGATTTACCACCTTAAATATTTTTAAGTATATAGTCCAGTAGTGTTAAGTACATTCATATTGTACGACAGATCTCCAGAACTTTTCCTGCCCAAATAATTTTTGACAAAGATGCAAAAGCAATTCATTGGAGGAAAGTTAGCCTTTTCAACCAATGGTACTAGAGCAATTGGACATTCATAGGCAAAAAAAATGAACTGACCTAAACCTCACACCTTATAATTAGCTCAAGATGGACCATGGACTTAAATTTAAAATGTTAAAGTATTAAATTTTCAGTTAAAAAATAGGAGAAACTCTTTGGGATGTAAGACTGGATGAGGATTCCATATATTTTACACCCAAAAACATGATATATGAAAGGAAAAATTGATAAATTGACCTCATAAGAATTAAGAACTTTGGAAGACCCTGTGAAGAGGATTAAAAGCTATAGGCGGGCAACTTCTTACTAGACACGTCTCTGGAAACAAGGGAAACAAAAGCAAAAATGAACTATTGGGACTTCATCAAGATGAAAAGCTTCTGCATGGCAAAGCCAAAAGGCAAACTACAGAATGGGAGAAGATATTTGCAAATGACATATCAAATAAAGGGTTAGCATTCAAAATCTATAAAGAACTTGTCAAACTCATCACCCAAAAACCAAATAATCCAGTTAAGAAATGGGCAGAAGACATGAATAGACGTTTTTCTAAAGAAGGCATCCAGATGGCTAAGAGACGCATGAAAAGATGCTCAGCATCACTCATCATCAGGAAAATACAAATCAAAACCACAATGAGATATCACCTCACACCTGTCAGAATGGCTAAAATTAACAACACAGGAAACAGCAGGTGTTGGCAAGGGTGCAGAGAAAGGGCAACCCTCTTACACTGTTGGTGGGAATACAAACGGGTGCAGCCACTCTGGAAAACAGTATGGAGGTTCCTCAAAAGGTTAAACATAGAACTACCCTACAACACAGCAACTGCCCTACTAGGTATTTACCCAAAGGATGCAAAATACTGATTTGAAGGGGCACACGCACTCTGATGTTTATGGCAGCATTATCAACATAGCCAAACTATGGAAAGAGCCTAAACATCCATCAACTTTTTAAAAAAAAAGATTTATTTATTTATTTGACAGAGAGAGAGAGAGAGAGCCAGCGAGAGAGGGAACACAAGCAGGGGGAGTAGGAGAGGAAGAAGCAGGCTCCCAGCAGAGCAGGTGTATTATGCAAAGTGAAATAAGTCAGTCAGAGAAAGACAAATACTGTCTGATTTCACTCATATGTGGAATTTAAGAAACAAAACAGATGAACATAGGGGAGGGGAAAAAAAAAGAGAGGGAGGCAAACCATAAGAGACTCTAAAGGACAGAGAACAAACTGAGGGTTGATGGAGGACGAGGTGAGTGGGGGATGGGCTAAGTGGGTGATCGGTATTAAGGAGAGCCCTTGTTGTGATGAGTACTGGGTGTTGTATGTAAGTGATGAATCACTAAATTCTACTTATTCCTAGAACCAATTTTACACTATCTGTTAACTAACTACAATTTAAATAAAAACTTAAAAAAAATAAAAGCCATAGGTTGGGGAAAATACATGCTAACAGTGTATCTCACAAAGACTAGTATCTAGAATATACATAAAGACCCTCAAATGTCAACTGGAAAAAGCACACACGATCCAATAGAAAATGGGCAAATGACATGAACAGACATTTCACTGAAGAACACCTGGCAAACATGCACATGAAAAATGTGACGAGCCCCACTAACCATTAGGAAATGCAAATTAAAACCACAAGAAGATACTACTACACACCTATTAGAATGGCAACATAAAGAGTAGTGTGAAGACTAAATGTGGATGAGGATGCAGAGAAACTGGATCACTCGTACATTGCAGATAGGGATGTAAAATGGACAGCTACTCTGGAAAAGCATATGGCAGTTTCACACAAAACTATACAAGCATTTGCCATATGGCCCAGCAATTGCACTCTTGGGTATTTTTCCCAGAGAAAGGAAAACTTATGTTCACATGCAAACAAGTGTTTATAGCAGCTTTATTTGTAATAGCCCCAAACTGGAACCAACTCATATATCCTTAAGTGGGTGAACGGTTAGGCAAACTGTGGTTCTCCATACCTTGGATTGGTACTCAGCAGTAAAAAGGAGTGAACCATTGATACACTCAACAACTTGGACGAATCTTAAGGGAATTATGCTGAGTGATAAAAAGCCAATCTCAAAATGTTACAAACTGTATCGTTTCATTTAGATGATATTCCTTAAAATGACAAAGTTATAGAGATGGAAAACAGATTACGTGTTGCCAGGAGTTAGGGAGAGGGGAGGAGGTATGGTAGTTGTAACTATAAGATGGTAGTGTAAGAGAGTCTTGTGATGGAACTCTGCTGAGTCTTGATTGTGATGTTTGTCCACAAATCTACACATGTGGTAAAATTGCAGGGAACTAAACATACACATGCACAGACATAAAACAAATAGTGCATGCAAAACTGCTGAAATCTGAATAAAGTCAGTGGATTATATCAATAGCAATTTCCTGGTTATATTGTACTATAGCTATTTAAGATGCAACCTTTGGGGGAAACCAGGTGGAGGGGATGCGGAATCTCTCTGTATCATTTCTTAGACTTGCATTGGAATTCACAGTGATCTCAAAACAAAAAATAAAAAAAATAAAAATAAAAATAAAAGGTCTGAGCTAGGTTGTAAACTCCTCTACAGATAGAATGCAGATTTAGTGGAATCCCATTTTGGTTGGGCTTAATAGTCAATAAGCAGTTGGGTTTCAGAGTTGCAGGGTTTGAGAAGACTACGGAATTCACTGTCTAGTTGGGAAGAAGTCTGCATCTTCTAGAGCACTGCTGAGCAATAGACCTTTCTGTGATGCCGAAAATGTTCTGTATCTGCACTGTCCACTATTGTAGTCATCGTAGACATGTGCCTAATGTAATCGAGAAACTGAATTTTCAATTTTATTTAATTTTATTATTTTATTTTTAAGTGATATTCCTTATTTTTTTAAAGATTTTATTTATTTATTTGAGAAAGAGAGAGACAGAGCACAAGCTACAGGCAGAGGGAGAAGCAGGCTCTTTGCTGAGCAAGGAGCCCGATGTGGGACTTGATCCCAGGACCCTGGGATCATGACCCTAGCTGAAGGCAAACGCTTAACCGACTGAGCCACCCAGGCGTCCCATCAATTTTACTTAATTTTAAATAATTAAAATTTACACTTACATGACACATGTGGCTAGTGCTACTGTACTGGATAGTGTAATTTTGGAGAAATGGTAGGTTCCAAAAATAGGAGGAAGTTTTTAGAGCACAGGTAGCTCAAGGGAGTTAATACAAACCATGTTTTGTCTTTGAAACATGACAAGTTCAGATCAGAAAAAGACATTTTTGTTTAGACTTTTGGAAGTCATTGAGTCAGATGGCTTTAAAGGAAAACAGACCTGGAGTGGAAAGGTGGACGTAAGAAACATTACTTTTCCTGTGACCTAGGACAGTGGCTGTTCACTGGGGTTGGGCATCATGGTAAGCTCTGGAGGAGAGCTGAAAGACCGTCTGAACATAAATTATATGTAGGCAATTCTGGTCAAAATTGAATAGCATGTAACTTTGAATTCCCTGGTTGGTACATCCCATGTGTCCTGAGATTCTTTAGTTCTACAGGATTAAGGAGTCTGGTGCATAGAAAGGATTCTGGTCTGCCGGTCACCCAAATCTGAATTCCTGGTGCTTGGTGACTTAGGCCCTAACCATGAGATTCTGGGCCCTTCTCTGGGCCTCAATAAGAAGGTTTCACTAGTGACTTTTAAGTTTCTTTCCAATTCTCAGGTTTTCTTATTTCTTTTTCTTTATTTAGCATGCACACTTTAATCCATCAAATCTAAGAATCATCTGTTTGGGGAACGTTTCAATGGGTGAGGTGCTGAACAATGACTATGAATTTTAGATGTGGAAATGCTTCTCCCCATCCCACTCCATTTTAAAGTAATGAAAGAGGAATTTATACTACTAATAAAAAAAACAGAAATCTTGTTTGGGATCTTATCTGGATTGCAATACCATGAATGCAGTATTTGATTATTTTTTAAAATTATAAGATTGGAAAAACTCAATGATCTAGGGATGATTTATGGTAAAGATGACTTTTTCCTCCAGTACCTTTGAGGGTCTTGGTTTCACAGAGAAGTGTTAAGCTTACTGGGAAGTTTGCATATGTGGGACTTATTTAGGTTTCCTGGGATAAGAAACTCTGTTCCTGTGTCTCTAAATGCCTCTGGGGTAGCTCTAAACAAGTTCCCTCAGGGTCTCTAAAACTTGACAGCATGAGGAGACATCTTATAATTTCTGCTGGCTTTGAAGATGACATTTCTGGGATTTGGTTTTCAAAGGAGAATGCTTTCAAAAGAGAATGAGTGCATAGGCTTCTTTCCCCCAAGGATTCAGAGGACATAATTGTCAGTTTCCTGTGAAAGGCACAGTGGGGCTGAGGCTTTTCCCACTCAAGGTGAACTCAAGGCCCCCAGCCTCCAGGCTGACTTGTTCAAGGTCCCTCTGCTCTCTTGACTAATTAGACTTCCTCTCTTGAGTTAGAAGTCTGGGCATTTAACAAATAAGATGGTGAGCAGATGGAGAAGACTGAACTCTTTGATGGAATTAAGTCCCAGAGATCCCCAAGGAGAGTTTTGGTGAGAGAGCCTTTGGTTGTCACTCAGGAGTTAGCAGATTCCAGTTGGAAAATTTCATGGCTAAAAATCCTTACTCAATGGGAGGCTGTAAGCACAGCAATCTGTTCTAGATCAACAGAGCAGGGAGCAAATTGATTTCACATGTGCTGCTGGATTTGCGTTCTTACCCCTTCCCTGACATGTAGCTTGGTCGCCCCAGGAGCTGAGTGCATGGATAGCTGAGGGTCCTCATGTTAGTGTAATATCACACATAGCTTCATGTAGATTTACACACATAGCTTCATGTAGATTTAGGGTTTTATTTTAGACTTTGGCCAAGACAACTTGTAGGTTCAATATAACATGTTAGGTCAAGCTTTTACCCCATTCAACTGCTCTACCAACAAAAACGGATGCCTTTAAGCGAAGAGAATTAACTATTCAGATTACCAAAAGACACATGGGATTTGGCCTTATGTTTCCAGCTGTGGTTTTGTGTTTTTTTTTGTTTTTTTTTGTTTTTGTGAAGAGCAAGCAACCTAAACCAAGGTCAGGTGAGATATTGCTGCTTTGTCATTCCTATCTTGGACTCTGAAGTTCTCTTTCTTGTGGCTTGAATCACGTGTGTGCATGTATGCATGTATGTGTGCGTGTGTGCGCATGCCCGTGTGTGTGTGTGTGTGTGTGTGTGTGTGTGTGTGTGTGTGGTATTGGTGGGAGACAGACATCTCTCTGTGTTTTTCTCTCTGAGCTTGCTGGCTTCCATCTCCTGATCTATTAATTTCTTCAGGCCAGTTTTTTTCTTGGCCAGTGTATTATTTCTGTTCAGTAATTGATCTTTAGACGACACAGGGAATAAAACCATGTTATGAAGGAATCCAGTTATTTTAATGGTGCAAAAGCCTTTTTAAGATCTGACTTGCTTTCATTAAGTCATTTTACACTTTATGAAGAAACGTAGATTTTTTTGGAGGGAGATACCCTCAAGTTGTGTTCTTTTTTTTTTTTTTTAATGATTTTATTTATTTGAGAGTGAGCGAGAGAGAGAGAGAGCACGAGCAGGGGCAGAGGGAGAGGGAGAGGGACAAGTATACTCCCCGCTGATCAGGGAGCCCAACGTGGGGCTCAATCCTGGGAACCCGGGATCATGACCTGAGCCAAAGGCAGATGGTTAACCTACTGAGCCAAACAGGCGCCCCTCAAGTTGTGTTCTAATAATGAATTTTTATGCTGAAATGGTCAGCAGTGATGTGCCATTATGAATTGTGGGCCTATGCACATTTTCCACCGGTTATTCTTTTATGTAACTGTCACACGTTTTTTATTGTGTCACTGGAATAAAGCTATGTGAATGTAGGGACCACATATTCAGCTCAAGCTATTAATTTTCATTGCTATTGACCTCCTTAATTAATTACCATTTTAAGAAGTGAATTTTCTCCTGTCCATTTTTAATCTTACAGAGAATTGCTGATGGAGTTTTAGGAAAATTTGCTCAGTTCTTTGGGAGATATCCAAATGCAAAAGCAGAAAAAGTGTTTGTCAGCCATTCAAAAAATTATTCAGATCCTCTGTTGTACTCAGAAACCTTGAAAATAGATCAATTTACATATGACATTTATTATAGCTATTTATAGTTTGATTTACAAAATATGCTCAGCATGCAAACTTGCTAGATGCATACTAAATGAATGAACACTTAAAGGAATTTTTAACTGAAGATAAAAGTTCAAGCTGAACTCTTGCTTAGCCAGGCTTGGTTGAAACGTTTGTGTTCTTGGATGTGTCTTGTCTACAAAAAAGATAAATGAATATGCCTTTATTAAAATAAAGTATTATATATTAAAGGATTAAAATAAGGTTTTTTTTTAACCTTTAATTCTATTACTTCCCTTATTAAATTCTAATTTAGAGTAGGTGATACCAGGCACTGCAGGAAATACAAGAGAAGTATAAGACATAACCTCTTTGTTTGGAATCCTACAGTTGAGTTAGGGAGATACGGCTAGCATGTGTGAAGCCGTTGTCGCTGTCAGCAAGACAGCATGTAATTAGAGGGTACATTGTGATGTATGGATTGTAATTACCAAAGAACTTCAGAGAAAAGGGGGAAGAATGTAGATTGGGAGAATCAGAGAAGAGTTAGTGTACAGTTGTTCCAACTTGAACAATTTAAAATTCGAGCTTTTTTAAGTTCATTTGGGTCTTCAAAAAATAAAATCTATGCCATATTTCCTTTGGTTGAATCCCCTTCTAGAACTCCATTTAGGTATATGTTCATACTTCTTATTTTATCCTCTGCCTCTAACCTCCTGATACTTTCATCCTTTTTTGTCTCTTTGAGATTCACGTTGAGCAATTTCCTCAGATCTATCTTTGTGTACTTCAATTCTGGCTTTTTCTATGTTGACTCTGCTATTTGATGCATTTGCTGAATTTTATAATTTCAATGGCTATATATATTTTTTATTCCTAGAAATTGTACTTATTTGTATTCAGTGCATCTTATTTCTGAGTTTTCTTTCCTGATTTTAATTTTTAAACAGTATACCGCTCTTAAGCTTTTTGCATATCTTCTTTTATGTCTTTAACCATTTAAAAAATTTACTTCTTTGTTTTGTCCTTAACCATTTTAAACACTTTATTTTCTAGTCTTATTCAGATTGTTTAATTATCTGAATTTATTGAAGATCTAATCCTATGATTTATTATGCCCATTGTGGATAGATTTGTATTTATAAAATATTGCTCATTTTCCAATTAGTAGGCTCAAGTGTATCTTCATTGGTACTTTACCTGTGGACTCCTGTGTGGCCGGGATTGGAAGCATAGCCTTTCAGAGTTTTTTGACACTAGTATTCCAGGATATTGACAACCTGGGGCATATTTTTATGTTGATTTCTTGGATTGAGGGGTTAGCACATGATGTGGCTAGTATAAACGCAAACCAAATATCTGTGTATGGCCTAGACCCAGATATATGCATTTTTGGAGAATCTATTTTTTCCACTCAAGGTTAGGCCTGGAAAAAACAACCTTTTTAAAGGTGTTTTCTGTGCTTCTGGTTGGCTTGTTTTTTTCCCTAATCCTCCTATCATTAGAGTTCATCTTTAAACGGGCCTCGGTTGAAGCAGAGCCTGAATTCTAACTCCAACACAGACAAAAATATCGAAACCGCCAGGTTACCCAAAACAACTGTGTTCCCTTTCCTCCGCCCTCGCAGAGTGATGCCAGCTGGGAGGCTTACCTCTCTGGTTTTCAGGAGCTTCTTGTTTCTGGAAACCGAGAATTTTGTTTTCTTGCAAACTCACCTACACTTTTAAGGAATGCTTGTAATATTTTATGCAGCATTGTAGAAGAAAGATTTTCCGGATTTTTCCCCCCTCAGAAACAGAAATCCTTAATTCCTTACTAATTCTCCTCATAAGGGACATTCCAAATCTTGTTAACCTTTTGAGCATCATGACTGCAATTAACCCTTTGCTTTCTAACATTATCAATAAATCTCTCTTTTGGGGGCATCCTTCTGTCTCCCAGATAAGCAAGGATCGCCTCCATTTGGAAAAAGTTTTTGTTTGACTGCCTTTTCTTTTTCTGTTAATTCTTTTCTGCTTTTTACAGTTGAAGCTATTAATAGAGTTCCATTAATATATTGCTATTTGGGGCACCTGGGTGGCGTAATTGGTTAAGCATCTGACTCTTGGTTTTGGCTCAGGTAGTGATATCAGGGTCATGAGATCTAGAGCCCTGTGTTGGGCTCCACGCTCAACGTGGTGTCTGCTTAAGACTCTCCCTCCCTCCCTCTGTCCTCCCCTCCTCCACTCCCCCTGCTCTGCTCACTCTCTCTGTCTCTCAAATAAATAAATCTTTAAAAAAAATATATTGCGATTTGTATTGTCTGATTATCAGCTCATTTCTGAATGTCTTATGATACAATTTTCATCTCTAGCATGGTACTGACACTGTTCTCCCTACTGTCACCTGGGACAACATACACGTTACACCCAGCAGGCTTTTCTCCTCTGCCAGACCTCACACTCTTTTGCTTCTCTGAGGTTTTTGTGCTGACCATTTCCTGCTTTAAACTTTATTTCTTTGAGCCTCATGCCATAATATTGTTCTGATTCTCCTCTGTCCTCCTCTTAGGTATCTAGCCCCTTCTTCTGGGACTTCTTTGAATTCTTCTTCCCAACCATTAAATAGGGGTGGCTTTTCTTCTCTGGATTCTGTGGTGTTCTTTCATTACATTATCTTTATTCCCATGTCATTTTTTTTTTTTTGCAGATGATTCACAAATCTCTACCTTTAACCTACAATTCTTATTTTTCAGTTGTCTCTCAAATACTTTTCCCCTGAATGTCCTGCTGACGTGCGAAAATCATTGAATTTAAAATAAAACTCATGCTCTCCCCATCACCAATAACCTTGTACTGTACCTAATTCTGTCTGGGTTTTTGTCTCCTGTGCTTAAAAAATGATTATAAAAATCTTTTTTTCTAATTTCTCTCTGATTTATCCCTGATTTGCCAATCTTTTTATGTCTCTCCCTGTGTGTATCACTCTGAATTATTTGTCTTCTACGTGGTTTGTCTACCCATACACCCACTTTTCTATAATTCATTCCACACACCAGGTTGAGAATTGTCTATTTAATTCACCAATGCCATGCCATTACCCAGCTTAAAAACCTTCAGTGATTACCAAATATTAACAGGATTAACCCCGAACTCCTTATTCTGGTGGTTTAAAAAAAAAAAAAAAGCCTGGAGAATCCAGTGCTGTTGTGCTGGGCCTGACTTTTGCTCTATGACTCATCAGTTTTGTGAACATGGGGAAATCACTGGTCACCAGGTAAAAGGTCTCTTTCCTCTAAAATGAAGTACTGGCAAAAGAAAAATAACCAAAAGAGACTTTGCCAAAGGAGGAGAACCAGATGGCCAATAAAAGATGAATAGATGTTCAATCACAATGAGATATGACTATACACCACCAGGACAGATCAAATAAAAAAGATAGACAATACCCTCTTTGGACAAGGATGTGCGTGCAGCAACAGGAATTTCTGTATACTGCTGGTCCACGAACAAGCAATTCTGTTCATAGGTATAGATGCCACAGAAATGTTTCCATATATTCACCAAAGGGCATGTATAAGCATGTTCACAACAGTACTATACAAATTAGCCAAATTACCTGCAGATCATGGGATGGGGTAAATAACTTGTGACATGAATGGAAAAACATGGATGAATCTCAGAAGCTTGATCTCAGCAGCCAGACACGTAAGAGTACCTGCCATATGATTTCATTTCTAGAATGTGCAAAAACAGGGAAAACTCATCTGTGCTGTGGTTACCCTTGGGGTAGGATACCAGCTGGAAAGAGCACAAGTTGGTTCTGTGGTATTGGTAAGGTCTTTTCCTTGGTTCTGTGTCTGGATACACGGATGTGTTCAGTTTGTGAAAATTTTTTGAGCCGCATACCTACGCTATGTGCACTCCTGATATGTATATTATCCTTAAATAAAAGATTTTAAAATGATGACTCAGGGGAGCTGTGAACAATGGCAGCAGTGAGGTAAACAACCTCCCCAAGTCTCTTCCCCAAATGATATGAAATAATTTTATATCTACAAAAATTTGATGAAAACCACTTCTCAACATTAATGTAAATAATAAACTGTAAAGTAACTGTGAGTAAAAAGAGAAAAGTCAACGAGTCTCTGTGCTGTGACCCATGGGGTCCCTTCTTACACCGTGGGGTTTCATGGTGAGCAAAGGCAGATGGAGAGAGGCCTTAGGGCCCACAGGAGGGACTCTAGTGGAGGGACCTGTGGGTGAGTTGAAGTGACCACCAGAAAGATTGCATATACCCTAAATCTGAAAATCCTAAAAAGGTAACCAGACAGATCAGAGCATAATAGCAGAGAAGGGATTTCAAAGTATTCGGTCCTTAAAGGACCAGAAAGACTAAAAGAAAAAAAAAAAAAAAAAGACCAGACATACAATTTAAAGGGATAGATTCTATTTTAAAGGAAAAACCTGAGATGGCTGGCTGGCTCAGTTGGTTAAGCGTCTGCCTTCCGCTCATGTCAGGATCCCAGCGTTCTGGGATGGAGTACTGCCTCAGGCTCCTTGCTCAGTGGGGAGCCTGCTGCTTCCCCCCCCTCCTTTGAAAAATAAACAAATAAAATCTTAAAAATAAAGGAAAAACCTGATTTCAAAGCATTCTGGGGGAAAAAGCTTCTGGGGGGAGAAAAGGCAAAAAAAGAAGGAAGAATCACCCTTGGGAAATAAAGTGGTAAAGGGCAAAAGATGAAAAAGGGAGAAATTTTGTGTCCTATAAGACAAAAGAGAATAAAAAAAACCGGAAGCCTCACCACTAAAACAGTCCGACAAAACCCCACTAAAGTACTTGGACATTTCTACGTTGAAGAGGAATTAAACTAGGAATCTTCTAAAATGCTGCAATACCATAAAAATGAACAAAAGGAAAGTTTACAGAGAAATACTTCAGAAAATCAGGAAATGAATTTGCATGCAAATCAATGGAAGAAAATTCCCCTCCTGAAAAACAGCCATGAAGCAGAAGAAAATTATAAGTCTGTGCTCCCGTAATGAATGAAACATACTGAACCGAGCATTTGCAGATATAAAAACCACTTTAAATCTGAAACCCAAAAACTAAAAGCAGAAACGGACCAAAAAGAAAAAAAAAAGTGAGAAAAGAAAAAAAAGGAGAGACAGATAAAAAGAAAAAAGAGTTAATTAAACTCAGGAAAGAAATGGAAGAAAAAAATTATCTCAGAAATGAAGAATAAATTACAAGATGCACAAGGGAAAATGGACCAAAGGAGCACTTCATTAAAGGCAGGAAAACAACCAAGGGAATAGTAATGAGTAAAGAAAAAAGTAAAAAGGCTCAGAAAGTTGTAGAAATGGAAAACAGGCAAATGGAAGACAGGCAAGTTACCTGAGGCCCTGAGGAAGAAAACTAAAACAATGGAACAAATCTAATATTTAAAATTATAATCCAAGAAAACTTCCAGAAGTAGAAAAAGACCTAAATCAACACACGAAAGGACTCGTCTGGCAAAATTAACCCAGAACTATCAATTCTCAGACATAGCCTGGTCCAACTAATAGTTCTCAGAAATAAAGATAAAATCCTCAAGGTCTCTCTCTAGACAAAAAGATCAAATTCCTTACAAAGACAAAAGAATTAGAGTAGCATCGGACTTTTTTTTTTCCTAGAGATTTTATTTGTTTACCAGAGAGAGAGAGAACACAAGTGAGGGTGGGAGGCGGAGCGGGGAGGCAGAGAAAGAGGGAGAAGCAGACTCCCCACCTAGCAGGGGGCTCAGACACACGGGGCCTGAGCTTGATCTCAGGACCCTGAGATCATGACCTGAGCTGTAGGAGATGTTCAACTGACTGACCACCCAGGCAGGCACCCCTAAACTAGCACAGACTTCAAAACCAACATACGAAGCAAGGCAACAATGGATATTTCTGTATTCCTATATACATCTCTTTCAGCTTTGCGCTGGGATGCAGTTAAAGTTGCTTAGAAATACTTTGATCCTTTCCAATCTTGCCTTTATAATTTGCTAGGTGGGTCTGGAGCAGTGTTTAGGGCAGGGTTGGTTAATTTCCCACTACTGAGGCTAGATCTTTCTGAGAACTCTCCCTAGTTTGTCCCCAGGGAGTTTGTCTGGCTTGGCTGGTGGGGACAGGGTCTACACTCTGCTCTGTATGAGCGCTTCCTCCTCTAATCTTTTGGATGATCCTTTTTCTTGTCTTGGGTGGTTGTTCATTATGCATGCACTGATCAGTACTCTGCCAAACAGTTGGGGGGACCCTCTGCAGACTTCTGGGGTTCTCTGTGCAGCTCTCTCTGCTCTAGCATTCTATCCAATGAACTCCAGCTGCTTTGATCCCCCAAACTCTAGCCTGTCTCAACGCGGAGCATCCCCTGGCTCTGCGTCAGTCACCCCTCCCCAGGCTTTGGCCTGGAAATCCTCTCAAGGCAGTAAGCCCAGACAATTGTAGGGCTCACCTCATTTGTTTCTTGTTTCTTGGAGATCACTGTCATTCATTGTCTGATGTCCAGTGTCTTGAAAACCATTGTTTCTTGTATTGTTTCAATGTTAATTTCTGACTTTGGGAATTATACTATGGCTATGTAAGATGTTAACATCAGGGAAAGCTAGGTGAAGGGTACACAGAAATTTTCTGTGCCACTTTTGCAACTTTCTGTAAGTCTAAATTTGAGATAAAAAATTAAAAATATTTAAAAGTGAGGGGCTTCACTTAAATCTTTTAAAGTTATTTAAAGCACTTAGATTCTTTTTATCTTTTTATTTTTAACTCTATTGCATATTATTCTTCCATTAAGTCTTATAATCGAGCATTATGTTTTTAAATTTCTATCTCTGCTCATGCTTTCAGAAGATTGTCATTCTTTTCTTTTTTTAGAAAAATGCCATTCTTAATATAATTTTCCCTTCTGCATATTCTGTCTGCACCTTCTCACCTTAGACCCAACTCAAACATCACCTGAGCTATGGGGTCTTAAATCCCAGTTGGAAGAGATTTAACTTCGTGTAAACACTAGAAACACTTTGTTTATATCATAATGTGGAATGTAAGACTGTAATTTTAATCTGTAAAAGGGGTTCATAAATGAATAATCCCTCTAGTCACCTCTTTTTATGCTTGTTAGGTGTGTAGTTAAGTGACTGAGCCCTAACTGAATCTTGAGGATGGATTAGATTTGGAAGGCTAGAGAGAAGGAAAGAAGAGATCTCATGTAAGGATATTATCATGGGCAAAGGCCTGGTACAGAAATAAGCATGGCAGAAGCAGGGATAAGGAATGCTGAGGAGAGGACTCTATTGGTTATATTCCCATCTCTTGAGAAGGAATTTTAGAAAGGAAATTCTGATTTGGAGCAGGAGCAGAGAGATTTTGGATTTATTGGTTATGTAACCTTGGAAAGCCACTTAGTTATCTCTGAGCCTCAATGTTCTCGTCTGTAAAACATAAATAATAGAACATACTTCCCAGGATATTTGTGAAAAACAATGTTTAAAATATGAGTACTTTGGCAACTAACTGTACTATGATACATGGTTTATTTTTCTTCTGGTTTTATATCTAGAATAAAATGTATGCAAAATGCTTTGCTTAAAAAACGAGTAAGCTATTGAGTCTTGTTTGAAGATAGATATTTTCTTGGAGTATCTGATTACAGCAAAGTGCTTGCAAAGATTAAAATTCTCTTTTCTCTGCTTCTTTTCTTCTTTAGTAAATGAAGAGCTAAAAAATCGTATCACTCTAGAATACTTGATATTAACCACTCCCCTGACTGAGGACAACAAGTATAAGCATCTTGAAAATACTTAGTGTTTCTCTTGGGGCAGTAATTCAATTTTGGGTCATAGAGTGTAGTCTTTTTTAGAAGGGTGGGTGAGGTCTCCCTTAGAGTTATCAAAGGTAGGGGTATGACAAGTAGCCTCCCTATCCAGGGACATGGAATGCAATAGAGCTCTTTGTGTTTTGTGGATTAAAAAGAAAACTTGCCCAATATTTATGATAAATCCGTGGGAATCAAGTTGGAAAACGGAGGCCCTGGAATCAGCTGGCATACAAAGATGGCTGTGGGTGTAGATCACAAGAGCTGAGCGTAAAGAGCCACACATCTGCGGTCCAAAGATGAGGTCTCTGGCCAATCCAGCCCTCAGACTATAGGCTTATTTTCTGTTGAAGAGCTGTGCCATTTGCCTTATGCTGGAGTTTTTTTTTTTTTTTTTTAAGATTTTTATTTATTTGACACAGAGAGACACAGCAAGAGAGGGAACACAAGCAGGGGGAGTGGGAGAGGAAGAAGCAGGCTCCCAGCAGAGCAGGGAGCCCAATGCGGGCTCAATCCCAGGACCCCGGGATCTTGACCTGAGCCAAAGGCAGACGCTTAATGACTGAGCCACCCAGGTGCCCCTTATGCTGGCATTTGAATCAGAGAGGAATCATCACCAAGTAGATTAGCATCCCCAGTGGCCATGAAGAATCAGTCTTCAGCAGTGACACTGTGGCAGCAAGAAGCAATGGCGTCAGTTCATTGGATTGTGCCCATTCTTTTCTTGCCTGCCTCTGTAGCTAGACTATTTCCTCCACCCCCAAAAGTTTTGGGATGGCATAAATCCAGTGATGTGCTGATAATGTTTAACAACTGGCTCTGTGGAAAGAAAAAGCCCTTATTTATAACATTGCCCATCTTCATGGTGTAAATATTCCCACCAATGTGGATTTCAAAGTACCAATATGGTGTCACTGAACGTGCTGTTAGGAAGGGATGTGACACAGTCCACGGTTATGTAGTATTTCCACCATAAGCAGAAATAATCTCAAAAGCATTTATGTAACAGTGAAATGTAGTACAATAATTAGGAAGTGATGAGTTTTGAATATTTATTACATTTGTTTTCAATATACAGTTGACCCTCGAACAACACACGGGTTAGGGGCACTATCCTCTTTCCCCCACCCCATGCAGTTGAAAATCCACATATAACTTTTGAATCCCCCCAAACTTAATTACCAGTAGCCTACTACTGACCAGAAGCCTTACTGATAACATAAACAGTTGATTAATATGTATTTGTATGTTATACATATTACATACTGTATTCTTCTAATCAAGTAAGCTAGAGGAAAGAATATGTTATTAAGAATATTGTAAGGAAGAAAAAATACATTTATAGTACTGTACTGCATTTATCAGAAAAAAATCCACATGTAAGTGGCTCTGCGCAGTTTAGACCTGTGTTGTTCAAGGCTCAATTGTCCTTTACTTCTTAATTTACATAATTTAATTTTGAATAATGGCTGTATTTGACAACAGCCTTGAAAAAGTCCTGCAAACTTAACAGTTAGCCCTCATGAGCTGATGAGAGCTAGCTCTAAAACGTCACTGATAAATCCACGAGGACTTGGGACGCAAGGGACCTCAAAGTTGAAATAATGGGCTTGAGGTAAAATTGGAAAAATGACAGGTAAAATCGCTTTTGTATCCTGGGTTTATATTCATAAAGGTTGTACAGTACTGGGTCCCAAAGCCCCCAAACCTGAGACAAAATAGTGAAAAAAGGACATGGCTTTGAAGATTTAATGACCCCAGAAGTCTAGATGTGCTTTTTCTTAGGTTCAGAATGTTCAGAATCCCTGAGCTTTTAGACAGAGTTGGATTGTTTCCCTCATTGGAATGAGGTCTCTTTATTATCGGAGTTGCTATCCTATTTATTCAGACTGTTTTTCTGTGAAGGAGACATGGCAGTGCATATTTTTGTTATGGCTAATGTCATTGCTTCCTTAGGACAGGGGCCAGAGAGATAAATTAGCTGATTTGACTGAGCTGGAGCCAGTGACGTATCCACTCAAACCCATGTGGTTCTGTTCAGTCCTTTCATTCACTCAACAAAGATCAAGAGCCCCTACTATGTGCCAAGAATTGTTTTAGCATCAGGAATATAAAAATAAACAAGATGTGAATTGTGCCTCACAGGTGTTGGCAGTGTCCCATGCAACCTCCATTCACCTTGTATGGGAATGAGCACCCCAAAGAAGCAGATGTGAAGCGATGAAAATGTTTTCACAGAAAAGGATCTTGGTTTGGGTGGCCATTGTGGTCCCGTTAGAGCACTGTGTTTTAAACATCGGGATTGAAATGTCCTGCTGTCCTTAATAGCAAACTTCCCTTCATTCTATCATAGTGACTCTTCTTAAAATGCTACCCTTACACCTGTGTTGGAGTATTTGGAGCAAGTATGAATTAAGTTTTTAGAGGTTAGCCAACCAGGTCATGGAGAAGTAAGGCAAACGGGGGAAGGAGGCCAAGGATGAGGGCTCTGTCTGGAGCAGGGAGCTAAGTCTGGGAAAGGCAGATCCAGACCAGGTGGTGTTTGGGAGCCTTGGATAGTTATGGACCATAGGAGGGTGCCAGAGGTGTGTGAGGTGAATGGGGAGACTGGTAATAAATCTGCCCATTTCTCATCGTTTGCCTAACCCAGGGTCTGCTTTTGGTTCATCAGTGCGATATGATGCACTGATTAAGATCTGCTTTGAAACTTAGGAGATGTGTTCAGAGCCCTGAGTTTTTATTTAATAAACTTCATGGACTCTGCCAAATCATGCACCTCTTTGAACCTTTATTTCTTCATCCATAAAATGGGAGTAATAGCAGCAAAAGATTACTGTAAGAATTAAATGAGAGTGCCTCTATAAGGTACCTAGTATGGTGCCTAATTCACGCTATAAGCTCAATAAATGTTTGTTTCATTTCTCTCTAGACATCCAAAAGGACAAGCATTGGGGCATGGGAAGTAGTCTCGAATTCTCCACCTACATAGATAGTACCATCTAGCAGCTATCCACGTAAGTAATTATATGTCTGAAATCAACTGTTCACTTGGCTAGGATTGCTGCTCAGTCAAGTGGCTATTAGCAGAAATGTGTTACCTGCTATTGCTTCTACCGAAAAGGACATCTTGATTGGGGTGCCTGTGAGTTTCCTGATTAAATAAACTGAAGTGATTATTGTCATTAAACTGCTCCCCTTGTGCTCTATTATCATGGGCATAAGATGTAGGGAATCAGATTTGGACTGAATATAACATAGCGGAGATTTTCTAATTATTACTGTTCTCTGAAAGTACAGTGCACTGAATTAAGTTGAGAGTCCTGGTTGTCTTCAAGAACTTGGGTTTCCCCTTAGCCAAAATGGAACAGAAAGTTCATCCAAATTACTTTCTATGACGTTTCTTAGGTGGATAATTTGGGATTTATTAAATCCACAGGAGGAGAGTCTAGCTATCTTTTGGAAAGTTCTTCCTGTCAAGTAAAAATTATTATAAATAGCCAATTTTCAGCCAGCAAGTAATATTTTTGGAATGCTTATGAAGAATCTATGTTGTCATCTTTGAAATGTGTGAACTTGGTAACAAAAAAATATTTCTTTAAGTGTTAAGAAAAATTTCTGATGTTTCAATAACTTAGTCATGGCTAAACATTTTTGACTTTGCTTCTGATTTACTTTACTTCTGGTTTCACCCAGAAAGTAGGAATAAGAAGCTTTGGTTCTCTATAAAAGTTCCATGGTGTCCAGTATAAGGAATCAGGAGAAGATAGTGGGAAGATAGTGGACTTGGGATCAGGAGTTTTGAAGTTATGTCTTGGTTCGATCTTTGGCAAGTCTTTCAATGTGGCTATCTCATTTGTAAATATTACCTACTTACTAAATAATAATGAAGATTGCTCTACTGTCTTACCCAGTAGGATCACTGTCTGATCAAATGGGCAAATCTATATGGAAAAACTCTGTAAATTGACTTGAGCTGTACAAATGGTGCTTCTGCCATGACTTCAGCCTCACACTTCAATAAATTAGCAACTAAACAAATATTATCTTTCAGTCATGCCCCAGGCAGATGGTTTGATTTTATCTCTCCTATTTTATTGATTTATATTCTTTTTTAAAAAATTAAAAGCAATTAAAAAAATTTTATTTATTTGAGAAAGAGAGAACACAAATGGGGGTGTGGAGGGGCAGAGGGAGAGGGAGAAGCAGGCTCCCTGCTGAGTGCAGAGCCTATTGTGGGCTCGATGCGAGGCTCGATTCCAGGACCCTGAGATCATGACCTGAGCTGAAGTCAGGCACTTAATGGACTGAGCCACCTAGGTGCCCCTGGATTGAGTACTTTTTTTTTTTTTTTTAATGATTTCACTATTGGATTGTTAGTTATACCTCTTTTTCATTTTTTAGTGGTTGATGTAGAACTTTGAAAACACCTATTATTTTATTATGGTCTACCTCTAAATAACATTATGCCACTTCTCATTTAGTATAAGAACCTCACAACAGTGTATGTTTGTTTTTTCTCTCCCATCCTTTGTGTTATTTTTGTCATATGTTTTACTTCTACATATGCTATGAACTCCACAATATATTGGTACAATCAATTTTAACAAGACTAAAAATAAGAAAAAAACTACTTTTACATATATTTTGATTTTATCAATTTCATTGCTCTCCATTTCATTTAGTGGATCCAGATTTCCATCTTTTCTCATCCACCATTTTTCTGTAGAAATTCTTTTAACTTTTTTTTTGAGAGAGAGAGAGAGAAAGAGAGGGCACGCAGGGGGTTGAAGGGAAGGGCAGAGGGAGAGGCAGAGAGAGAATCTTAAGCAGGTTCCATGTCCAGCACAGAGCCTGATGGGTGGCTTAGTCCCATGACCCTGAGATCATGACCTGAACCGAAATCAAGAGTCCAAGGCTTAACTGAGCCACCTAGGCACCCCGTTTTAACTCTTCTTTTAATGCAGGTCTTCTTGTAATGGATTCTTTCAGATTTTGGCTTTTCAAAGTGTTTTTATTTTGCCTTTATTTATAAAAAGATATTTTTGCTGGGTGTTGAATTCTAGGTTGACATTTTTCTTTTGGCATTTTAAAAATGTTACTCCATTGTCTTCTGTCTTACATGATTTTTGATCAAAAGACCACTGTAATTTTTATCTTTGTATTTTTATATGTAATATTTCTTTTTCCTCTAGCTGCCTTCAAGATTTTCTCTTTATTTTTGATTTCAGCAGTTTGAATATGATGGGTCTAGGGATATATGCATGCATGCATGTGTGTGTGTGTGTATGTGTATTTATCCTGCCTGTGTTTCTCTGAGCTTCTTAGATCTGGTGTTGTCTTTCAGGATTTATGAAATATTATCTGCCTGTAATCTCTTCAAATATTTCTTCTGTAGTGTTCTTTCTCTCTTTTCCTTCTGGAATTTCAAATATATGTATATTAGACTGTTTGATTTTCTAACACAGTTTTTTAATGCTCTGCTTTGTTTTTTTCCCTTATTGTATGTATTTGTGTGTGTGTTTTTGTTTTGTTTTTAGATGGGGGTGGGGAGAGGCAGAAGGAGAGGGAGAGAGAGGGAATCTTAAGTAGGCTCCACATTCAGCATGGAGCCCATGCCAGGCTTGATCACGACCCTGAGGTCATGACCTTAGCCAAAATCAAGAGTTCAATGCTTAACTGAGTGAGCCACCCAGGTGCCCCTCCTTTATTGTGTTTTAATTTGGATAATTTCTTTTGGCTTATCTTCAAATTTACTTATTCTTTCCTAAGCTATGTCCCATTTCAAAAATTTTTTATTTTCAAATTTATTTTGAAATTTTTATTTCAGGTATTTCAAATTTCAGATCTATTGAAGGTAACATTAATAACAAAGTCTAAACTCAACTCAAATCATACTTTTTATTTCTAGCTTCTCTACTTGACTCTTTTTTGTAGTTTTCATTGCTCTGCTGAGATTTTCCATCTCTTCATGCATTTTCCTTATTTTACTAGATTATTTAACATATTAATCCTTGCTATTTTTAAGACACTAATAGGACTAGCATCCACCCCTGGGTCTTGTTATGTTGATTGCTTTATCCCTTGATAGTGGTTTGCTTTGTCTTGTTATTTTGTGTGTCCCATTTTTTGATTGACTGCCAGACATTATGTGTAGAAAAATAGTGAGTCCGAGATAACTAGTATTTATGTTCTGAAATGAGCATGGCTTTTCTTATTTCATGCTGCTAGTTTGGAGGCTTGAACTGGTGTTGTCAGTAGAAAAGCTGAATTTAGGCTTTGTCGTCACTGTAGTTAACTTCAGAAAACAATACACTTCCAATTACTTCAGTGGTGGATTGCTTTACCTTTTGCTTAATATGGGACTTGGCCTACTGAGGGTTTTCCTCAGTTTATGCTCCACTTTCAACTTTCAGTAGGCCCTGCACATTTGCATCACAGATAGGGTCTTTTTTCACACTCTGGCCCTTTTCCCTTCAGTTATAGACTGCTGTTACTTGTTATTTAGTGTGAAGCTTGTAGTGGTGGTGGCAAGGAAGGTTCTTCATTCTCTTGGTTCAGCTTTAGTGTTAAGCAGACCCTGTGCCCTGTCCCTTTTCCCTTTGCAGCCAAACTGTGCCTTGTATCTGTGGGAGCTCTTGTGTGAGACATATCCCCCCCCCCGCCACCCGCCTTCAGTGATAAGAGAACACTGCTTTGTATCAATGCAGGATCCTGGGCTAGAGAGGGTTTCTTATTCCTCCCACAGTAGCAGAAAGCTTTTGGTTCCTTGAGAAGCAGGGATCTTTGCCAGGGTTCTGAGAGTGGGAGGGTTTCCTGCCTTTCTCCCAGCAGCTTTAGGGTTTTGTTTCTCATGGAATAAGAATCTAGTAAATGGGTGAGGCTTTGTTCATAACCATAACATTGGCACCACTGAAGGGCATTCACTCAAGTTTCCTGTTCTGCCCCGAATCTTCCTCAAGTGTACCTGGGAAAGGTTCATGAAAAAGAACTGGTGAGTGGGTATAGATTCTGCTTGTATATGGGGTTCCAGGAATTCCATACTATTTCATTAACCCACACTTGACCTTTAAGAATTTGTTAAAATTTTAGCTGGTTTTTTTTTTTTAACCCACTTTACAGCAGCTGTCTCTTCCTTTCCTGCTCTGCCAAAAGGGAAACAGTTTGTGAACTCTGTCTGTCCTTGGAGGGGTTTATTACTCATTGGAATTTCATTCACTTGGTTGCTTTGTATTCTTAGCTCTCTGATGGGCTCAAGGAAAGTTATAATTGTATAGATTGTTTGGCTTTTCATCCTTGTTAGGGTGGGATCAATGTTCTTTTGTGGCTTTCTATATTCTAAGTGGAAGTGGAACTCCAGGAGAGTTTAGTACAGGAAATATTTATAGGAACGCGTGTAGAATATATGAAAGTACAAGAGATAATACAGCACTCTGGGCATAGTAATTGCAGAGCACTCTTACCGCCCTATTATAGATTGAATTGTGTCTCTCAAAAAGATATGTTGAAGTCCTAATCCTTGATTCTTATGAATGTGATCTTATTTGGACAGATCACCATTGCAGATGTAACCAAGTCAGGGTGAGGTCACAAAGGTGGGCCCTAATCCAATATGACTGGTGTTCTTATTAAAAAAAGAAAAGAAAAGAAAAGAGACAGAAGGAGACACAGAGAGAATACCATGTGACAACAAAGTGGGAGAATGAAGTGATAGATGTGTCTACAAACCAAGGAATGCCAAGGATTGCCAGCAAACACCAGAAGCTAGAGACGGTTAAAGAAGGATCCTCATAGACGCATCAGGGAGCTCATGATCCAGCTAACACCTTCATTTCAAACTTCTAGTCTCTAGGACTTGAGACAAATATTTGTTTTTCTAAGCCACTCAATTTACCGTAGTATGTTACAGCAGCTCTAGGAAACTAATACACACCCTTAGGCCTGAAGGAGCAAGGGAGGGAGACAAAAAGAGCTGTGTAGGGCTGTAAACCTAGGGTGACACCCACACAGAATGGACCCCAGAGATAAATACCCTCACCTCTGTTTCTTCTGTCCCTTCATCCTGCTGGGGCTCCCTTTGACTAAACTCAACTGGAAGCCAGAGGGAAAAGGGAGCTAGTTTAGGTAGTCCATATAAGTCAGCCTCCTGGGGTAGAGAACAGAGTGGGGAGTCTGGAGAGGAAATATGAGTAGCTGAAGATAGATAGCCATTCCAGTAGGGCTTTGTACAACAGACAATGTAACTTTGTATGTATGCTTTGGGTAGGTGGCGTGGGGTCGTTGGAAAGATCACAGAGTTATAGCAGGTCTGTGGTTTTGTCCCAGCTCTGCTCTGACTCACTGTGGCCTTGAATATTTCACTTAGCTTTTCTGATTCTCTATTTTCTCATCTGTAGGCGGAGGTTAGACCTGATGACCTTTGTGGTCCCTTCTCGGCCTTGTGTTGGGTGTATGGGAACGAATGCTCTTATATCAGACAAAAAGAAGTCTAAAATAAATTTTTTGAGATTTAGAACTTGAGGCTTTTATGATTTTGAGCCAGGTTCAGTGATGAAAACTATCAATGCTGCTGCTGATAATTGTACCATTACTTGACTTGTTTATAAATAAAGAAAATGTTTTCAGGGCTCCTGGCTTAGTTGGTTGGGCATCCAACTCTTGATTTTGGCTCAGGTGCTGGTCTCAGGGTCATGAGATTGAGCCCTGCATTGGGCTCCATGCTTAGTGGGGAGCTTGCTTGAGACTCTCCCTCTGCCCCCCTCCACCCCACTCATGTGCATGCTCTTTCTCTCAAATAAATAAATAAAATCTTAAAAAAATGTTTTCATGTCTACATTCTCTTTTTAATGTAGCAAGAGATTCTGTGAAAATTTTGTTGCTTAGGGGTTAAAATTCTTTGTGTCTGTGTGTTTGCAGTGTAAGTAGTCTAAGAGAAAAGTTGCATTTCTTATCCAAACCATTTGCTTTTGTCAGGAAACTCACCACTTTATCACTTAGTATTATTATTATTATTTACAGTCTTTTCAGTTATTTGTTCAGCAGAGAGAGAGAGAGCAAGAGCGCGCACACTTGACCTTCTCTATTCTCTCATCACTAAGGAGCCAAAGAGATGCTTATTGATTTTCTTTTGGCCTTCGAAGTCAAAGGTGAAATGTGCTTTACACTCTCTGTTCTTCCACATGGGCCACAGAATTCTTGGTATGGTGATGTCCCCAGGGATCCTGATATCATTGATCCAGATGCTAGACTTGGCTTTGAGCAAGCACAAAGGCTAATGATTCAGTACTGTTACACATCATAGACAAACCAGATGGAATTAGTTTTCAGATTTCCCGGTGTCTGCAAGGTGAGATTTTTTTCCCCTTGTGTGAGGCCCAGCTTAATTCATAGCTCCTTAACAAAGCCTTCTTATCAAACAAATCCACTGTTATCATTTTTCTTCCATTCTCAAAATATTCTCAGTTAACAGTTCATCACAGAAGACCTTCTGATGTCAATTTACTTCTCAAGGAAAGAATCAGAAGAAATCCCAATATGCTGACATGGGGAAGATTACACTTGTTTAAGGACAAACAAAACAACTAAATTCATGACAGACACATACTGGGGAGAGTATATGACTGTGTGCTTTTTTTTGCATAGGTATAACAGGACCATAACACATGGATGTAAAGTGGATGACTGAGGAGTCAGAAATAACTTTGTAGGAAGCAATAGGGCAGGTGATGTGGGCACAGGGCAGGGGGAAAGCATGAGAGTAAGGATGGAAACAAAGAGAAGGAGGGAAGTTAGTATTGTTTTATGCAAGTTCACTCATTTTTTTTTAAGATTTTATTTATTTATTCGATAGAGATAGCCAGCGAGAGAGGGAACACAAGCAGGGGGAGTGGGAGATGAAGAAGCAGGCTCATAACGGAGGAGCCTGATGTGGGGCTCGATCCCATAATGCCGGGATCACGCCCTGAGCTGAAGGCAGACGCTTAACCGCTGTGCCACCCAGGCGCCCCTATGCAAGTTCACTCTTTTTAACTTAGCTTGCCTCTTGGGAACTTGGTGATGGCTCATCTGATATGGAGTAGTGAATTGTCAACTATGTGTATGTCAGTGGGAAGGAGGCACTGAGGCAGAGGGAAACACAAGATTCAGAGAAACCACCTCATGGCAGTAGAGAGAGCCTATTCATTGGGGAAGGTTTTGTATTTGCCTCCACAAAGAGTATTTGGAATGTTGGGAGAAAGTCTATTGCCATACCACCCTGAATGTGCCCGATCTCATCTGGAATATCAGGAGAAGGGAGGAAGTCCCAAGTAACCTGGGATCCATGCACCAAGGGGGTCTTTGCATAGAACTCTATTTTCATGTATTGGTTTCTTTTGTAATCCTATGTATTTTAAGAACACTATACCGCCAAAGAAGTAGAAAGAAAGGTTAAGAATCCCTGAATCAGGAAAATAACTTAATAAAGAAGTACCTAGGTGACTGACGTCAGTGCATTTATTACATCCCACGTCAGCAGATGAACTGAGGCCAGAATCAGCAAGCTGCGCAGGATCCAAGGTCATCATGTAGGCAAAGTAAAGAGCTGGTAAAGGTTGAGTGGCCCAGGCACACACTCAATACGTGAGATATGCACCATATATATTTTTTGTTACTTGAACTTGGTAAGGTTTCCTGGTAAGAGTAACTGTTCTATCTAGTAAAGCTTGATACCTACTTCCTTTCTCACACCAAAATAAACTCAAGAAGGATCAAATGTTGAAATGTAAAAATATGGATAGACACAAACACTAGAATACAGCTTTTATGAATTTAAAAACGAGTGGCTATGGCTCTTCTAAACATGATATGAAACTTAGAAACACAAGGAAAAGAATAAGCAGATTACCTACGTAAATATAAAGAATTCTACTTGAAAAAAAAATACTGTAAAGAAAGGCAAAAGACAGCCTAGAAAAGAAATAACAGCAACACTTGTAACAAAAGGACTCATTTTCCATAATACCCAAAGAGCTCCTAAAAACAGAAAAGACAACAAAAATTCAGAGAAAAATGGGCATCAGCCATAAAGAGAGAGATCGCATTGAAAGGATGAGAAGAGACTCATGGTCACCGAAAATGAACTACAAAATAAATGGACAGATGTTTATTTTACCCCCATTGGATTGGCAAAGGTTAAAATGTTTGATACTCTCCTCACCTGCGAAGATCTACATGCAAACAGCTATCCTTGTACACTGTTGTTTGTGGGAGAACAAATTGGTACAACTGTTTGAAGATAAATTTGGCAGTATCTATAAAAACCTAGAATGCTCACTTCCTTTGACTCACCATCTCTACTTTTATGAATTTATTTCACAGATAAACTCACAGAAATATGCAAAGTTATATGTACAGGATGTTCCTTGCTGCTTTCTAATAATAACAGCAACAAACACATAGACAATAAGAAATAGCCTAACGCCCATCAAAAGGTGGCAGTGTGCATTCATTATGGTACGTTAATACAATGGTTTGCAGCTATAAAATGAAGTAGAGATATATGTAATAATATGGAAAGCTGTCTAACATATATGAAATAAAAAAACAAGTTGCAGAATAGTATGTATAGAATGATCCTATTTGTGTTAAAAAAAAAAAAAACATTCAGAATATTCCCGGCACACGAAGCTGTTGGCAGTGATTACTTTGGTGGTGTAGACCAGTGAGTTGAGATGCCGTGTGGGAAGAGGGTGGGGGAAGATTGGAGAATTGCAGAATCTCCCCACCCACTCCCACTTTATGGCTTTCTCTGCTGTTTGATTTTCAAAATTTAATTTTATAAAATATTTCAAAAACATTCCTAAGTGTTTCATAAGAAGGGATCACTTACCAAGAGAACAACGAATGCCTCTCATAGAGTAGATATTCCCGTTTGTGTGATGTTGAAAGGTTGGAGAGGGACCTATTAAGGGAAGGTTGGTGGCTTTGGGTAATGCCTTTAGATCCCCCTCACCGCTTGCATTTTTGGAGAAGGATAGACTGGTGTTTAAGAGGGCAGTCTCTTGACGTCACTGAGGCTTTGATAGAATCTCAGCTCTGCTATTTATTTGCTTTTTCACCTGGTCAAGTTACTTCACCTTTCATGGAGGAAATAATAGAGCCTGCCTGAAGGATGCATGTAAAACAGATAGCAAAGTAAGTTGCACTATTTGGGTTAATTCAGTGGAAAACTGTGAAGAATTTTGGCATGTTATAATTTTCAAGGTGTTTTTACTAGCATTATCATATTTGATTCCTAAAACAGTCCAGTAAAGTAGGTAAAGAAGGTATTCGTCCTTCTTTTTTTCCAGGTAAAAAGAGAGTATGGAAAGGGGACTTGTCTGAGTTATGGAGTAATATCAGGAACATACCACAGATTCCTGACTCCTATTTCAGACCCTTTCCTGTACGTCTCAAGGCCTAGAGACCATTATGGGGCAGCATGAAATAAAGAGAATGAGAAATTTCAAGTGGTTAGAAGTCAGAACAGCCTTCATACGGGATGGATGGGATGGTCTCCTATAGAGGCCATTACCAGTTTCCCCTCAGCTTTGTGCACTGTGGGAAATCAGACAGATGAACACCTCGAATGGGAAACAGGTAGGCATCTTGCGTCTTGTTTCAGTTTGCCATTCTGTGACTTTCCCAGACATGGGTTGTTTCCTTCTGGTTTCAGGGGCATTCGATTTAACTGTATTTGTGTTGAGTGAAAATTGCTGTGTCCCCAGCACCAACGTCCACTCTGGACTCAGACATGTACTTCTTTGGCTTAGTGTTATCGACTAGTTCGGGAGTGGGCAGTGCTCTAGACTGCGTGTTTATGTCCCCTCCAAATTTCTATGTTGAAGCCTAACCCCCAGTTTGGTGGGATTAGAAGGCAGGGCTCTTAGGAGGTGGTTTGGTCACAAGGATGGAGGCCTCATAAACAGGATTAATGCCCTTATAAAAAAAAGAACCCAGGGAGCTCCCCTGCCCTTCCACTGCGTGAGGTTGTAACGAGAAAGTGGCTGTCCATGAACCAGGAAGCACCCTCCCACTCGATGCCGAATCTGCTGGCAACTTGATCCTGGACTTCCCAACTGTCAGAACTGTGAGAAATACATTTGTTTTGTTTTGTAAGTCACTCATCCTATGGTATTTTTTGTTACAGTGTCCTGAACTCAGGCAGCATAAGAGAACTTTAGAGTTGGTTTTTGGAGATAGGACCGTAGCCAAAGGAGTGTATATAGAATTGGGGGAAATGTCAGTGACTTTTAGGCAGTGGTAAAATTTGTTACCTAGGGAAAAAAAGAGTAAGAACTTGGGGATGTATCATGCTTTAATACGAGTCTTTGAGACAGATCTACCTGAATCTTCCTGAGCCTAGGGGTAAAAAAGCCTCTATTTTCAGAGTGAAGGGAAAGGAGAAAAGGCTGAATTAGCTTCTCATTTCATCTAACTATCCTTTAAACAGCTTTGTCAAGCATCTGGAAGTTGACATAACGTTGATCCATTCAATCTGGTTCTTAATTGTTCTGTTAAATGCCAGACAACTTTTGTCACAGAAGCTATCCCCCCTCCTTCAGAATGATTGTCTATAATTAAGGAGGAAACCAGAAAATAATGATAGGGTTCTCTTTTGCTTTTCTAATGGCTTTCTTATTAAGTATGTCTGAAAAAGCTACTGAGATGTTGATTTCCCACGTAACCAAAAGAAGTCAGCCATTATATAATTATTTCTTTTTAAAGACTACAAAGAGAAGTGTATGAGACGTGCTTTCAATGGGCTAAAGACACCATGAAGCACAAAGGGAAAAAAAAATCCTTTCCTACGAAAAAAAAAAGCGGTGAATAAATTAGTTATTAAAAAATGTCTTTGCCGACAACCTTGAGGTGCCAATGCCCATCGCCCGTGGTGTGGTTGTTGAAACTGTGCTTGTGGTGGGAAGGGGAGTTCAGGAAGGAGGCACACAGAAGAGGGCAGTGGGGCTGTGGGTAGGATAATGGTATTCATGCTTTTTAGTGAAGCCTTCACTTATAGAAAGAGTCCTCGCTTATATTTTCTCTACTGGAGGAGACCGAAGTGTTCACAAGCTGAGACTTGATTCAGATCCCTGGTGATGTCATTGCTGCTTATCACATTTGTTGGGAAGGAGTGAGGTCCACACTCTAAATACCCACATTCTCAACTACCAAATTATTACTATACTGGGTGCTTGAGGGATTGGGATAAATGGGGGCCAGAGTGGGCTTCCTTCCCCGATCACTGCCACCTTCTTTTCCCCCACCCCTCCTCTCAGACAGAAGAAAGAGAGAGACTGTTAGTATGGCTACCCATTGAAATGAAAGGCGGCTGATAGTAGCAAGAACAAGGTTTGCTCGTCTTATAGATGTTTTCTTCTGGAAAATCTGAAGGGTGGAGATGCCTATCTAACCCACAGGTTCCTTTCGCCCAAGGCCATGTGTTATGAACGGCTGGGATTCATTCTCAGATTCTGCCATAAATTTCTCTCTGCTGTTGGGGGCTTCTCTTCTTTAGGTCCCTTTCCCTTGGACCCCATTATGAGCCTTTCAGGTTGTTCGTGATGCTGTGCCAAGAAAAGGAGAGTTTATCCAAGAGAGCTTTTGTGCTAAGTCCAGCATAAAATGGATCCTTTTCTACAGTAGGTCCAGTTTAATCTTGGGGTCCGTTTTATGATTTACTCATATAGGAGTTGCTCCTGTTTGGATTGATGAGTAGGATAGGGCAAAGGAATGGCTTCTAGAAGTGAATAGTGTGGCCTGTGATTATCTTGAAACATCTGCTTAGCATCTTGGATCACATTATAGTGGAAAGAGCCTGGACTGGAAGCCCTAGATTCCAGTCCTAGTACTGTAACCATATTACCTCCTTAAATCTCAATTTCTTTGTTCACAAAAGGGGTGGGGGAAGGGTAAATTATTTAGTACTTAAGATTCCTTGCATTTAAAAGTAGTTCACATGAACCAGCTGTATGAATCACACAATAATGGGTTATTAGAATCAGGAGAATATTTAGAGATCATTGGAAATCCCATGATCCAACTTCCTGTGAAGAAAGTTCTCGTCTGTGTAATATCCCTGACAGGTGCTCATCCAGGGTCAGTTTGAATGTTTCTGGGACTAGGAGCACATTGCCTCACAAGCGAGGTATTTTAACGGTTTCTCTTTTTGTTGTTGTTGTTGTTTTGTTTTGTTTTTGTTTTTGTTTTGAGGGAGAGAGAGAGCGACCACATGTATAGGGGGAGGGGCAGAGGAAGAGGGAGAGAGAGAATCTTAAGCAGGCTCCATGCTGGGTGGATGTGGGGCCTGATCTCACAATCCTGAGATCATGACCTGAGCCAAAATCAGGAGTCAGACGCTTAACTGAGTGAGCCACCCAGGTGCTCCTCAATTTTTTTTAAAAAAGATTTTATTTATTTATTTGTCAGAGCGAGAGATAAAAGAGAGAGACAGAGAGCACAAGCAGGGGCAGCAGCAAGCAGAGGGAGATGCAGGTTCCCCACTGAGCAAGGAGCCGGATGCAGGATTCGATCCCAGGACCCCAGGATCATGACCTGAGCGGAAGGCAGACACTTAACTGACTAAGCCACCCAGGCACGCCTCCTCAATTTTTTTTTTAATAGCTTTATCACATAGCAAAATGTGCAGTCCTGCTACAGTCACTTATTGGTCTAATTCTTGCTATTCCAAGAGTTCCATTTTGATAGTTGATTTTATGTGTCATCTTGGCTAGGCCCAGATACCCAGATATTTGGTCCAACATCATCTAGATGTTGCTGTGAAGGAATTTTTTTTTTTTTAGGTGAGATTAACATTTAGATGAGTAGACTATGAGTAAAGCAGATGACCCCCCCATAGTGTGGGTGGGCCTCTTCCAATCAGTTGAAGGCCTAAAGAAAATATGAGCTGAGGTCATGTCTGCCTCAAGACTGTCTTCAGACTCAAGCTACAACATCAAGTCTCTCTCAGGTCTGCAACTTGCTGGCCTACTCTGCAGTTTTTGGACTTGTCAGCCTCCACAATCATATAAACCTTAAAAAGGCACAGTATGTAGCCAATGATTATCTTGAAACATCTCTCTCTCTCTCTATATATATGTGTCTCCATATATATACAGACCATATATATATATATGTATACACACACACATATATCTCTCTCCATATATATATGTTCTGTTTCTCTTGAGAATCCTGTGTAATACACCCAATATGTGAGACCTTCAAATATTTGAAGAGGGCCTTCGTGTCATGCCATATTAAGTTGGGTCCTGAGAATGGGTAGATAATTTGATGGACTTCTTTCTGGGCAAATAAGAGCATACTTACCTCTGGATTCAGGAGGGGTGGAGACAAAACACCAAGAGATTAAAGAGAAAAGAAAGAACTGGAAGTACCGAAGGTGTTAGCACAGAGCTTTGCACCTATTCGATCCTCCTT
The DNA here is from genome assembly GCF_002007445.2 of Ailuropoda melanoleuca. Taxonomy (NCBI): domain Eukaryota; kingdom Metazoa; phylum Chordata; class Mammalia; order Carnivora; family Ursidae; genus Ailuropoda; species Ailuropoda melanoleuca. The sequence continues at coordinate 24,883,987 of NC_048235.1, read as the reverse complement.
TAAAACGAGAATTGTTCCAATTACTAAAGGAAGCAGCAGGCCGGGAAGACGATCATCCCCACCAGCGTCCTCTAACATTTGTAGAGCTTGTTGGGCTATCACAATATTTGCTTTCACGCTTGGGAGATAATTGGCACTTAGCTGTTACAGCAGCAGCAGTAGGGGGAAAAAGCCACGAGGAAGAGGGTAGGTCTGGTTCTCATCTGAGAGATCCGGCACATGCCTATGTGAATGAAAAACGACAGCTACGGGATGGCTCAGAGCCTGGACATGTGTTATCACCCTATCCCGTGGCTGCGCTTTCTTCCTTAAGCATGAATGAGGTGACTGAGGGGGAACTGGAAAAGCTTTGCCGTGTGGGAGCCAAGGCGGTCTGATTCTTTGTGTGTGAGCTTATGGTGGAGCGCGTGTACCCGCCATGGGGACGGTGGCTATTTTCGCTGATGCTTCCACGATGGGCTCCCCCTGCCCCGGTTGTGTCTCTGGTAGCAGCACGTGGAGAATATGACAGAAAAACATCAGATAACAATCTTACAAAGTCCACAGCCCAAGCACAACTGTTTTGAGTTTTTTTTCCTTTTCATCCACCTGCAGATATACTTTAGTGTAATTACAATCAGTGGATGAATGGAATTTTGTATTGTATGTTTTTTTCACTTAACATTCTATGATAAACATGTTCTTATATTGCTTCTCTTCATCAGTCCTGTTTTATCTCTGTGGCATTATGGTGCTTCAGGGCTGATGATGGTGTAGTTAACCGTTCCTCATTGTTAAACATGTTCAGTACTTGTTATAACAAAGCCCTACAATGAATATCTTTTTGTGTGTAGCTTTTCTCCTCTTTTGAAAAACTTCCTTCAGCAATTCCAGAGAATGAGTCAAGAGATGTGAATATTTTAATGTCTTGATACACAGTTGACCCTTACACAATACAGATTTGAACTGTGCAGGTCCGATTCCATGCACATGTCTTCCGAATATACAGGACAGTCCTGTAAATGTATTTTCCTTTCTTTATGATTTTCTTATTAACATGTTCTTTGCTCTGACTTACTCTATTGTAAGAATACAGTAATATAATACATATAACATATTAAATATGTGTTAATCGACTGTTTACGTTCTCAGTAAGGCTTCCGGTCAATAGTAGGCTGTTAGTAGTTAATTTGGGGGGGGGGTCAGAAGTATTTGGATTTTTGACTTTCACACCCCTCATCCCTATGCTGTTTAAGGCTCAAGTAAATATTGCTAATCGTCTCCTGAAAGGATCTGGATTGGTATAAATTACAAAAGCAATATGCAAATATATCATTTCTGCCAGAACATTGCCAGATTGAGTATTAATTATAACGAATATAGAGTAAAATTCTATTATGGTTTTCTTTTCTTTTTTTTACTAACAACGGTAACCATTTTCCATATATTACGTATTGATTATATTTCTTCTTGTGTGTATTATCTGTGCCTGCTGGGGTTTTTTTGGGGTGTTGATTTTTACAGATTAATTTAAATGCACTCTTTACATATCAGTCATAATTGGTAGAAATATTTCTCTAGTGCATTATTTTTAATTTTATCTATTCTTTCTTTCTGTGTAGAAGTTAAATTTTTTCTTATTCTTAGTGAGCTTTCAAATTTTTTATTGTCTTATTAAGAAAAACCCTTTAATCAAACCTGTGTTGTCTTGAACTGGTTTTTTTGTTTGTTTGTTTGTTTGTTTTTATCTGTGACTTGAAGTTGGTGAAATGTTGCCTAACTTTTGAGGACATTTTGATACTCAAGTTCAGTTCCAGTTCACAATGGTTCTGATGATCTCACACTCAACCAACCAACAAGCAAAAAACTTCAAAAATAAACTTTGGCTCATTTTATTGTTCAGTATACGCAATTAAAAGTTTAGTTTCTGAACTATTGAAGTGAGGTTCATTCCCATTTTTTTGTTACACAGAGTGCTTGAAGTCCTCGAATCATTTTAGTATCTTTCATATGTGCTCTATATGTATTCTCCACGAGAGGAAACTATCTTTGAAGACAGAGTTTCTGTGCTCCATGTACTTGGTGGTGAGCCCCAGCTTAAGCAATTTCCAGCTGTATTGCCTGGGATGCCCTTCAGCCTGGTTACTGTCTGGGTCAACACCTGTCCCTGGCCCTGAAGCAACTTTTGCTTTAGGGCTTCCATTCTGGCTAGTTGGTTTGTGTCTTGCCTCCCTCCCACATGGCAGCTGTGAGGTTGGACAGGAACTCTGCCCCAACTTGGTGGGCTCCTCTGCTCTTCTGGGCTAAGGCCAAGAGTTTGCTTTTCCCAAGAACGGCTATGGTTAATTTGCAAGTGGACTCCAGAATGAAAGGTTGGAAGACAGTGCCCTATGGTGTATTCTGCTCACAGTGTCTTGTTTGTAAGTGTGTCACTCATCTGTTGACAATCTGGAGATCCTTTCATGTCTTAGCCTGCAGACTTTCTTAGAACCCTATGGTAGCAGGACAGACATGTAGCCCAGACATGTAGCCCAGAGAGCAGGATCCCCAAAACGTTCTGTAGTTCAAGTTAAAATGTTCTGAGACTATAGTAAGCAGATCCCAGCCCAGGTTGGAGTTAGTACCTACCTTCTGGTGGATGAAGACAAAAATTCTGGATTGTCTGGGGTAAAATTACTCATCAGTGGGCAGGTGCTGAGTCATGTATGTATGTTTCTTCTCTTTCTTTCCTTCCTTCCTTCCTTCCTTCCTTCCTTCCTTCCTTCCTTCCTTCCTTCCTTCCTTTCGTAAGCTCTATGTCCAATGTGGTGCTTGAACTCATGACTCTGAGATCAAGAGTTGCATGTTCTACTGACTGAGCCTGCGAGGCACCCCTGAGTCATGGTTCTTGATTGAGTGGGAAATGGGGAAGGGGAACATCTAGATGAAGCAAAATTCAAGGCCCTGGAGGGAGTAGGTTTCTACAATCGGGGGTGAGGCTGTAAATCGAAGCTCAGATACATGGTCTGGGTTTAGAAAGACTCCGACTTCCAGCAGGGAATTGGAAATCAGTAAGAACCCAAGATCTTGACAAAAGTAGAGTCAGTTAAGCGGGAAGCCCACTGGATGGGGTAGAAGGACAAATTGGTGCTCATAGGGGCTCACCCAAGAACTCTGGATAGCAGGGCTAAAATTGCCTGCTTGGGTTCTTGCCCTTTTTCTCTGCCCAGGCTGTCTCTCTTGCTGATCTGCCCCACTCCAGCCTACCATTTCACATAATCTCTTACCAGAAAATGCCAGCCCCAGTAACATGACACACACAGATATGGAAGCATACACACACAAACACACACACTCTGTTCGATTTTGTCTCTCTTTTTTTGTGTGGGGCTCCATGAAATCTCTGGGGAGACTTCTATGGACTGGGATGTATCATGTAGAAAAACTAGACTTTTAGCTCTTATTATAGGAAGCTTCTCATGATATGTTAACACAACCAATCAAATGAGATGCACATTTTTCTACAGGATACTGGCAGTTTCTTCCATGCTTCCAATGTCTTCTTAACTACCTTTTTTTTTTTTTTTTGATTGAAGTATATTGATGTTTCCATACAGATTTGGAGCAAAGGCTTGGTTTTATTCATTTTCCCCTCTGAATGAGTGATGTTTTTCAAAATGAACAAACTGAACAGCAAATTATTATCCCATTAAGTGCTTAAAATTATAGACTGCTGAGCCAAACGTGCTATCCACTCCTTTCTCTGGATACAGTCTAACGAGCCAGCTACAAATTCCAGATGATCAATTTGCCTACCTGTAATGGTAATTTACAAAACCCAGGGTTTTGCTTCAAAGTCATTGAGAGGCAGTCTTGAATGATAAGCTATGCCTCAAGCACTCTTTGGCAAAAAGCCTTTTACTGGGGCTCTTGCATTTTTCATGATTTTGATGTTCAGCCCCAGCAGTTCTTGATATTAGAAAGGAGATTCCTCTATTTTTGGTTCCATCACCACATTGACCATTAGTACAATGTCTCCCTATATGAAATGCAGTTGGTGTCCGGTACCTTTTTCACAATATGAGTGGCCATGAGGGATGCATGATCATATCCATTAACTCATTTATTAATTAATTCACTCAACATTTACTGAGCACCCACCATGTTCTAGGCACTGTGCCAAGTACTAAGGATTAGAAGTTGAATAAGAAACAGTCACTGCCCTCACGGAGCTCACAGTCTAGCAGGAAAGAGAGACACATAAAAAGAGAAGGCAATGCAATGGCCTCTAATAGAAACAGGGACAAGGTGCTACTATTAGAACTATATTGATCGAGCAGCTTCTGAAGAACATAAGGAGCCCTTCTAACAACCATGTTTCCTCCATTCTTACAGTCCATGGTGTTGCGAATTGTTGGCTTCAAAGGTAAGCGAACACCCATTCATGATGGAAAGAGTCTTCAGGAATTCCAGTTCCCCCATATTCCCTCCATGCTCTTCCACATAGTATACTCCAAATGAATTGGATTTACCCATTGTCTCCAAATACACATTGTCCTGCCTTCTTTCTGCTTATGTTCTCTCCTCTCCTTCCTTGGAATGCATCCTCCCTCTTGCTTTATTTAGAAATCTGTGGTACTTCAAGGCCAGGCCCACTTTGCTCTGATCCCCTGAAGCACTTTGCTCTGATCCCCTGAAGCATAGGGCATGCAATTGTGCTCCGCGGTTTAAGTCCATTGGAGTCTCCACAGTAGACGGTGAGCTCCCCAGGGACCCTTAGTTCCAAGGATGGCATGAAGTGCCTGATGCAATTTACAGAAGAGGAACATTTGATATCAAGGAGAGAGAATTCAATTCAGAATTTCCTGCCTGAGCTGTTATCAGGAAATCCCCTAGATTCACAGTTTGAATTTCATCACCCTTAAGCCTAATTATAAAATCTCATTGTCTGGAGACATGACCTGAAGGGATATCAAAAAGCTTGCTTTCTGTGTTCTGATTTTTTTAGGACATAAATATTCCAATTAATTTTATGCCACGCCAGAAAAAATAAAAGCCTCAAGTTAGATAAGGGAGAGTGCCTCCAAACAGGGGTTTTGACTCACAGATCTAAAGTTGCATGCATTGCCTTCGAATTCACTTGTCACTAGCCTGACCTGTGCAGCTGTAGCATGAGAGTCATTCTATCAGCTAAGAGGGATTCTCTTCCTGAGACTTGGTCGATAGAGGCAGGATCCTTCATCCTTTAGATCCTGATGTGATCTTGATTGGGATTTGCTGGGGTCATGCAGTCCAGGTCCCTGATATCTAGTAACCTCTCAGGCATTTGGTTACCCTTCCTCTGAGTTGGCATTTTCAAAGTTAGTGTAGTAATGATGTTTGATAAATTATAATGAGACTACACATGGTTTTTAGCTCAGAGTCTTATAATTTCACAGGGGGAAAAGACAAGAAAAACACACATTTCAAAGTCATGAGAACAAAAAAACCAGATACTAAAAATTCCATTCAGCTTTGATGCTCTGCACTTTGGTCTTGGCTGAGCCAGATGGTCACTCAAGTCAGTGCAGTCTGGGTGCCTGGAACATCGGCCAGGGACCATCTCCATTTTGTCCTATAATGCTGTTAGACTCCACGGAAAGTTCTAGTTTTGAGGAAACCAAAAGGATCATAGCACAGTAATGGGTTCAAGCTGGTATTGTGTTGCAGAAATCCCTTGGCTGATTTTATTGGCATGTATCAGGCATATCCAAGAGTGGATATAGGTGAGCTAGATATCTGGATGTTAGCAGGCATGATGGGTGGTGATGCTGACCATTTTAGGTTTAGATTATCTCATAATAAGATCTTGGGATGGTGGTCCTGATCCAAGGGGGAGACATCTGCAAGGTTAGATCAAAAGTCCACGGTGTAAAGGCTTAAAGCATGGGGTCCAGGATCCTGGGTTAGGAGGTTAAGGATTAGAATTTGAGTTGATAGCTAGAAAGAACCTTCTACAACTTCACAGAGTGGTGAACTTTAGCAGGGTTTTGGAAGAAAGAAGGAATATCTTTATCAAGAGGATGGACACATGTGAAGCAAAGGAAAATGGCCAGTGGTTCCCATCCTGCTAAGTGGGAAGACTGGTCCCAGTGCTGCTTTGTTCCGGGGAAATCTGAAACATCAGCCCTGGGGCCTCAGGGACGACCTGGAAGTCACCGGATCAGGATGACATTGCCATGCTAGCAATTGGGCATTTACTTCTCATTTCAAAACCATTGTTGGGGATTATTTATTTGTCTTCCTTGGCAGTCAGCAAGAGCTGGCAACCCCCTTGGCATGGCATAGTCATGAGGCAGTCTTGAAAAATCTGTTGCATTTAAAAAATTGCATTTGAAATTCTGAGATATTTTAATCAGTTTAGGATCAATCCACCTCAGAAAAAGAGGATGCAAATTTGAAAACCATGCCATCAAAGCTCTTTAAAAGCTAATTACGCTATAGGCAAGGAAATGGTTGGGCAGTGACCGTTAGAATGAATCATGACATGAGATGAAATACAAAACAAATCCATACCGGTTTTATTGGATTGGAAGTAAGAGACAGAGACAGGATGAAAATGTACCCAAATCTGATTAGGGAAATAAACCCTCAGACGGAGCAACGATGGATGGTGTGAGCTGATTAACCTGAGCCCCTTTGGGAGGGAGATACCCTCAGACAGTGCACCACTAGGTTTCAGAGCTGGAGAGAGTTCAGCCATGCTCATTTAACAACGGAGAAAAATGAGGCTCAAAGGAATAAACAACCTGACAAAGGTCCTCCCAGCTAATGAGGGATAGAGTTTGAACTTGAACCCACATCTTTTGACTATTTAAGGGTTTTGAGGCAATTTGATGAATCACAGTGCTTAGCCTATTGATAGACCTGACTGTAAGAAGTCCTCAATAAATATGTCAGGCTATGCGTCAGTTTTCCTTGCCATCTAAGTCCCTTTGTCACCTTGTGAAACACTTGGGTTGCCAGTAGGAGAGCAGCTAATACCATGTACCATCCTGTGCCCTTTACTCTTTTGGGGTGCGGCAGGACCCTGAGCTGGGTCTTGGTTCCCTTAGTTTTTAGAGAAACCTCTCCATCTTCAAACTGACTCATTTGACTCGATTCCATGTGCCTCTGCCTTGCGGGGCACCCAGTGGGCTTGCAGCTGCCGTCAGCTCAGAGAGCAGATGTGGAAAACTGGGCAGCAGTGTCCCTCCTTACTCTCACCTAGGCTCACGTTGCTTCTCCAGGAATGATCAAGCTACCACGTTCCTACAACTTCCAGCCGGGGAACCTTCAGGCATGTTTGTCTCTCTGCATCCTTTATTTTGTATGTGGAATCACTGTTAAATTCAGATTCTTCTTAAACTACACATCGGCATCCCAAATACCCCTTCTTTTACTTTTTCAGCCACTATCTTAGATCAGGAATGAATTGTTTCTTAAGCAAGTTCCATCACCACGGATAAAATAATTTTCTCTGCCATGGATCTGGCCATAGCATCTTTTTCATTAGGCTTGAATATGGGTTTCCACTCCCTTTTGGATCAAGTGTAAGATTTTATCACACCCATTTTTTTTTCTTGTCACCTTTTATATTGAATTTCAGTCTCTTCCAGTCTTAGAAATATGAATCTATGGAAACACTTGGGACTCACAGGGAGTAAAATGTGGGCATGTTAATATCAAAGCAGGCTCAACCCACAGTGGCTGGTGAATTTCTTTTCTAGTCTAGGAGCCTGGAATATAATTCTGTGGGTTTTTTTGACATTTCTTAAAAAGGACCTCTAGAGAGTGAAAAGTAGTTAGCTTTCTATTTATGGCAACTTATCATCTTTGTTTTGATAAAAAATGCCTTATTTAAAAAAGATTTAAAGTAGCACTTTACTCTCCATGAAGTCTGGGTTTGGTTTTTTTTTTTTTTTTTTTTTTTTTTTTTGGTAGCTGTAGATGCTTTTAGATTTCTGGAAGCTTTTTAGTCTCCAGACATGTATGTTGGAATGTGAAATGGCTAAGCCTTTCCCAAGATGACATGTCTTTAATTATAATGGTCAAAATGAAAATTCTGAGCTTTTGGCTTCTGGTTGAAGATGAAGGAGTGGGTGCAGAACATTGGTAGTTGTCCATGTAGTGGGCGGGCAGCAACTGGAGGTGAGGACACCCAGCACACATGATATACTCAGGGGAGGTTTGGGATGCCACACAGCCCTGGCCCCGATTTTTTTTTTTTAAAGATTTTATTTATTTATTCGACAGAGATAGAGACAGCCAGCGAGAGAGGGAACACAAGCAGGGGGAGTGGGAGAGGAAGAAGCAGGCTCACAGTGGAGGAGCCTGATGTGGGGCTCGAACCCACAACGCTGGGATCACGCCCTGAGCTGAAGGCAGACGCCCAACCGCTGTGCCACCCAGGCGCCCCTGGCCCCGATTTTTAAAAAAGATTTTATTTATTTATTTGAGAGAGAGAGAGAGCAGGAGCAGGGGAAAGGACAGAGAGAGAGGGACAAGCAGACTCCCTGCTAAGCAGGAAACCCAACTCAGGGCTCGATCCCAGGACCCTGGGATCATGACCTGAGCCAAAGGCAGACACTTAACTGACTGAGCCACCCAGGTGTCCCAGCCCTGGCCCAAATTTTGCTTTTCCCTTTCATGTCTCTGCATCTCATTCCTTAATTCTGACAGTATTAAAGATCATTGGATTCTGTATTTGGTGCTAGGGATTGAAAATTGAATAATATCCTACCTTACACTGTGAACACAAATCAATTTTAGATGGTTTGCAGATTTAGTTGTGAAAGATAATGCAGCTTTTACCTGGTAACTGTTTTGTGACCTCACAGTGGGGAGTTTTTTTCCTTCCAAGATTTTATTTAAATTCAAGTTAGTTAACATATAGCATAATATTAGTTTCTGGAGTAGAATTTAGTGATTCATCACTTACATACAACACCCATCCCAACAAGTGCCCCCTTTTTTTTTTTAAACATTTTATTTATTTATTTGACAGAGAGAGAGACAGCCAGCGAGAGAGGGAACCCAAGCAGGGGGAGCAGGAGAGGAAGAAGCAGGCTTCCAGCGGAGGAGCCTGATGTGGGGCTCCATCCCAGAATGCCGGGATCACACCCTGAGCTGAAGGCAGATGCTTAACGACTGCACTACCCAGGCGCCCCCCAACAAGTGCCCTTCTTAATGCCAGTCACCCATTTAGCCCATCCCCCATCCCCCATCCATCTCCCCTCCAGCAACCCTCAGTTTGTTCTCTATAGTTAAGAGTCTCTTATTGTTTGCCTCCCTCTCTGTTTTTATCTTATTTTATTTTTCCTTCCTTTCCCCTATGTTCATCTGTTTTCGTTTTTTGAAATTCCACATGAGTGAAATCGTATGGTATTTGTCTTTCTCTGACTGACTTATTTTGCTTAGCATAATACACTCTAGCTCCATCTTTGTCATTGGAAATGGCAAGATTTCATTCTTTTTAATGGTTGAGTAATATTCCACTGTGTGTGTTTGTGTGTGTGTGTGTGTGTGTGTGTGTGTACCACATCTTCTTTTTTTAAAGATCTTATTTATTTATTGGAGAGAGAGATAGCACATGAGTGGGGGGAAGGAGAAGAGGGAGAGGGAGAAGCAGACTCCTCACTGAGCAGGGAGCCCAACTCAGGGCTCGATCCCAGGACCCCGAGATCATGACCTGAGTAGATGCTTAACCGACTGAGCTACCCGGTTGCCCCCACATCTTTATCCACTCATCAGTCGATGGACATTTGGGCTCTTTCCATAATTTGGCTCTTATTAATAATGCTGCTGTAAACGTTGGAATGCATGTGCCCCTCTGACTCAGCAGTTCTATTTTTAACTTTTTGAGGAACCTCAAACTGTTTCCCAGAGTGGCCATACCAGTTTACATTCCCACCAACAGTGTAAGAGGGTTCCCCCTTTTCCACATCCTTGCCAACATTTGTTTCTCCTGAGTTGTTCATTTTAGCCATTCCAGCAGGTGTGGGGTGGTATCACTTTGTGGTTTTGATTCATATTTCCCTGATGATGAGTGATGTTGAACATTTTTTATGTGTCTGTTGGCCATTTGTAGGTCTTCTTTGGAGAAATGTCTGTTCATGTCTTCTGTCCATTTCTTAACTGGATTATTTATTTTTTGAGTGTTGAGTTTGATAAGGTCTTTATAGATTTTGGGTACTAACCCTTTATCTGATATGTCATTTGCAAATATCTTCTCCCCTGTGGGTTGCCTTTTAGTTTGTTGATTGTTTCCTTTGTTGTGCAGAAGCTTTTTATCTTGATGAAGTCCCAATAGTTCCTTTTTGCTTTTGTTTCCTCTGTTAGTAAGAAGTTGCTATGGCCAAGGTCAAAGAGGTTGCTGCCTGTGTTCTCCTCTAGGATTTTGATGGTTTCCTCTCTCACATTTAGGTCTTTCATCCATTTTGAATTTGTTTTTGTGTCTGGTGTGAGAAAGGGGTCTAGTTTCGTTCTTCTGCACATTGCTGTCCAATAACCCACACCATTTGTTGAGGAGACTGTCTAGAGTAGGCAAAGATTTTTAAAAAATTATCTATTTATTTCAGAGAGAGAGAGAGAGAGACAGTATGAGTGGGAGGGGCAGAAGGGAAGGGAAAGAGAATCCAAGCAGACTCCACATTGAGTGCAGAACCGGATGTGGGGCTCAATCCCAGGACCCTGAGATCATGACCTGAGCTGAAACCAAGAGTTGAAGACTTAATCTACTGCACCACTCAGGTGCCCCAGGCATAGACTTTTTAAAAATGATACACAAAAAAGAAAAATAATAGATAAAGTGATAAAAAAAGACTCTATTAAGAAATTCTATTCATGAAAAGACACCATAAAGAAAGTGAAAAGATAGGTGAAAAAGATATTTGCCATACATATATCCCCCTAAGGACTCATATTCAGAATTTATAAAGAGCTCTTATAAACCAATAAGAAAAAAGACAGAAATGCAATAGAAAAATCTGCAAAGTACTTGTATGAGGGAATTCACAAAACAGGATATCTAAAAAGCTAATAAATGTGGGAAAATTTGCTCAACGTCATTAGTCATCAGGGAAAAGTCCATTAAAACCACAATTAAATACTAACACATATACACCAAAATGGCTAAAATGAAACAGACAAAAATATTTAAAATTGGTAAGGACGTGGAACAGCTAGCACTCTCATACAGTGTTTCTAGGAGCGTACTTTGGAAATTGTTTTGGAAAACTGCTTAATGCTATCAACTGAAAAAGCACTGAACTCCGATCCAGAATTTTCAATCCTAGGTAGATTGAACTCATACACCCAACAGATGATCCATTGTAAGGGTTGAATGAGGAGTAACTAGGGAGAAAAGGAACGCAGATGGAAAGTGCAGACTATTCTTTTGGCTGTTCCGGTGGGAGAGGTGGCAGAGCAAGAGGTCAACTCGAGGTTAAGGGAGAGCTTTTGTAAGAGAGAGATGATCAAGAATAGGGCTTAAAATATAGGAGAGATGAAAATTAATTTATGAATTCAATCCCCATATAAGAAGAGATTTTTTAAAAAGATTTTATTTATTTATTTGAGGGAGGGAAGGAGAGAGAGAAAGAGAGAGAGGATAACCAAAGGGGTGAAGGGGCAGAGGGGGAGGAGAAGCAGACTCCCCACTGAGCAGGGAGCCCGATACAGGACTCGATCCCAGGACCCTGGGATCATGACCTGAGCTAAAGGCAGACTCTTTTTTTTTTTTTAAAAGATTTATTTATTTATGTATTTGATACAGAGAGAGACAGCCAGCAAGAGAGGGAACACAAGCAGGGCGAGTGGGAGAGGAAGAAGCAGGCTCCCACTGGAGGAGCCTGATGCGGGGCTCGATCCCAGGACTCTGGGATCACGCCTTGAGCCGAAGGCAGACGCTTAGCGACTGAGCCACCCAGGCACCCCTAAAGGCAGATTCTTAACCGACTGAGCCACCCAGGCATCCCCACAAGAAGAGAATTTAAGTTACCCCCTCCCACCCTAATTTAGGAAAGAATGTAAGAATTAATGTAGGCATGGGTATGCTATCTGCATGTTGCTGTGTGGAGGGTGTTTTCTATGGATAGCTTCTACTTTCTTGGTGAAATAAGATGCTAGTTAATTTGGAAAGTGAGATGGAAGAGGAGTTAAGTTGGGGACTGAACTTTTAGAACCGTATCATGGGAATGGGGGAAAGAGGTGGTCAGGAAGAGTAAGACTGGTAAGTGGCATCCAGGACTCAGCTGCAGTGGAAGAACATACACTTTCAGGGCTGTCAGCTGACACTCCTCCATGTCTTCCTCAAGGACTCCTCAGGGGCTGAGGGTCCCACAGAGAGAAATTCAAGTGAGCTGTGCTTGTTGGCAGAAGGAGTTGAAGATGTGATTTCTGGGAATGAGGTGGAATAAGAAGGGATGAGAAGTAGTGAGAGAGGTGGTGGACTGGTGGAAAAGAGAGCAATTGAGAAACTGAAGGTCTTGATGGGATGTAGTAACGAGGAGAGAGCCAGACCTGAGGGAGTGAAGTGGCTGGAAGGAATGGCGGTTTCGCTCAGACAGAGGCATTTTGGCCTTTGTTTTCCAGAATGATGAGGTCCCCTATGGCTGTGATAATGGGTGACTGATAGTAAGGGCTGTTCTCTTGGACACCAAGACCAGCAGGACGATGGTGGCAGCAGGACAGGAGAGGAAGACCAGGAGATGGACGCTAATGTTCCCGGTGGAATTAGGGCTAGCGACCAGGTGGCCGGGGAAGAGGGTGCAAGAGAGGCTCAGTGGTACTGCAAGTGGGAAGCAGGGGTTCTGGAGGAGGGAGTATTTTTACATGTGGATAAAAGAGGAACATCTTGAAGAGGTGTAAGGAGAAGGAATAAAGCAGAATCTATTGCTAACCACGTGCATGAAGAGATTCAGAAAAAAGAAGAGGCTGCATTTGAGAGGATTCTTGTCCCCAAGAATTCTCCAGAGCGAGCCTGTAACCGTGCTGGCAGCACCCGGCATCAGAAGAAGGCGTTGCACTACTAAAAATAGGTTACTCGGTGGAGTTCACAGAGCAGTGGGCAAGAAAAACAGTACACAAAGGAAAGTCACACTAGGCTGTAAGCTCCGTGAAGGCAGGGACCGTGCTTTATCTCCTTCTGTCCACCGCAGTGCTTGGGGTGCACAAATGAATGTGTGTGTGTGTGTGTTTACATATGTGTATATGTAGATACACACACGTGACTGGGTGTATGTATGTCTGTACATGATTATACACATATCATACATGTCTCATTTGAGTTTCTAAACATCACATACATTGTCTAAGTATTGAACCCCCTTTAGAGGTATGGAAACTGAGGCTTACGTAGGTTAAGTATCTTGTATGAGTTTGGCAAGAGGGGTAGGACTAGAATTTGAGCCTGGGTCTTCCGACTCAACTAAGGTAAAAGCACTAAAAAAGGTGGAATGCATCCATTCAGAAGAAATACATTGCTTTAGTGGGTTCTGTTTTATGTGGGCTTGGACCGTGTTACTTTTTAGACCACACTGCAAGATATTTTAAAGTGGTCTTAAAGTGAAAAAAAAAACCCCTCCAGAACAAAACCCAAAACCTATCAGCCCATATTTTTTTCTCTTCTTGATAGCTCTATGGATATTTGCACTTGACTGTGAGGAAGTGAGAGAAATCAGTTTCCCCCTGACCTATCATAAATTTACTGACCTGAGGCTGCTATAGAGTGATATGAACACTTAAACCATACTGCGATCATTACAAATTAATAGGGCCACTTTGCCACTTTCCGACATACAAAAGTGGTTCAATTTGAATTAATCATTGGGATATCAATAATAAGAAAAGTTCTGTGAGGTGCTCTCTTTTGAGCACATCCTATATAAATGGCTTCGATTTTCAGGGAAATGACATCTTTTCCTCCAAGAACCCCAGAGTGCATTGCCGTCTGTTTCTGAATATTTTGTGAAATGGTTCACAAGCTGACAGGGATACCTGGTACCATGTTCACTCAAATCCCTTCCCTGAATCTATTGGAGATTTTATTGCCCCTTGGAAACCCTGACATTCTGCAAATTGTATGGTGAACCCTTAATGATTTCTGAAACAAGAATGAGGTAATCTTCACAGCCATTTAAAATATTACAAAGTTCAAGGGGGCATTTATGGTTTCCTTAATCACAGACTGAATTGACTTTTTCAGTTAATCATTTAAGCAACAAATTGCATATATTATATATATTATCACACAGGAATCTGGTTTTTGTGTTCCTTTTAGGTGCTTTGGGTATCTGTCAGGAAGGCAGGAAAGCCAGACCAGATGGCATGGATTATTATTGGAAGCAGATCATTGATTCATGCGTGCCTTTCTCCTTTTCCCCTTCCTCTACTCTGTCTTCGGTTCTATCAGCAAAAACAGTAATTGGCTATATGGAAAAAAAGGGAAATTGACTCTCTTGGAATGGCTGCCTGAGTAGATGAAAAGGTGTTCCTCCTCATTTAGATGACCGTATGTGTGCTTTGTTCTGGGCTCAGATTGAAAATAATTAGTTTTTGTCTATAGCGTGATGGAGGTGCAGATAAGAAGAGGATTTGAATGTACTTTTGTGGGTTAGAATTTCTGCGTTAAGCCTCTGAGGCTTGGCTGGTTTAGGAGTCACCCCCCCCCCCCACCATTGGAAACGTCTTTATGAATAGGAAGTATTTGTTCATCAGGTCATTTTGGCCTTTGTACAATTTTGGAAGGCAGAAGTAAGGAACATACCTGCGTGGCACCCGGTCCAGGTGTTTTTGGATAATAATAACGATGATGTCAATAAAAACAGTGAGAGGTCACACCTTCTGAGCACTAACCTGAGTGTGAGAGGGCCTGGGGTTTTCAGATGATTGTCGAGGCAGGGCAATGACATTGCTTTATGAGGTGGGGTTCTGTGTCCACCAGTCTAGCGCCGCTGAATTTGTAGCTGTAGGAGTTGCTTTCAGAGTCCTCTTTTCAAATACTCCAAACACTTTTACTCACAAAACTTGCAAAACCTGGTCATTAGGGAAAGGTTGTAGAAAGCTCAGCAGTCAGGAGTTGGGGGGCCCGAGCTTGCCTGCCGTAACCGTCATGGCCTCAGGGCGCTGTGTGCTAGGGTTGCTTGGCTTGAGCGGGAGGGAGGGGGGTGTGGAGGGCTTCCTCACTATGCTCAACATTTCCTCACTACGGGCACTGGTTTCACTTCCACAGGCAAGTGAAAGGGAAATTTCATGAAAGCGTCTAAGGAATCAAATCCCCCCATTCCTTGGGGTCTGAATATAATTTGAATAATAGAGGTGGAGTGGGGGTAGGGAGACAAGACTAAGAAAATACCCAAGCAATTGCCTCCCCTGCCCTCTCCACTTCACTTTCTTAATAGAAAGCCGACTTATGGGGCGCCTGAGTGGCGCAGTCCTTAAGCGTCTGCCTTCGGCTCAGGGCGTGATCCTGGCGTTATGGGATCGAGCCCCACATCAGGCTCCTCCGCTAGGAGCCTGCTTCTTCCTCTCCCACTCCCCCTGCTTGTGTTCCTTCTCTCGCTGGCTGTCTCTATCTCTGTCGAATAAATAAATAAAATCTTAAAAAAAAAAAAAGAAAGAAAGCTGACTTGTGAGGGGTTCTTTTAGTAACCCTCCTCCTTTGGTCCTCCTCTCCCACCCCCAGACTAACGTTCTTTTCCAACCGTGAGCCATCTGTGTGCGTAGGAGCGGCAGTGCCATCACGAGATGATGGTGGGGAACCAAACGTCCTCTCCCCTCCACCAGAAGACACTTCATGTAGAACAGCTCTGCAGGGTCCTATGTCCTGTTCCTCCCTGGTTGGTACCATTTGCCCCAAAGAGGACATGAAGGCAACAATTGTGCATTCCAGCCGCTCACTGTGGCCACTCTTAGAATCAACCGACTCCCCATATTAGAATGAGTTTATCTCTCTGGAGAATCGGCCCGTGTTGGGGCAGCCATATGTGTTCTTTTGTGTTTTGTTTTTGTGTTTTGTTTTTTGAATTGTCAAGGCCTGAGCCACTCATTCCCATGCATCAGATCTGAAAGCAGGCCTCTCCGAGTGGGTGGTGGCTGCGGGGGAGATATTTGCATTTCTGACCTGCTGCATGCCTTTGCTGAATGAAATTCATATAATTACTACACACCATGACTTCCTCTGGAGTTGTATCCGTTCTGGTTGGCTTTTTTTCTTCCTCCACTTCATCAGCATCCAATTAATTAACGGTTGCCATAGCGACTGTTGCCATGACAGCATAAAATTCTCCCCAAGGGCTTCTCATTCATATTCTAATGAAATACAGGCGCAGAGCTGGGTGGCTGGAAAAAGTGGTCGGGAGAATAGAAGAAGAATGGAAGAGGAAAGAGGAAAAGTCTGCCTTCTCTTGAAGTCTTCCCTTCTCTGTCTTCAGCCTTAGACTGCTTTACCTTAGGAAGCGTATCTTTATTTTTCTTTATACTTTTCCTATTTTATATTTTTTTCCTGTTTTTTCCTCCCGGTTTTTAATGCCTGGCTGTTCCTGGGGCCAGAATAAGTATTATTGGGTAACATGGGCTTTTCCTGCCTTAGGGCCAGGGTCTTCTCTCTCTTTTTTTTTTTTTCTTTTTTCTGGTTCAGAAAGTGAGGGGCGCATTGATTGTTTAGCCTGGCAGGTCTGCTGGTGGGATTTCTAATGGACTCTTCGTAGATCACTTAAAGGAAGTGGGGCTTTGTCACTTACACTGGCAGCTTCCACCTCTCAAGAGAGGATCATATCTGTCACCTGCCCACATAAAATTTCCCAGAAAGCAATAGTTCTAACAAGATTTCTTCACTGCCCTTGCAAACCTGCCCACTGATTACATACCTCTGTTTGATATCACACTGTGTTCATTCACTCTTTAGTTTCTTAGAAAGGCTAAAAATCTTTGCCCACCACCTCCTCCTCACAGGTGTGCCTCACCTTGCTTGCTTTCCTGCCTCTAGGCCCTACCCCCTACAACACATTCTCCATATAGCTGTCTCTTTCTAAATCACAGTCTTTTTTGACTGTTTCCTTGGCTGTGCAGAAGCTTTTTTTTTTTTTTTTTAAGATTTTATTTATTTATTCGACAGAGATAGAGACAGCCAGCGAGAGAGGGAACACAAGCAGGGGGAGTGGGAGAGGAAGAAGCAGGCTCATAGCGGAAGAGCCTGATGTGGGGCTCGATCCCATAACGCCGGGATCACGCCCTGGGCCGAAGGCAGACGCTTAACCGCTGTGCCACCCAGGCGCCCCTGTGCAGAAGCTTTTTATCTTGATGAAGTCCCACAAGTTCATTTTATCTTTTGTTTCTCTTGCCTTTGGAGATGTGTCATGAAAAAGGTTGCTGTGGCCGATGTCGTAGAGGNTTATACAATGGAATATTACTCAGCTATCAAAAAAGAACGATTTCTCAACATCTGCTACAACACGGACGGCACTGGAGGAGATAATGCTAAGTGAAATAAGTCAAGCAGAGAAAGACAATTATCATGTGGTTTCTCTCATCTATGGAACATAAGAACTAGGAAGATCGGTAGGAGAAGAAAGGGATAAAGAAAGGGGGGTAATCAGAAGGGGAAATGAAATATGAGAGACTATGGACTCTGAGAAACAAACTGAGGGCTTCAGAGGGGAGGGGAGTGGGGGAATGGGATAGGCTGGTGATGGGTAGTAAGGAGGGCACGTATTGCATGGTGCACTGGGTGTTATACACAACTAATGAATCATTGAACTTTACATCGGAAACCGGGGATGTACTGTATGGTGACTAACATAATATAATAAAAAAAATATATGATTGTAAAAAAAATAAATAAATCACAGTCTTTATTCTCACCCTTCAGGGGGCCACATCGGCTCTAGCAATGGTCCTCAAACTTCAGTGTGTCCGGATCGCCTGTGAAATATGCAGATCCCTGGGCACCCCTCCCAGCGGTGATGATCCAGAGTGAGTCCAGGGCATATAAGTCCAGGGTAGAGCCAAGGACCTGCTTTTCTAAGAAACATTCTAGGTTATTCCAGTGTAGACAATCCATGGACCCCATCATGAGAAACACCAGCCCAAAGATGAAGTGTGAATTCTTAGCAAGGCATCAAAAGCCCACGACAATTTGATACCAGTCTGTTTCTCCTTTTTAACTTCTCTTCTAGGAGTGATCCTTCCTCAGATCTTCCACCCCCATATCCCTGGGGTTCTAACCATATCAGATTCTTCATTTTTCTCCCATGCATGCTGTACACAACTCAAGCTCAGAGGCTTTGCTCAAACTGCCTTTGCCTGAAGTGACCTTGCTCTTGAAGGGGATCAGAATATGCCACCTGAAAATAGGCCACTTTGGTATAAAGATTATTTTGGCTGAAGGCAATGAAGAAATGGCAGATACAGAAGGAATTATCTGTCCTCCCCCCTCTGCCTAAAAGCAGAGCAGAAATTTCCCTTTATGAAGATGTTTCCCCTCCTCTCTCCTATATCAGGAAGAAGAGAATGACTCAATCACCAGAGACGACTAGACTCATATCACTGGAGATAAGATTTAGTAATATTTCATTTAAATTTAATTTTTAAGATTTAATTTAAGATTGTAGGAAGATTTAGTAGGGCTTGTCATGCAGGCTTGAGTCTTACTTACAAACCTTGCTAAATGACCCTTATGTTCCATTAGATTTTCTCATATATTTACCTTCCCACAATTTACTGCCCTTAGAAGCTCAACCCACTTTGTCTTGTCTTGTCATTTCTCCAGAATTTATTGTCCTTTGTTAACATGGTATATAAGTTTGCAGGCCTAAGCACCCCTTGGGGCCTCCTTTCTTTTCATGAGGCTCCCCCCATGTGCATAGGAAATAAACCTTTCTCTTATTAACCTGTCTTTTGTTGGTTTAATTCACAAGCTACTGAAAATAGAGGGTGGAGGAAAGTTTTTCCTCCTTACACTCTCTGTGACTCTGGTCAGACTCCTCAGTCCAATGTTACTTCCTTCTCAAAGCTTCTTTTCTCTTCCAGATAGAGTCACCCGTTCTTTGTGCCCCATAGCACTTTATGAGGCCTATCCTTATACTTACCACATTTTAATGTTCTCTTTAAGGGTTGTATCCTTTGCTCCTTGAAGTGTCCTTCTGATGAAAGAAAACACGTAATTACTCAGCATCTACTAAATACTGGTCCTGATGTCAGTTAACTCTTCTCCCCATAAGCTGCTTTTTAATCAAAAACAACAAAACAACGAACTACCTGAATTGAGTCTCCATTCTGGGCAGTGTGCCAAGGGATATACTCCATGTTCTGATTACATATTCACAGCAAATTTATGAAACAAACTGCCATTAGGATTCCCTTTTTTTGTTTTTTTGTTTTTTTTTGGTAAAGATTTTATTTATTTGAGAGAAAGAGAGCACAAGTCGGGGGGCCGGGGGGAGGAGATGAAGGCAGAGGGAGAGGGAGAAGCAGGCTCCCCACTGATCAGAGAGCTGGACGCAGGGCTCCATCCCAGGACCCTGGGATCATGACCTGAGCAGAAGGCAGATACTTAACCAACTGAGCCACCTAGGGGCCCTGGGATTCCCTTGTTTTACCAGTAAGGAAAGGCCAATAACTTCCCCAAAGTAGACAGCTAGTAAATGGCACAGTTGCGATTTATTCAAATTAGTCTGATTCCAGCTGGCCGGGTTATTGACTTTAAGGCGGAGGAACTTGGCTGAGGGTACCCAGCTGCAGAACTGGACAGCCAGGCCAGCGGGATTCCAAAGCTTGTTGATAGATACCCTTCACACTTTGAACCTCGAGCTTTTCCTGTAGTTCTTGACAAATGGCTCTTTGTATTGAAGTGGGCCTGTTAGGTACTAACATGATTCTTATTTTAAGGCTCAGAGACGTGACTTATCCAGAGTGCTGTACTTAGAAACTGGGTGAGCAGAAAGGAACACAGGTGTTCACACACTAAAGTGAAATTTCTGCCAAGTCACAGTTGCCACCTCAATACAATGGGTACTTGGAATAATGTGGGATGCTGGCCATCACTTATGGTATTCTCTCAAGGGAAAAATAGATCCTGGGGTTATCATTAATTTTTTTAGACCATTTAGTGAACATTGGGCTATGTGAGGCCTGTGAAACAGACATGCATCTCAGGGAACTGCCATATTGTTGTGCCCATCATTGGCAGCATTTGAATCCAGATCCAAGCAGGTCTCCGCAAAGTAGTTATGATCTTCAGAATTAGGAGACTTTAGTCAAATGTTTGCTACTTAGTCTGTAAAAGACCATTTGGAAGAGGATTCAACAGCACCCAGCAGCTGATGAAGGAAGGAAATATTTTCTCACCTAATTTCCACACATGGTTTCCACAACCTCACCTTCAAACCCTTTGCCAAACACAGTCTGCCTGCAGAGAAACAACAAGAAATGCTCTTAATCCCATGTGTTCTATTTAGAAAAGCATCTGGGTGACAGCATCTGTCTCCCAAGCATCTGAAGTCAGCAGGGCTTCACATTGTTGGTACCCATTTTTGCTTTTGTCCCCTGCCCCATGGTAATGCTCTTAACCCAGCCTGGAATAGTTGTTGGCCTGTGGCTAGAGCTTCGTTCTGCCTGGGCTTTTGGGGGATGGGCGGCTGTTGGCTCTTTTTCAAGGTAAAGGCTGCACTGGGAGGTCACTGGGTGCTGAGGAGCGAGACGGCCCTGTGCGGGTGATGGAGCTCTATTGATTTCCACCTTGCCCAGCTGTATCACGCCGATACACCTGCTGCTGGCTGCCGGTGTGATAACATATCCTTCTCAGGCGCCAGGGGAAGATGGTGTGAACAATTCATCTCCTGGATGATTCATCAGGCCCCTGCTTCCCGATCCACTCCTGCCTTCCCCCCACTCCTCCCACCCCACAATGTTATTAGCAGGAATATCAAGGCATCCGATTTTGAAGAGGTGGAGGTCAGAGGGTGAAATTATTAACCTCCACGTCAATTCTAATTAATGCAGCAAGCCACCTGGATATTTAGTGACTGGAAATGAAATCAATTTGAGTTTTAAAATTTAATTTACATACAGCTGGTATGATAAATCAGTGACCCATTGCTAGGTAACTCACTTCTCTGTAGTTAAGGGAAGAATTTCTGTCCTCATTGTTATCTGGGTATTTTGCAAATTCAGAAATTAATCTAGCGCTGTCAGCCTCCCCAGAAAGGCCATGCTGGTGTAATGGCTTTGAAAAATTTAACTCACTACAGCTTGGATATGACGAGGAAATGTAATTTCTTTATTTTGTTTATAGCTGTTTTAGTTTAATTCATGATAGTGGAAAAAAATAACTAAATGTCTAATTTGGTTTGAGCGAATGTCTGATTTGAGTATTTAAACAGAGCCTTCAAGGAAGGCTCAGTCTTTCTAGGAAAAAATGCTTTGAATCTCAGATTGCCTCCATTCTCCTACTGCTTCTCTTCCTAAAATGGCATCTGGTGTATGGGAGGCATCCGGTGGATGGGGGAGGGACTGTGGTTCTTATGACCTCAGCTGCGAGGGGAGGAGCTGGGGTTCTCAGTTATGGGGGCTGCGGAGTCAGGTCAAGTCAGGTTGTTGCCTCTTTATACTGGTTCCTGCCTGCTTAGGGCATTCTGCAGCTAGTGTGCCTGGTGTAACCTGGGCTGGTCAAGGGCCCCTCCTCTGGCTAACCTCTGACCCCCGCTGCTGTAGTCATCAGATGTAGGTCCCTGACAGGCCCCTGGCCATCAACTCTGTATCAGTGCCAGGCTGGAGGAAAGGTGGCTTGGAAAAGTAAAATCTGAGGGCTCTCCTTGTTTCCTCCTTGTTTCATGGCCACACTGTTGCTGCCTGATCCTAGGTTGGTACAGGCAGCTTGGGAGTTGTTCTTTAACCAGAAATCTCTATGGGGCCAGGGCCAGACCTTTTACTCTGTTAGGTTCACTTACTCAATGCCGAAGCTCAAAATGGGGAATGGGGGCACGGGCCCAACAGCTTTGCTCTCCTCACGTCATCTTCCAACAACCTCCAGGCTGGAAAAGGGATGGATCTCTCCTTCCCTCTCCTATATGATGGTCTCCTTCTTCCCTGGGGTGGCAAGCATTCTGGCCTTCCTGCCACGATGGAGGGGGCATATAGTCTAAGCGACCATTGGATTTTTATGCATTAGTGTCATCCGGGCTCGGTCCTTGATAATTTTGGGGAAGGGTACAAAGGAGGTAAGGGGATAGTGGCAGAATTGGCAACATCTTTTAAAGACAAAAGCCTGGCCTTAAAGCTAAGGCTGTTTAACGTGGTTTCTGAACGCCATAAATTGGTAATTAATCTTGCCATTCTTTTGTATTCTTTCTGTAAAAATTCTGCCTTTTCAGGTAGATGGGAGTCTCTGGGTGCCTTTGGTAATTCTAGGGCTATGGCAACATATTCAGAAATCCGGAAGAAAAAACCACATGACTTTAAACAAAATTTAACCTTCATTACAGCAGTACTGTGTGAGGTTTTGTGACATGTTCTCATCTGACATAGTTCATAGAATGGGGACCCTTAATAGCATTTCAGAAGCATCAACAGCAACTTGTACACGTCAGTGCATATGTGTGTGTGCATATGTGTGTGTGAGAGAGAGAGAGGGAAGGGGGAGAGAGAAGGAGTGAGAGGGAAAGAGAGGGAGGAAGAGAGAGGAATGGAGAGGGAGGGATGAAGAGGGAGGGAGAAAGAGAGGGAGTGAGACAGAGGGAGAGAGGGAGAGGAAGAGAGAGGGAGGGAGACAGAGGGAGAGAGAGAAGGAGGGAGAAGGAGAAGACAGGTGGGCAGTTACGGACTGAGTAGTATGGCAAAGGACATCAAAGATAAAAAAAATTCCGGATTAAACTTACAAATAGAACATAAAAATTAAAATATTTAAGAAGCCACAAATAGGCAAGCGAGAGTAATACAGCCCCAAATTAATATAGGAGTTCCGAGGGAACACAGGACAAAGAGGTAATTGGAGTTAGACATTTTTCACCAGAGAAGGACTTCCTGAAAGAGGCGAATTTGTGCTCAGACTTGAAGACAGTCATTTAAACATAGAGAAACAAGTTGGGCTGTAAACACAAGGATTAGATGAAGGGCACTAAATTTCCCGAGAAGGAGATGGGACTGGAGAGATCAGTGAAGGGAACGGTATTTGTGAGAACAGAATCGTCTGAGGAATGAGGAGACCCCCCTCAAACCGGTCCTGATGAGCTGTGCGACCTTGGTTAAGCTCCCTGACCCCTGCAGCCTGGGTTCTTCAGCAGGTGCAAGAGGGGCTAGAGGGTTTTTCAGGTCCCTTCCGGTGTGGCTGGCTCTCACTTCCGTCTCAGAGGGAGCCTGATCCAGGTTTCAAGCTGTGGTGGAAAGTGATGACAAAGTTATTGACATGGGTCCTTCCAGCCACTTTAGGTGGAATACATTGGAGCTCAGGGGAGCTGCGACCCAGGCAGGCAATGATGTAGACATTGTGTAATGGCCTAAATGGTGGCCCCCCAAAAGCAATATGTAGATCGCATCCCTGGAACCTGTGAATGTTTCCTTAGCTGACAAAATAGGACTTTATAGATGGGATTAAGTTAGGGATCGTGAGACGGGGAGATTATCCTAGAGCAGCTGGGTGGGCCCTAAATGCAGTCACAAATACTCCCCTAAGAGAGAGGCAAAGAAAGTTTTGAGGCAGAAGAGAAGACAGTGTGGCCCAGAGAGACTAGAGTGATGTTGGCCACAGGCTAAGGCATGCATGGAGTTATCAGTAGCTGGAAGTGGCAAGGAGGGATTCTCTGAGGGAGACTCTGCAGGGACCATGGCCCTGCTGACATCTTGACTTTGGACTTCAAAGCTTCTGGAACTGTGAGACAATACATTTCTGTTTTAAGCCTCCTACTTTGTGGTAATTTGTTACATTAGCCACAAGAAACTAATACATATGGATTAGAGGGGAAATAGAAAAGAAAGTGAGGGCTTAGGAGATATTTTCTCTGCTACCTCCTTATGGAGGATCTGTGAGAGGGAACGACAGTAATCGGAAATGACTGCAACGTTGTGAGCCACAAGGGTGAGGTGTTCATGAGAGTGTCTATTTTTGACAGGGAATGTTCTATGCTTCTTACACATGTGATCTCATTTCATCATCCTGGGGTTACATATTTTTGTCCCCAATTATAAAAGTAAGCGAAGTGTTATTTACCTCGTAGTCGCAGACACACACATAGAGGAAAACAGTTGTCGAGCTAGAAGGTTTATGATGAACAAAACCTCAGACCCTACCCCACCCTCCCAACCTCCAGCCCTACTTCAGAGTTACTTTCAACTCTATGGTCAGGTTTTTGTTTTGTTTTTGGTACTTATCATCACCTATTGCTCTTTTATCATTTATCGATTTTAGACCTTATCTACTGATTTTCTCTTTTGATTCTTAGGGATTTCCTTCTCTTCCAACCTTTCCTCTGTCTGTGTCCCCATCCCTTCCAGTATGGTTGAGGTGACAGGATGTCATCTCGGAAATTTGGATCAAGTCACCATAGTAGACTCTCAAAGGAAGTGACTGATCGCTGGACAGCTGACTCTGAAACCCATAAAATGGACAGAAGGTTGAATGGTGTGAGCATGTTGTGAAGAGGTTTTCTTCAGGAAAAGTTGTGCTGACTCCCCAGCAGGGGTGTCCAATCTTATCTTAAGCCTGTGAGGGGGTGTCTCTCAGGATTGTAGGACAGGCTCCCTGGGGTCCCCTTCAGCGAGGGCCAAGTGGGCCTGTGTGGGTGACTCCCCTGTGGACATCTGGAGGCTGAGAAACGGGCTCGCTGATTTGATGGGAGAAACTTGCTTCTGGTTGAGATGGGCCTATACTCTAAGAGTCTGACAGGACAGAAGACTACTGTCTGTGGAGGGCACCATGGCGAACCAGAGGCTGACAAAGGAATAAATGAATACATGCCGTTGTTGTGGAAGTTGCCGTCTGACCAGCAGGGAAGTCTACAAAGAACCAGTGAATGTACCCTTGAGAAAGAAGAGGAACCATCTCAAAACCATTCCTTCAGGTATGAACCTTCTGCTATCCCTTTCCTCTTCCTCCCTCCCAATTGCAAGGAAGAGGTGAGTGACAGAGGGAAAGCTGATCATGCCTCCCCTCTGGTGGCAGGGGCCTTTTTCAACTGGCCCTACCTGAGGAAGAGAGACTATTTACCTCTAAATCAGTGAGGGAGATTTGATTATTACGTGGGCATTCTGATTATGAAATGGGAACTGTGTTTGACATAATGTCTTTAGGACTGAACATCAGCAGGAAAATCTCAGGCCCTACTGGGGCTTTCATCCAGGGTCAAGGGAAACTTTCCTCACTGAATGCAGTTTTAATACTTAAAAAAAAAATTATGCCTTTTGCGGTAATTGTAGATTCACATTTCGTTGTAGGAAATCATGCAGGAAAAAAAAGAAATTATACAGAGAGAGTCTTTGTACCTTTTGCCTGGTTCCTCCCCAAGGTGGCCTCTTGCAAAATAACAGTACAGTATTGGGGCAGGGTTGTCACACTGATGCAGACCATTTGCAACAGCACAAGGATTCTTCCTGGTGTCCTTTTAGCACAGATAAGAAGTTCTTTCCTTTTACTGCTGATTATATATTCCATGGTATGGATATACCACAGTTTGTTTAAACCATTCACCTGTTGGAGGACATCTGGGCTGTTGTGCATTTTGGGCTATTACAAATAGTGTAGCTGTCAATATTTGTGTCCATGTTTTTGTGTGAACCTGTCTACATTTCTCTAGGATAAATGCCCAGGAGTGTAATTCCTAGGTCATATGGTGGTTGCATGTTTAGTTTTTTGAGAAACTGCTAAATTTTTTCCAGAGTGGCTGAGCAGTTTACATTTCCATCAGCAGTGTATGAGTGACCCAGTTTCTCTGTAAAGATGTTTTAAAGAGATGGGGGGAGATAAAAATAAAGTTGCATTTTGATGGCGTCTTCTGGGGGATGCCACTCTGGCCTGGGTCAGTAGCCAGTTTGACATGCCCAACCAGTGTCAAGGCCGCAGGGTCTGCAGCGGGTCTGACGGGAGTCTGGTGCGGTGGTACCGGAAACTGGCCAGAACTGACCACCAATCCCCTGGGTGGGAGAGCTTCGAGAGAGCCCTGCTCTCTCTCAGGGATCTTTCACATCCATTGGTCAGGGCCATGGTGGTATCTGGGATTTGGGCTACTTTTCCCATGGTGGAAACCAGATTCTCTTTTTTTGTTTGAGCGTAGTAGTTACTATTAAAAGCTGCAGTCACACGGCAGGCTGGAAGTGGTGATTCAGGGAAACTTTCACGTTCCCCTCCCTGAGTGGAGCCAGATGGAGGAGTTATGTCGGTGTGGAGAGGGAAGAGAGGGGCTCGGATCAAAGCCAGGAAGGAGGATGTTTCCGAAAGGAAGCCTGTGCGAGTCAGTGGAACCCTTCAATCGCTGGGGTGGCAGGATGGGGGGTGGTAACTTCTAGCCCAGCATAGCGGCTGTTATAAAGCTCAGCTATGAGTCTGCAAGGCTTTTATGCTTAAGCCTGGAGCCGAATGCGTCGGTCCAATCCCAGCTTGATCCCTTACTAACTGTATACTTAGCCGAGCTTATTCTTTTTTATTTTTTTTATTTTATTTTATTTTTATTATATTATGTTACTCACCATACAGTACATCCCTGGTTTCCGATGTAAAGTTCGATGATTCATTAGTTGCATATAACACCCAGTGCACCATGCAATACGTGCCCTCCTTACTACCCATCACCAGTCTATCCCATTCCCCCACCCCCCTCCCCTCTGAGGCCCTCAGTTTGTTTCTCATAGTCCATATTCTCTCATGCTTCATTCCCCCTTCTGATTATCCCCCCTTTCTTTATCCCTTTCTTCCCCTACCGATCTTCCTAGTTTATGTTCCATAGATGAGAGAAATCATATAATTGTCTTTCTCTGCTTGACTTATTTCACTTAGCATTATCTCCTCCAGTGCCATCCATGTTGTAGCAAATGTTGAGAATTCATTCTTTCTGATAGCTGAGTAATATTCCATTGTAGATATGGACCACAACTTCTTAATCCAGTCATCTGTTGAAGGGCATCTCGGTTCCTTCCACGCTTTGTTAGCTGAGCTTATTCTAACCGCTCCAAGTCTCAGGAATCTCCTCTGTGACATGGGGATATAATAGAACCCCCCACGTTTACTATGAGGACAAAGGGAGACAAAATATGTAAAGTCCTTAGAACAGTGGTTTCAGACTTGGCGGCACATACCTGGACATGTTTAAAGAACATTGGTGCCTGGGTCCCATTTCCAGAGATGGGGATCATTACAATTGGCCAATAGTGCAGATTGTAATTGATGTACTGGGTTGAACTGGGTCCCCTCCCAAATTGGTGCCCTTCCTGGAACCTCAGGCTGTGATCTTATTTGTAAATAATGTCATTGCAGTTGTAATTAGTTAAGATGAGGTTATACTGGCGTAGGGTGAGCCCTTAATCCAATATGACCGATATCCTTATAAGAAGAGAAGAGGTACAGAGACAGACATGCGCAGAGACAGAACAATGTGAAGAGACATGGGGACAGCAGCACGTCACACAGGAGGCAGAGTTGGCGCAGTGCATCTATGAGCCAAGAAATGCCAAGGATTGCCAACAACCCCCGGAAGCTAGGGGGACAGCATGGAACAGACCCTCCGTCAGAGCCCTCCAGAAGGACACTTTGACGTTGGACTCACTGTTCTCCAAACTGGGAGACAATACTATTTCTGTTTTTAGCCATCCAGTTTATGGATACTTTGTTACAGCAGACCTGGGAAATAAATATGTGTTATTATAACACACAGCCAGCACTGTTGCTCACAGCTGTAGATCGTGCAGGAAGTGCTCAGTTCGAATCAGCTCTTGTCATCACCTTGAAGCAGTTAGGCTTAGCCACGTTCAGGAGTCCACCAACCCTCAGAAAAACATCCTGGGGAGTACCTGGTGCTGTTTGAGAGGAAGAGTTTTTCCCGTGCAACCCTGTTCTCTGAGGAGGGGCTAGGGTACCACATCAAGGGGAAACAGTAGATTTGACCACTGGGAGGCGAACACAGAACATTCTGTCTGCCCTGCACTGCATGTTCATGACAGTCTGGTAGAGCACGGGCTCCGTGTCACTTTGGGTTATAAAAACTTGGGAAGCTCTGTAGTCTGCAGTCCCTCCTTTGAGGAATCATAGTGCACATTGGAATTTTCAAGGCTCTGGGAAGTCCCGCGGTAAAGAGACCTTTTTCACTTTCCTTATCCCAGAATTTTCCAAACCTATTGGACCACAGGAGGCCCCAACAAATTTTTATATAACATGTACTATCCCAGCAGAATCAGTGCTTGTGAATCTCACTTGGGAAATCCAGATTGAAGCCACACCATCACAACTTGCCTAGAGGGAAAACCTAGAGGAAAATGATCCCTTCATTTTGTCACGAGGCAGGGCTCAGCATGGTGTGGGGCGTGGAGCTCACAGATGTTTGTGGTTCAAGGGCACAAGGGCCGGGTCGCACACAGAGGTTAGCTGTGCGTGTGGTGGCTGCTGTCTAGAATAAGAATCACTTTCCCCTGCCGTGAAAGGGGCTCTCAGTCAGGTTTTAGGTCAGGATGCCAGCACCCAGTCAACCTGTCAGCCTTGAAAATAATGGACAAATGCAAGCTGGGCTCATGAAGCATGGTTTTCAAAGAGTAGCATTGTTTGGTCTTCAGGAGGTTGAGGGAGGACTTAGCTACTGGCGAGTGGGAGGCGGGATGATATCAGCGGTCCTCCCTCCTTGTGGAGGGCAGAATGAGAGAAAGTGGAGCAGAGACGTCTTGTGAGATGTAAGGAGGAGTTTCCCAATAATTAGCACAACACTGAAGTGGTGGAGTTATTACCCGGAGCCAGGTCCCTCACTCTAAATCCTGTGTTCTTTCCATTGTGGGATGCTGGTAGGGATGAACCCCAGCTTATAGACTCAAACGTGTAAGGAATGCAGCTCTTTCCCTACAGCTCAACTCTTTCAGATCCCCATTGTGACAGAGTGGCAGAAACTTGGTTTTAGTCCATTTAAGGGTTGTTCTTACCCTTGGGGTTATACCCACTTCCAGCGCTAGGGTACCATATAAGGAAGCAGAGCAGAGCTGTGGTCCTTAGTGTCTTTCGTCTGTGCAGGTGTCCTGTGGGGTATCTATCTTCCTGTCTGGCCCTTTGTCATCTGTTCATAACGATTGTCTCTGTAACCATGGCCACTTTAGCTTTGGTGGCTCTACATGTGTGCCAGGTGAGGGCATGGGGCTCTGACAGGCTTTCTCTGCTCTTATTAGTTTCAATAACTTACATAGTCATCTTCTCTCTGGTATCTTGCAGCCTCCCTAAGACTCACCAAGAGGCAGGTATAGGGTCTTGCTCTCCTTTCCCTCCAGGGCATCAGCTTTTGGAAACGCAAACCAAAAAGGTAACCTTCCTTCCTTGTGTTCCACTCTGTCGTATCCTCTCCCGGGGTAAATGAAACAGAAGAGCCAAGGGAGGAGAGGGAGGAAGAAAAAACTCTTAGGACTCTTGGAACTATTGGACTATTGGACGGAAAAAACCCATCACTGAATACATGAGTAACATTTTACTTCCAGAGTTCTCTCGCCCATTCAGTGGGCTCTGGAGGAAGGATGCAGAGTCTCTTCTTTCCCTATTTGTGTAGATGGACAATTTCTGGGGCTCTGGGGCTCTACAGTGCATAAGTATTGAGGTGGGGCCAATTGACTTCCAGTGTTTAGAATTAGAAGACTTCCCAAGCTAGGATGACTGACTGTTCTGGTTTGTCTGGGATTGAGGGGTTTCCCGGGATGTGGGACTTTCATTGGTAAAATTGGTATAATCCAAAGCAAACTGCGTCTATGGGTCACTGTACAAGACCCTTTGATTGTTTTCTGCTGGGATTAAGATTCTGCCTCTGTGTTTCTCCAGTTTGTCATGCCTTCTCTCTGCTGTCCCTTTAATATGGTAGGGAAAATCATTCATGTATTGAGTGCTTGTTAAGAATCAAGCACTTTGTCTCCTGGATTAGTCCGACTTCCTTCTTCTGATGGCTATAGGATTCACCTTTCAGGGTGAGTGTCATGGTTTAGAGCTGGTCCACTGGGAGCCTTGAAGGCCCTCCCTATATCATTGCTCATTATCACCAACTTGCTATCACATCTCAACTGTTTTTACTCAAATAATTATTAATTTCTGCGTCTGCTCATACTCATGCCAAGATGGCCTTCCAATTAACCACTGAATATGAGAAGGAGACAGATTTCTCTATCAGTGGATGAGTTGTCAGTATGACAAGCGGCAGGGAGCTCATGAAGTATGTGTGTGCATGTGTGCATACACATGGATGAGTGGGTGAGTGGGTGTAGGAAAGAGAGAAAGGAAGGTGGGAATTCAGTAGAGAAGACCATCTGTTCCTTGTCGCCGATTTTAACTCTTTCTCCGCTTCCTCCAGCCTTTGCATACTTTCCTGGTTACGATTGTCTGAATGTAGACTTTCAGTATTAGATGTTTCTGACTTACTGAGCTGTCAAAAAGAAAAAGTGACTCCTGTTCCCATTCCCCTTTAAGATACCTAGCCAATTGCTGGGACAATAGAAGTCCTACAATTGAAGGAAATCAGGATTCTGTTACATTTTCACACTGATTTCCCATGCTCCTTTTCTTGGTTTACAGCTTTGAGAAAGTCAGTTAACCTCTCTGATCATTAATTGTTTTGCAATAAAATGATAGTAAGGGTAGAGATCCCCAGACATATTGACATATTTTCAAAATATACTTTCGATGATACTGATTGTAGAATCTTTATTATACCATTCCTCTGCTCAAAGGCCTGTAACAGGTACTAGGAAAGCCCCATATCCTAATAGAATAAAATTTAAACTATGTCAGTGCATGACCTATAAATTCTGGACTCTGAAAGCCTGAGCTGTTTATCATCTATTGCCTTATTTGACCCTCTAGCATATATTAATTAGACTTTAGTTACTTTTAATGAGTATTTGTCTTACTTTTTAATTTATTTAGAAATTTCTTGACAGATGGCCTTCTTCTTACCATTAAAAAAAAAAAAATCCCCAACACCCAGCAACTGTTTTGCACCTAGTAAGTACTCAATAAATGTTATGTTAAATTCAAAGTGTATTTGGGATATACAAATATTTTTAAAAATACAAATAGCTTATAGATTTAAAAAAATTATCCTGGACATATTCCCAATCTTAGGAGGAAATTCAGTATTTCACCAGTAAAAATTATGTTATCTGTGGGTTTTTCATAGATGCCTTTTATCAGAATAAGAAAATTTCTTCTATTCCTCTTTTGCTTAGAGTGTTTATTAGGAATGAATGTTAGATTTTGTCAAATGTTTTTTCTGCACCAATTGAGATGATAATATTATTTTTTCCCCTTTATTCTGTTAATGTGGTGAATTAAATAGATTGATTTTCGATTGTTGAACCAGTACTGCATTTCTGGGATAAACTGTACTTTGTCAATCTCTATTATCCTTTTTATATATATCATAAATTGTATTAGTATGTAACGTTCTTTTCTAGTTTTGGGATCAGGCTTCTGCTGGCTTCATAAAATGAATTGAGAAGGGTAGCTTCAGATTTATAAAAAAGCTGCAAGTTTATAACAGAGAATAGCCATATACTCTGTGCCCGTTTTCCCCTCTTGTTACCAACTTACATTACTGTGGTATATTTGTCATAACTAATGAACCAATATAGGTATATTATTATTATTAACTAATGTCCGTTCTTTGTTCAGATTTCCTTAGTTTTTAACTAATGCCTGTTTTCTGTTTCAGGATCCCAACCAGATGACTACATAACATTTGGTTGTCATGTCTCCTTAGGCTCTTCTAGGCTGTGACAGTTTCTCAGATGTTCCTTTAGCTATTGTTTGATTTTATTGATTTCTGCTCCTAATTTATTATTTCTCCTTTTTAAAGTTTTTTTGAGTATATTTTTATCATTTTAGCTTTTTTTTTTTTTAAGATTTTATTTATTTATTTGACACAGAGAGACAGCCAGTGAGAGAGGGAACACAAGCAGGGGGAGTGGGAGAGGAAGAAGCAGGCTTCCAGTGGAGGAGCCTGATGTGGGGCTCCATCCCAGAACGCTGGGATCACGCCCTGAGCCGAAGGCAGACGCTTAACGACTGAGCCACCTAGCCGCCCCGATCATTTTAGCTTCTTAAAGTGGAAATTAGGTAGCTGATTTTTAAAACTTTTTATTTTCTAATATCAACATTTAAAACTATAATTTCCCTCTAAGCCTTCCTTTAGCTCTATCCCACAAATTCTGATTTATTATTATTTAGTTAGGAATATTTTTCTGGCATTATTTGTGAACTCTTCTTTGACCCATAGATTATTTAGGAGTGTGCTGCTTAATTTATGAATAGTTGGGAGATTTTCTAGCTATGTTTTTGTTATGATTTTCTAATTTAAAGTGATCAGGGTGTGTATTTCTGTATATTTTAAATTGAAAATTTTTATGATGAAGGTTATGGGCTAGCTGGGTGAATGTTCTGTGTACTTGAAAGAATATGTATTCTGCATTTGTCTGGTATAACATTCTATAAATGTCAGTATGCCATTTGGTTTGATATAGTTGTTCTGATCTAAATTCTTGTTGTGTTTTATCTAGTTATATCAATTTACTGACACAGGAGTGTCAAAATCTCCAACCACGATTGTGAATTTGTCATTTCTCTCTTTAGTTCTGCCAATTTTACTTCATGTATTTTGAAGCTCTGTCATCAGGAGCATATAATTTAGGGTTAGTTATGTCTTCTTGATGAATTCACTCTTTATCATTCAGAAATAACCATCGTTATCTCTGATAATGTTCTTTGTCTTGAAGCCTACTTCATGTGATATTAACATAGCCACATCTGTTTGCTTATGCTTTCACTCATTCAACCTTTCATTTTCTACTTCCTTCTATTTTTAATATTTAAAGTGTGTCTCTTGTAAATAGTATACGGTCAGGTTTTGCTTTTTAAATACATTCTGTGAGTTCCCTTATACTACCCTCCCTTCCCTATTTTTAACATCTGGTACTGGTGTGGCATTTGTTACAATCAATGAGCCAATATTGATATGTTGTATTAACTGACCATAGTTTTCATTAGGGCTCTCTCTTGGTGTTGTATATTCTATGAGTTTTGACAAATGTATAATGATAATGTCTACCATTATAAGTAACATGCAGAATAGTTTCAATAGTTTCACTCCCCTAAAAATTCCAGGTGCTACACCTATTCATCCCTCTCTCCCTCCTCCAAACCCTTCACAACCACATTTTCCTGTTGCCATAGTTTTGCCTTTTCCAGAATGCCACAAAGATGGACTTATTCAGTATGTAGCCTTTCCTTATATTGGCTTCTCTCACTTAGTAGCATAGGTTTAAGTTTTTTTACATGTGTTTTTGTAGCTTGATAGCTCATTTCTTTTTATCACTGAATAATATTCCATTATTAGTGTATAGATGTTCCACAGTATGTTTATGTTTATCCATTCACCTACTGAAGGGTACCTTGGTTTCTTCCAAGTTGTGGTAATTATGAATAAAGCTACTATAAATATTTGTACAGGTTTTTGTATGGAGATAAGTTTTCAACTCCTTTGGGTAAATATCAAGGAGCACAACTTCTGAGTCATATGGTAAAAGTGTGTTTAATTTTGTAGGAAACTGCCAAACTCTTTTCCGAGATGGCTGTACTAGTTTGCATTCTCACCAACAATGAATGAGAGTTCCTGTTCCACATCCTTGCCAGCATTTGGTGCGATCAGTATTTTGGGTTTTAACCGTTCTAATAGGTGCTTATCTAACAGATACATCATTGCTTTAATTTGGAAATTTACTCCCTAGCAATATATGATGTTGAACATCTTTTTATGTTTATTTGCCATCTATCTGTCTTCTTTGGTAACACGTCTGTTTTGATCATTGGCTCATTTTATAATTGGCTCGCTTGTTTCCTTATTGTTGAGTTTTAAGAATTCTTTTCATGTTTTGGATGAGTTCTTTATCAGATATATGTTTTGCAACAATTTTCTCCAAATGTGTGGCTTGTCTTTTTATTTTCTTCACAGTGTCTTTTACAAAGCAGAAATTTTCAATTTTGATGAAATCAACTTATCAATTTCTTTCTTTCATGGATCATGCTTGTGGTGAAGAGTAAAAATCCATCACCAAATCCAAAGTCACCTACATTTCCTCCTATGCTATCTTCTAGGAATTTTATAGTTCTGCATTTCACATTTAGGTCTGATCAATTTTGAGTTAAGTTTTGTGATGGGTATAAGGTCTGTGTCTAGATTTATTTATTTTTTCATGTGAATGTCCAGTTTTTCCATCACCGTTTGTTGAAAAGACTATCTTTTCTCCATTGGGTTGCCTTTGCTCCTTTTTTGAAGTTGACTGTTATTTGTGTGGGACTATTCCTGGGTTCTCTTTTCTGTTCTATTGATTGATTTCTATTCCTTCAGCAATACCACATTGCCTTGATTACTGTAGCTTTAGAGTAACTCTTGAAGTTGGAGAATGTCAGTCCTCCAACTTTGTTCTTCTCTTTCAATACTGTGTTGGCTATTATGACTTACTTGCCTTTCCATATGAACTTTAGAATCAGGTTGTCAATCTCCACAAAATAACTTGCTGCCATTTTAATTTAAATTATGTTGAAGCTACAGATCAGTTTGGAAAGAGCTGACATCTTGACAATATTGAGTCTTCCTATCCATGCACCTGGACTATTTCTCCATTTGTTTTGTTTTTTTAATTTGTTCATCAGAGTTTTATAGTATTCCTCATATAGATCTTGTACATATCTTGTTAGCTTTGTATCTAAGTATTTCAGTTTTTGATGCTAATATAAATTTTTAAAATAATTTTAAATTCCACTTATTCAGTGTTGTATATAGGAGGGCCATTAACTGTTATATGTTAACCTTATATCTTGCAACCTTTCTATAATCAATTATTAGTTCCATGAGATTTTTTATTGTTGCTGTTGTTTAATTTTCCACATAAACAATCATGTCATCTGTGAATAAAGGCAGTTTTATTCCTTATGTCCGAATCCGTGTATCTTTTCTTTTTCTAGTCTCATTGCATTAGGTAGTATGATGTTGAACAAGTAACAGTGGGCATCCTGTCTTATTCCTGATCTTATTGGGAAAGCATGTAGTATGCTGTTAGTTACAGGTTTTTATAGATGTTCTTTATCAGGTTAAGGAAGTTACTCCTCTATTCCTAGTTTGCTGGGAGTTTTCATCATGAATGGGTGTCGGGTTTTGTCAAGTAATTTTTCTGCATATATTGATTTGATCATATGATATTTTCCCTTTAACCTACTGATGTGCTGGATTATATTAATTGACTTTTTCCTCCTTTATTTATTTATAATTGACATATAACATTGTGTATGTTTAAGGTATACAGCATAGTGATTTTATTTATTTATATTTTTATTTTTTAAAGATTTCATTTATTTATTTGAGAGAGAGAGAGAGAGAATGAGCAGGGGGGAGGAGCAGAGAGAGAGAGAGAGAGTAGCAACCTCCCTGCTGAGCACAGAACTGATGTGAGGCTCAATCCCAGGACCCAGAAATCATAACCTGAGCCAAAGGTAGTCACTTAACCAACTGAGTCACCCAGGCACCCCTGCAACATAGGGATTTTTATATATGCATATGATGCAGAATGATTACCACAATAAGGTTAGTTAACACAGCCATTACCTCATCTAGTTACAATTTCTTTTGTGTGGTAAGAACTTTAAAATGTACTCTGTTAGCAACTTTCAAGTATACAATACAGTAATAATATAGTCACCACGTGGTATATTGTATCCCTAGAACTTATTCATCTTACGACTGAAAATTTGTATTCTTTTACTTCCTTGACCCATTTTCCTTGCTCCATACCCACTGCCCCAGCAACCGCCAATCTGTCCTGTTTCTACAAGTTTGTTGATTTTCAGATTCTACATATTAGTGAGATCATAT
Source organism: Ailuropoda melanoleuca (assembly GCF_002007445.2). Classification (NCBI taxonomy): domain Eukaryota; kingdom Metazoa; phylum Chordata; class Mammalia; order Carnivora; family Ursidae; genus Ailuropoda; species Ailuropoda melanoleuca. The sequence goes on along the minus strand of NC_048235.1, from coordinate 24,847,937 downwards.
AGTATTTGTTTTTCTCTGTCTGACTTATTTCATTCAGCAGAATGCTCTGAGGTTGCAAATGGCAGGATTTCTTCCTTTTTTTTTATGGTTGAATAATATTCCATTTTACATTAATTGATTTTTGAATGATTAGCCTGCTTGACGTATCTAGGATAAGTCCCATTTGGGTATGGTGTATGATTATTTTTATATATTTTTGGATTTGATTTGCTAATATTTTGTTGAGAATTTTCACAACTATGTTTATTGATCTATAGATTTCCTTTCTTATAATGTCTTTGGTTTGGGTATTAGGGTAATGTTGCCCTCAATAGATTGAGTTAGAAAGCATTGCTTCTATATGTTTTGGAAGTGATGTGGAAAATTAGTATAATTTCTTTCTTAAATATTTGGTAGAATTTGCAAGTGAACTCATCTGGGGCTGGTGCTTTTTGTGTTGGAAGGTTATTAATTATTGATTCAATTTTTAATAGATATAAGCCTATTCAGATTATACTTATCCTCGTGTGAGCTTTGGTAGATTATGTCTTTTAAGGAATTGGCTTATTTCATCTAGGTCATCAAGTATATCAGCACAGAGTTGTTAAAAATGGCCCTTTATTGGGGCACCTGGGGGGCTCAGTCGTTAAGCGTCTGCCTTCGGCTCAGGGCGTGATCCCAGAGTCCTGGGATCGAACCCCACATCAGGCTCCCTGCTCTCCACTGGGAGCCCGCTTCTTCCTCTCCCACTCCCCCTGCTTGTGTTCCCTCTCTCGCTGACTGTCTCTCTCTCTCTGTCAAATAAATAAATAGAATCTTAAAAATCTTTAAAGAAAAAAAGGCCCTTTATTGTCTTTTTAATATTCATGAGATCAGTAGTGATGGCTCCTCTTTCAGTTTTGATATTAGTTATTTGTGTCTTCTCTCCCTCTCTCTCTCTCTCTCTCTCTTTTTAGTTAGTTAACCTGGCTAGAAACATTAATTCTCTTGATCATTTAAAAAAAAACTTTTGGTTTCATTGATATTCTGTATAGATTTTTTCAATTTTTTGGATTTCTACTCTAATTTTTATTATTTCTTTACTTCTATTTACTTTGGATTTAATCTCCTCTTCTTGTTCTAGTTTTTTAAGGTAGAAGCTTAGATTATTGATTTTAGTTCTTTTTTCTTTTTAAATTTATGTGTTCAATGCTATAAATTTCCCCAAATCTTTGCTTTTGCTTCATCATCCCTAATTTTGATAAGTTGTATTTTCAGTTTTTAGTTCAAATATTGTGAATTTCTCCTGAGACTCTTTTTTGGTCCATGTGTTATTTCGAGGTGTGTTGTTTAATTGCCAAGGAATTTGGGATTTTATCGTAATCTTTCTGTTATTCACTTCTAGTTTAATTCTGTTGTGGTCCGAGCATGCTACGTATGATTTTTATTCTTTTAAATTTGTTCATGTTTGTTTTATGGCCTATCTTGTGGTCTGTCTTGATGAATGTTCTGTGAGAACTTGAGAATGTGTGTTCTCCTGTTGTTGGTTGAAGTAGTCAATAGATGTCAATTATATCCAGTTGATTGATGGTGGTGTGCATTTCAGTTATATCCTTACTGATTTTCTGCCTCCTGGATCTGTCAATTACTGATAGTGGGGTGTTAAAATCTCCAACTATAAAGGGGATTCATCTGTTTCTCCTTGCAATTCTATTAGTTCTGCTTTACATATTTTGAAGTGTTATTGTTAGGTGCTTACATTAAGGGTTGTGATGTCTGATTGGAGAATTGACCCCTTTATCATGATGTAATGTTCCTCTTTATCTGTAATTTTTCTTGCTCTGAAGTTTGTTTCGTTAGCTACTCCTGCTTTCTTTTTATTGATGTTAACAGGGTATGCTTTTCTCCACTCCTTAGCTTTTAATCTACCTGTGTATTTCTATTTAATGTGGATTTCTTGTAGACAACATATATTTGGGTCTTTTTTTTTTTTTAATTCTGACAGCTTCTGTCTTTTAACTGGCATATTTAGACCATTGACATTTAAAATATTTTGATATAGTTAGATTAAGAACTACCATATTTGCTACTGTTTTCTACTTGTTACCCTTCTTTTTTTTAATCTGCCACTCCTTTTCTTACATTTTTATTGAGCATTTCATGCTTTCTCTCCTCTCAGCATATCAGTTATACTTCTTTAAGTGGTTACTGCTGAGTTTGTAATATCTACAACTTATCCCCATCCTCTTTCAAATAACACTACTGGTTCAGGGGTAGTGCAAATATTTTATAACAGAGTATTCTCAACTCCTCCTAATTTGAAAAAAACATGATATTATGTATGCATTCTTTGATTACTATTGAGGATTAACATTTTTTTCACTTGTGTTTTTTTCCTCTCTCTCTCTCTTTTTAGTTATTTGCTGAAATGTAATTTTTCGTTATTCACAACAAATTATTCAATTGGAATTATTGTCTTAATGAGAGGTTCAGACCAATCAAATCCAATTAGGTGGGTTTTATATGAAGACTTCTCACTTAGGTTAAGGAAAGAAAGTTGCATAGAAGTACTTGCTGCAAACCCTCTGGTTTTGCTTAGCCTGGTTGTTAAGGAATTTATCTCTGTTGGACCTCATGCACTTTGCCTTTTGAAACTCCTGCTTAATGAAGAGTAGAGGCATGTAAGATGTTGGCTGAAGTGATGATTCTTCTGAGTCAAATGATCAGTCCAGGAAGTTCCTGCATCCTTCTGGAATAAGGTTAACACTTCAGACCTGTTGCTAAGGAAGAATCTGGAATGTTCACTTCCAAATGGCCGCTTATAATTGTGACAGCCTCAGGCCTGCTACTTGCCCTTTTAAAATTGAAAGAACAAAGCATTTAAATCTTTTTAAAGAATTCAGAGACTTTTGAGATCCCAGAGCATTAACTTTGCAATACTATGGCAAGAAAACTCCCTGTGAGGTAAGCACAGTTTTTGGGGCAAGAGACTGTTTTGGGGCAAGGCCATTTAAGGATGGCTAGCTCTGAGATTTATTTTCTCTTTGCTATAGGGAACCAGTTCACCTGGTTTAGTCAGTTTAGATGTCAACATTGATAAATAAATGACAGTGAGAAATGTCTCATCCTCTAAGATGAATCTAAAAGTTGCTTCTAGAAAATGCAATGAAGATTGCAGCCTTGTTTGAATGACTGTGAGCTAGCAAGGACTCATCACTCCCTTGAGGGCAGAAGGATGGAGAGTTCTAGGAAGCGAGTATACAGGAAGAAGTCAGGGATTAAAGGTTTCATGGGCAGGGATTAAAGGTTTCATGGGCAGGGATTAAAGGTTTCATGGGCTAATGAACAAAATAGATGAGTGAGTCCATACGAATCCAGGTCTGCAGTATCTGGTCTCCTTTTTAACTGAACTTGCCAGCTGGGTGTGAATCTCTGTCTAAGAAGCTGTGATCAATATTGGCAGTTTTTGTATACCCACCTGTTCTTTAGGTCATTCTCTCCCCAGCCTGTCCCTATCCACAATGGTGGTGTGGTCACCCAAAAACCTTTCTGTGGAAGTTCCTTGGCTTGGCCAGGCCTCATTGTCAGGGAGAAGCTGGAGCCTCACACAGAGTCCCAAAGTCTCTCCCGCCCTAACAGGTTACTGAGCACTTTCAAGATCCTGTTGCCTTCCCGGGTTAATAAATGTAATTTCAGACTCTGAGGAGGGCAGAGGCAAGCCAGTCAAGGTAGGCAGAATTAACTGCATTCTGAGGTGGATATAAATCATTCTGGCATCATGATTCATTTGACATTTTAAGGCTGAGTCAATTCTCTTTGGCTTTGCCCAGCAGCTACTGTGATAGAGAGTGAGGCTGCTGGCTGAGCAGTCATTTCCCTTTAAAGATGGTGAAGGATGTGCAGGGGCTTCTAGACTTGGCAAGTAGTAAATGAAGATGAAAACATGATACTCTTCTTTGAGTAGTTTCTAATATACTGGGTGATTAGGCCAAAGACAAATAATAGTGGCAACCCCCCCCCAAACAAACCAACCTAGAATAGCACTGGCTAGCACTGTCTACTTACTGTGAAACAGGCATTATACTTACATGTCTTTTCATTATTATGGAGGACGCTGTGATGGTCAGTTTTATGTGTCAGTTTCACTGGGCTAAGGGCGCCCACGTAGCAGTTACAATTTTTTTTTTTTGCAATAAGAACTGTTTTTTTTTTTAAGATTTTATTTATTTGAGACAGAGAGAGAGAGTGAACATGAGCAGAGGAGGGGCAGAGGGAAAAACAGGCACCCCACAGAGAAGGGAGTCTGGCCCGGGGCTCAATCCCCGGACCCCAGGATCCTGACCAGAGTCGAAAGCAGATGCTTAACTGACTGAACCACTCAAGTGCCCCAAGAACTTTTGAGATCTACTCTCTTAACAACTTTTAGATATGCAATACAGTGTTATTAACTCTAGTCACCGTACTGCACATTACATTGCCATGACTTACTGATTTTAGAACTGGATGTCTGTACCTTGGACCCTCTTCACCCATTTTGGCCCCCTTTCATCTCCATCTCTGCACCCTCACCCCATGGGCCCAGCAGCCTGTGGTCTGAAGCAGCAATGTCCAGTAGAAATATTAAGTAAGCCCCCAATTTAAGGCAAGCATATATTTAAAATTTTTCTAGTAACCACAGTAAGTAAAAGAAAAAGAAACAAGTACAATTCATTTTAATGATGTATTTCATCTAATCGATATACCTAAAATATTATCATTTGAACTTGTAATCAATACAAAAATTATTTATGAGCTATTTCTACATTCCTTTTTTTCAACTAAGTCTTCTAAATCTGATATATATCTTTTTTAAAAAAGATTTTATTTATTTATTTTAGAGAGAGAGTGCAAGAGGGGGAGGGAGAGGGACAAACAGACTCCATGCTGAACTCAAAGCCCAATGTGGAGCTCGATCCCAAGACCCTGAGATTATGACCTGAGCTGAAATCAAGGGTTAGCTGCTTAACTGCCTGAGCCACCCAGGAGCCCCTAAATCTGGTCTCTATCTTATATTTATAGCACAGTTCAGCTTGGACTAGCACCATTTTAAGTGCTAAACAGACACATGTGATCAGTGGCTACTGGATTGGACAGTGCAAATCTAGAAGATATCAAGCGTGTTCTCTTGCCTATCTATGCATATTCATTCGATACTCATTCAACAAATGTTTCCTGAGTGACCACTTTGCCAACCACTGTTCTGGGTGTTTGGATACATTGGTTAAGTCCAGAACTTATATTTTACTGAGGGGAGGGGGACAAAAATCATAAATAAATACACACAAAAAAATCAATATTAAAGAGTGATACTGATACCAAGAAAACAAAGGAGGGTAAGGGGGAGAGCGACAGAGCGGGAGGGCTGCTATTCAGATAGAGTAGTAATGGTAGGCATCTCTGGAGAAGTGACATTGGAGGTGAGGTCTGCATATTAGGAAGAAGTGTGTCATGTGGCAATGGAGGGAAACACACTGTAGGCTGAAGGGACAGTGTATAGAGGTGCAGGGGTGGGGAGCCTGAGGTGAATATGAGGGACCCATCAGGGGGCTGGCTAATGCTGTGGTGCCAGGGGAAGCTGCTGTGGTGGGGAGAAGGTGGTGGAGTGCCGCAGTGAGTCTCCAGGCTGTGCTGTGACCATAGGGTCCACAGGACTAGGAGGGAAAGGGTGAATTTGGGGATGACTCCAGTGTTGGGAACCAAGCAAATGGGGGCATGAAGTCATTCACTGAGATGGGGAGGCGGGTTTAGGGGGAACATCAGAAGTATGAGTGTTTAGGGAGAAATTGCTGCAAAGGGCACTAGCCAGGGTTTAAGGGAAAAACAGGGTGGAAGTCTAGGCCTAGCTCCTCATTCCTGGCCAGGCCTCTCCCAGATAAGGTTCTCAGATAAAAGACAAGATGTGTTCAGTGTGAATGTCAGATAATCAAAGAGTAATTTCTTAGTATCTGTCTCATGCAATATTGGGGGCCTACTTAATACAAATATCATTTATCTAAAATTCAAATGTAACTTGGCATCCTGTATTTTTGTTTGCTAAGCCTGGCAACCCTCCTCCCAGACCTGTTTTTCTAAGTGTTTTGGAGACTGGAGTGAAGCACGGGCAAGCACCCTTTGTGTTGCATCGCGTTAATGTCCTGTGAGCTGAGGACCATGGGGGAAACCACTCTGTATATCTCTTGTGTATAGAATTTGCCATTTTTAAAGTGCTTTTATTTCCGTGATCCCTTTTGATGCTTCTGTAGGGCTGACATTTCCCATTTTTTACATAAAGGTGAGGCCTTTATGTATGAGGTCAAATGACTCGCTCAAGACCACACAACAGGTAGGGAGAGGAGCCAGGACGAGTATGCTGGAGACTGTCGTGCACCTACCCAACCTCATGACATGCTTTCCCTTTCCTACTGGAACTTTGGGGTCATTTATGTTCTGGTCATGTCAGCTCTAGAGGAGAATGTGATAAGTCTGAGCCTGTCCCACAGGGCCTTGCCCTGGAGGCTGTTACTGGTCAGGGTAGACTTGTGACCTAAATTGGCTCAACCAGACCAAAGGAAAGGACTTATATGTCATGGTCAGTGGAGATGATTTCCCTCTTGTGCTCTCCATCCAGACATAAATGAGACCATATACAGAACTCATTGCTACTGGCAGCCATCTAACAATCATTTGGGAAACCAGCCTGGAATGAGGCAGACACAGGGTAGAGCAGAGCTGGGAGACAGAAAGAACCTGGGTCTACAGTGACATCTTGAGCTGCTGGTCTTTGCCTGGCCTGGAGCCATTCACCTCTGGGTCCCCAGTTATGTAAGATAATAAGTTGCTTAATGGCTTAACCCCTTGGACCCTGGATTTTCTGATGTTTGCCACCCAAATCATTCTGACTGCTGCCATGAAAATTTAGCTCTTCTTCCTCCAGTGTTCTCCCAGCTACACCACCTGGCTGCTACACACAAAGGGAGCCTCGTGCTCATGGTTTGCACAGAATTATTCAGTACTAGCTTCAAAGATTAGCACAATTTAAAGAGTTTTTGAGTGGGAGGAGGCAGGGGGCAATGTGAGGGCTGATTGGTACTTGTGATTGCTCAGAGGCAAGAGAATTTCCTTTTTTCTTTTTTTTCCTTAAATTTTGTTTTTTTAAAATTTAAATTCAATTAATTAACATATGGTGTATTAGTAGTTTCAGAGGTAGAGTTCAGTGATTCATCAGTCTTATATAATACCCAGTGCTCATTACATCACGTGCCCTCCTTAATGTCCATCACCCATTTACCCCATCCCTCCATCCCCCTCCCCTCCAGCACCCCTCAGTTTGTTTCCTGTGATTAAGAATCTCTTATGGTTTGTCTCCCTCTATGATTCCAATGTTTTATTTTTCCCGTCCCTTCTCCCACGATCCTCTGTTTTGTTTCTTAAATTCCATGTATGAGTGAGATCATATGGTAATTGTCTGTCTCTGATTGACTTATTTTCCTTAGCATAATACCCTTTAGTTCCATCCATATCATTGCAAATGGCAAGATTTCATTTTTTGATGGTTGAGTAATATTCCATTGTGTGTGTGTGTATACATACATGTATCTATATCTCTATCTATATATCTACACATTCTGCATCTTCTTTTTTTTTTTTTTAAAGATTTTTTATTTATTTATTTGACAGAGATAGAGACAGCCAGCGAGAGAGGGAACACAAGCAGGGGGAGTGGGAGGGGAAGAAGCAGGCTCATAGCAGAGGAGCCTGATGTGGGGCTCGATTCCATAACACCGGGATCACGCCCTGAGCTGAAGGCAGATGCTTAACCGCTGTGCCACCCAGGCGCCCCCATTCTGCATCTTCTTTATCCATCCATTCATCTGTCGTTGGACATCTGGGCTCTTTCCATAGTTTGGCTATTGTGGATATTGCTGCTTTTAAACATTGCGGGGGCAGGTGCCCCTTCAAATCAGTACTTCTATATCTTTGGGGTAAATGCCTAGTAATGCAGTTGCTGAGTTGTACATAGGGTAGCTCTATTTTCAACTTTTTGAGGATTTTCCATACTGTTTTCGAGAGTGGCTGTAACCAGCTTGCATTCCCACCAATAGTATAAGAGGGTTCCCTTTCTCTACATCCTCACCAATATCTGTATTTTCCTGACTTGTTAATTTTAGCCATTCTGACTGGTGTGAGATGGTATCTCATTGTGGTTTTGATTTGTATTTCCCTGATGCTGAGTGGTGTTGAGTACTTTTTCATGTGTCTGTTGGCCATTTGGATGTCTTCTTTTCCGAAACGTCTGTTCATGTGTTCTGCTCACTTCTTGATTGGATTATTTGTTCTTTGGGTGTTGAGTTTGGTAAGTTCTTTATAGATGTTGGACACTAGCCCTTTATCTGATATGTCATTTGCAAATATCTTCTCCCATTCTGTCAGTTGTCTTTTGGTTTTGCCGACTGTTTCCTTTGCTGTGCAAAAGCTTTTTATCTTTTTTGTAATTTATTTTTTATTATGTTAGTCACCATACAGTACATCATTAGTTTTTGATGTAGTGTTCCATGATTCATTGTTTGTGTATAACTCCCAGTGCTCCATGCAATACGTCCGTTCTTAATACCCGTCACCAGGCTAACCCATCCCTCCAAACTTGATGAAGCCTCAATAGTTCATTTTTGCATTTGTTTTCCTTGCCTTTGGAGATGTGTCTAGCAAGAAGTTGCTGTGGCAGAGGCCACAGTGGTTGCTGCCTGTGTCCTTCTCCTGGATTTGGATGGATTCCTGTCTCACATTTAGGTCTTTCATCCATTTTGAGTCTGTTTTTGTGTATGGTGTAAGGAAATGATCCACTTTCATTCTTCTGCATGTGGCCATCCAATTTTCCCAACAGCTTTTTTTGAAGAGACTGTCTTTTTTTCCATTGGATATTCTTTCCTGCTTTGTCGAAGATCAGTTGACCACAGAGTTCAGGATCCATTTTTGAAATCTGTATTCTGTTCCACTGATCTATGTGTCTGTTTTTCTGCCAGTGCCATGCTGTCTTGATGATTATAGCTTTGTAATAGAGCTTGAAGTCCAGCATTGTGATGCCACCAGTTCTGGTTTTCTTTTTCAACATTCCTTTGGCTATTTGGGGTCTTTTCTGGTTCTGTACAAATTTTAGGATTATTTCTTCCAGTTCTGTGGAAAAAGTGGATGGTATTTTGATAGGGATTGTATTGAATGTATAGATTGCTCTGGGTAACATAGACATTTTAACAATATTTGTTCTCCCAATCCATGAGCAGGGAACGTTTTTTTCATTTCTTTGTGTCTTTCTCAGTTTCTTTCACGAGTGTTCTATAGTTTTCAGAGTACAGATCCTTGAGGCAAGAGCATTTTAACACTTACGAGCCAGGAGAGCTGCAGGAGGTGACACTCAGGATGATTGTCGAGCCTCCTGTTCGGGAGTTGCAGATGATCTGAGGGCCACCTGGGAATCCTGAAAGAGGAAGTGATGGGACAGAACTGAAGGCATGAGAAATGCTTCTGGCTCGTATGTTTTGGGAAGAGCAAGCATACTTTATCCTTTCAGACGCCTAGGAAAGTTTCAAAAAGCAAATGGAGAATGGATACTCTTGAGATCACTCCCTATTGGTGGGTAGTCATGCAAGTAATTGCCTGGAAGGAATAAGTCCTCTTTCTGTTTGTACAAAGATATACTCTCTAACTCTCTCAGTGTTTGCACAGAGCAGAGTTTTGATGATGTCCGATATCCACACGGATCCTTCATTTCCTTTCAGGTGCCTTTGAACTGTTGCTCAGCATGCAATGGGGCTGTCTTTCAGAAAGGACAAGGGTTTTTGTTTGGTGCTTGGTTGGGTTGGGTTGGGTTGGGGAGAAAGCAGGACAGATGGGACTGAGGCCTAAGGCTCTGGGCTCTGTAGGACTCCTTTCTAAGGCTACCATGGGCCTCATGTCAGGGTCTGGGATGGTAAAGTTGATTATTAAACCATCAGAGTTGGGTTGCACCTTGTACTGGTTGTCTAGGGGCTGCTATAACAAATCTCCTCAAACTTGTGGCTTAAAACAACAGAAATGTATTCTCTCAAGGTCTGGAGGCCAGTATTCTGAAATTGGGGTATCTGAAAGCAGGGCCAGACTCCCTGGGGAGGCTCTGGGGATTTCTTTTCCTTGCCTCTTCCAGTCACTGGTCACTGTGGGTGTTCCTTGATTTATGACCACATCCATCCCGTCTCTGCCCCCTTTTCCACAGAAGCCTCTCTTTTATCTGCATAATCTCTCTCCACCTCACTCTTACAGGGACAGTGTCACTGGATTTGGGGCCCACCCAGATAATCCAGGATGATCTCACCTCGAGATCCCTAACTTAATTATATCTGCAGAAACCCTTTCCTAAAAAAGTTCACATTCACAGTTTGCAGGATTTGGACAGATTTTTTTTGAGGGGCTATACTTCCACTTGCTGCAGGCCCCTTTTGAAACTATCAAGTGATACCATTTAAATTCTTTGAGTCTCAACACTCTCACCTGTGAAATGGGTGTACAGTCACTGATTTTCTTGTCTCACAGGTTTGTTGAGATCCAGCCCTTCACCTGAGTGAACAACAAGGGGATGGAAAGACAGGATGGGGTGGGATGAGGGAATGGCCTCTGTTATTTGGGTAGCCGTAGGATGGAGGGAGCAGGAGGGATTGGAAGACAAGGAAAATGTGGTGTAGCTCATCTTATGAGGGAAGGAACGCTTCAGAAGAAGCAGCTGGGGCAGGGGATTGCGGGTGGGGTGATGAGGGTCACGCCCAGACACATGTGTACACATCTGTTCTCTCCTGGCTCCTAGGCCAGGATCACCTTCACTGCTCACTCTAAAGAAGGATAGTCAAGAGACACTGAGGAGCTGGGTGAGGGATGGCAAGAAGGAGGATGGAAAAGGGAAAATAAGGGAGAAAATACTATTTTTTCTCTGGTTACCTGTGAGGCTAAAAATGGGACACTTCTGTTCTTCCTTGGAATTTTTTTTTTAACCACAAAAGGAGAAAAGAGAGCCCTCAGCTAAAGGGCTGTGATGATCTTTTTGAGAGGAAAGTGTCCTGGGACACTTGGATATCCCTCGGAGCAAGAAGCAGGCAGAAGTGAGGTTTTCTCAGGTAACACTCTCTGCAGTTGAAAGAAAGTGTAGGCAGGGGATTTTACCAGCAACAAAGCCCAAGAAACAAACCAGAGTCTCTCTGAATACCAGGAAAGAAAGGGAAAGTTATGTTTATTGATTGTTGACTCTGTGGGAGGGCTTTTCACATGTCATCTTGCCTCATGACAATCTCAGAAAAGTTTTTTTCAAATAGATGACAGAACTCAGGCTCAGATGAAGAAATTCAGGGACTTGCCTGAGGTCACCTGACAAAATCCATCTACTCTAGAGTTCCCACTCGAGTCTGTCTGCCATTGAAGTTTATGTACTACGTACTCCCACCAGCTGCCCTTGAGGACGAGACGGGTGTCGTCACCAACCGGTGCTTACATACGGCATATTTTTACCTCTTGCCGGCACTTTTGTTTTCTCTCATATTTAAAATGTAAATTTCAATCATCTGTGCCTAGTAAAATTCTGTTATTTAACTATAATTTTTTGTTTCATGGTAAAGGACAATTGGCAGACCAAGCCAAATATTCATATTATTTCAAGTGAATAAGGTAATCCCAAGTGTCTCCCCAGACACAGCGCCTTTGGGGGCATCCAGCTTGATGGAAAAGTGCATCTTGCAGATTCAACCCTGTAATGTACTTGCAAATGTCATAGCCATGGGAGCTCTGGCCTAGTCTTCTGTCTCTTCATAATCTTATCTTTGAGGGCAAGGCCAAGAACATGACCTAAAATTCTGCATTAAGGATGAACAGTAGCACCATAGAAACATGAATGATTCCATTCAAAAACAACTTTTCCACACCAATGACGTGTTTCAAGGGAGTGAATTATCTACCTGAGTGAAGGACAAAAAAAAAAAAAAAAAGAAAAAGAAAAAGAAAAAAGAATAAAGAAAAGAAAAGAAAAGAAAAGAAAAAAGAAAGTATTCTTCTTCCAGGTCTAGGATAATCAGCTGGCTGAGTCACACAGTCTGTCAATGTTGCTGGACCTTAAGTGGTGTCACATTTTAATCTTCTCATTGGAATTTCAAAGGTTTAGAAAGAAATGCTTCCGTTCCTTTCAGAGCCCCAGCGTGGGTGAGGACTCTCGTGCCACCCTGACTCCCTAGGCTTGTACCAGACAGCCTCCAGAGGTTTGACATGAGGACCAAGTAAGCCTCTGAGGATAGATCTGAACTGGACAAGAAAAATGATGGCGGTAAGAATGGCAGCATTGGGAACCATATTCCCACATGTTGGTTATGTGCCGGGCTACGGGGTGGCACCCTTATCTGAGACCCCCGGCCTCTTCTTCCAATATAACATCCAAGCGGTATAGGATCTGAAGGGCTTAAGAGTGGAGACTAGATACAGACTGTGGGGCTCAAAGTCAAGCTCAGAAGAAGGGGCATAATAACGGCAGCTAGGGTTTTGAAGATTCCATGAGTCACTAGGTGAAAAGCATTTACAGTGTCTGGCGCATTTTAAGTCCCATACAAGTGTTGGTGCTTATTCTTCTATACGCAAATGACGATAAGGGTCGGAGGGGTTAACCAAGTCATATCACCTAGGCTCGTCCACCTAGGCCCTTTCTCTTTGCATCAGACTGCTTTCCTTTTCTTTTGTGTCTGGGTCTCTAGAATGGGATGTAGGAGGAGCTCCAGCAGGAGCTCGCTGCACAGTGGAGCTTCCCATTCCGAGGCTGGTGGGGCATGAATTGCGTTCTCCAGGTGAGAAGCGGGCAGGGCTGTCCCATGAGGCCCTGTCTGTCCACCCACAGCCCCACGGGTTTCACCTGCTACAGGCAAGTCTTAGTTTTGAGGATCTGACCAGAGAAAAAAGTTTCTGGGAGAGTGATTTGGTTTGTTATTCAATGGTCTTGGCAGAGAAGGACGGTTTTTTTGGGTTACCGACTCTGATCTGATGCTGAGCTGTTCTCTCTCAGGTCCTCAGGCTGCGCTGCCCTGCCCGGCCCGACCCTAGTGGTTGTGGAGTGAGGGTCAAGCTGCCCATCCGATCCTTGTTCTGGCTCGCGGAACCCATATGCTCTTGACTCATTTGCCGATTCTCCTTGAGTCTCTTCAGTAGCATTATGGTGTCAAACTAGATCATCCATAAGCTACCTGGTCGCTCTAAATTGCCATAATTAGAAGACCAATTAATAATTGGATTAACTTTGGGACCATGTATCATCACCAGAAGAACATTTTGCTTTCCACTGGGAATCTGCCAAGCTCAGTGAGGAACTTGTCTGAGGTCCCTGGGAACGTCTGGGGGAAACACAGTCCTAAGGAGTCCAGAGCGGAGGGTTTTGTTTTTAGGGGATGCTCATAACTGCCCCTGACTGACTGTAGCCTTCACTTTCAGCCAAAGTGTTACAAATAGAACAGGGAGAAAGTATGGGTAAATTACAAAGAATCCAGTCCGATTGACTTATGAATAACTTGGGGGAGCGGTGGGTAGTCAGGTCATTTCACATTTTAAGCACAAATTAATTTACGCTTGTGACCATTCTTGAGAATTTTGGGGTCAAAAATGCCATAGCATGTTATAGCTGGAAATGAACTCAAATATACTAAAAATGAGCGTGATCTTATTGAAAACTCCTAGGATTTTGGATTGATTTTGTACGAAGGACCAGAATGGGTGAAACAGTCCTGAATATTTGTGTAGCAGTGACAGTAATCCAGGGGCAGATACGGATGTTTTCACGGACTCCATGTAGTATTGTGAAAGAAGACTCTAGAAGTGTCATCCAGATCTTGCTCTGCCTCCTTGAAATGCATAACCATCTCGATGCAGGTTTAACTATGGGCCTGTAGCTTTATGCGATGCTTCTTCCAAACTCTCTGCCAACATCCTTCTCAAGAAATCTGGTAGGAGAAATTTTTGTTGTTGTTCTGTCTGTATAGCCCTTTCTTCCTAAAATGAGTGGATCCTGTAACTGGGAGCTTTGGTTTGCTGATCCCTGGACAAAGAGTTATGTGGGTTTGCAGGTAACAGCTGGAAGAAAGGGGTGAGAGAGGGAGACCTAGAGGAAGATTTTGGAGCGGAGAGGCTGGAGCCCTGGGGATGAGAGCTGAAAGAGAAGAAAAAGAGACCCACTGACGGAAGGCTGGGGAGAAATCAAATGTTAAGTGGAGGTTTGAGGAGTTTGGTGGATGTGATATAAACCCTCCACTACCTTCCCTAGGAAATCCTCAGTTAATTCTAACACTGTTGTTGAGATGTGACTAGATTCTTTCTGGAGAGTGGAAAGTTTGGGTGAACCTTGCACCAGGACGAGCAGACAAAACTGACATGAGAGTTACGGGTGGGTTTCTGTGGGTCACGACTGCTGCTCAAACCAGAGGATCTTGTTCAATACATATACACACACACACATGCACACAGAGCTGCATGGGCACTCACAGCGTGTGTTGGGGGTGTGTGTTTGGTGCACTAACCGTAGCCATCTACGGCACACACACAACTGTATAGGTCTCTGCAGCCATGCATCTGGTGTGCTCACTTTACTTCCCGGCTTTGTCCCATCGTTTTTACCTTTCTCCCTGCTTCCTTACTTTTTATTTTATTGGGACATTCACTACTTTACAACCGGTTCCTGATCTCTCTGCTTGGAGCTGCTGTAACTAAGTGCACATCAGCCATTCTGACCGTGTCCTACAGGTGCAATAGCCAGTGTCATAGTGGACAGCTATTACCCTGTGTCCAGTGGTACCCAGACTGCTCAGATCACTTTCCTTCCAGCTGTATTGCAGTTAGAAAAAGGGTGTGATTAACAACACACATCGACCAAAGGACCGTGACAACTAGTGCTTCCTGATGTCCCAGGTGCGGATGCTTGTTGCCCTGGTTCACGCCCCTCTGCCGGGAGGGGAGTTCCTCACTGGTGCTGCTGTCTGTGGTCTTAAGCATCCCGAAGCCTGGCCTCCTTAGCTTCCTTTAAAGTGTGACTAAGGCACCTTGATCAGATAAAAGCTATTTTTGCTCTGGCTCTGCCAAACTAGATTCCATCTCAGATTACATTAAAGAAACTGCCTTCTTTCTTCTTCCTTTGTTGCTAAGAAATAGCTTTTCCTTTCAGATTGATTTTTTTTTCTTGAAGAAGAAACCCCAACCTACACAACACTTGGTAATAAATGAATGTCAGAGTTGTTGGTTTTTTAAATTTTTTTTAATTTCAATTTTTTTTTTGAGAGAGAATATAAGCAGGGAAGGGGAGGGGCAGAGGGAGAGAGAAAGAATCTTAAGCAGGCTGTATGCCCAGCATGGAGCCCGAAGTGGGGCTCAATCTCACAACCCTGAGATCATGACCTGAGCTGAAATCATGAGTTGGTCGCTTAACCTACGGAGCCACCCAGATGCCCCTGTTCGTTTGTTTGTTTAAATGGCATGTTCTATCTTCTACCAGGAATGAGAAACTGCTTTTTTGTAGCTAGTGGTTTTTAGAAAATACCTTGGAGTGGATCTTCACTTTTTCTCTTTTTATTGTTATTAAAATAAAAATTAAAAAAAAAATAAAATGAGCCAGAGATCTCCAGCTCCTATTAGAAGCATAAAGCGACCTTCCAAGCATCTTCAGGGGTCCACGGGGCCTGTCTTTTAACTCAACACCCAAGTGCTATTTTAGAACAAAGGAGACTTCTTCTCTTTGGCAAAACACTGATCTACTCCTCAGTTTTTCCAATTATGGGCTGAGCTCCCCCCTGCCCATGAGCCAGCTAATCAGACTTTCATTAGTCTTGCTATCTCATGCCTAGGGCTCCCAGCTGAATGCCGGCGTCTGTGGGGAGAGGAGGGCATGCTTTCACTGGAGCCTGCTTCCAACTCTGATCTATGAGTCAGAAACTGGTTTAGGCTGCTCACCTGCTGTGGGACAAAATGCATTAAGTGCCTGCCCCTCCAGATCCTGTGCGGACGTGCATGCGTGCGCGTGCGCGTGTGTGTGTGTGTGTGTGTGTGATTCCCAGTGTGATGGAAAGCTGGGCTGCAGACCAGCTGGGAGCAGCTAATACAGGCTGCATATGTTGGTCTCACACAGGTTCTGTGGGTCGTTCATGCCTTGCCTCTCCCAGCAGTCCTGGATTCTACACCTAGGGCTGTTCTCAGCTGCTGTGGCCCTGGGGATCAGAGTAGGCTTAGTTTTTTGACAAAACTAATTCTCAAAATTATATTGTTGCTGCAAGAGTTGTTATATGAAGGCTGGGCTTGGGGAAGCTGGTGTGTGGGTAGAAATACACCCTTTTTTCCTTGGTAGTGGACATGGCCTGGTACTGAGGAAACTTCCTGATCTCTGCAGACTAGGCTGGCTCCAGCCTGTTCCCTTGGCCAGCTCTGCCTACCTAGATCCCAGCATTTGTGACCTGTGAGGAGCAGAGGCTCGGACTCGTCATCTTCAGAGCCCTTGGGAAGCAATAACTCAGGCTTTGCTGGATGTTGGTGAAGAGGGGGAGACAACTAGGTTATTCAGTTTGCTGACTCAAGATGTGAACACTAATTCTCTAATTGATTTCGACAAACTCATTCAAATGCATGTGTGCCTCCTGATATTTTCTTGCTCCCATACAGATCCTAGTTTTCTTCCAGGACTATGTTCTCTTCCCTCTTGGCCAGAACCCTGGGACCCTGAGCCCCACTCTAGTTCCCAGGGCCCTGGGCTTTTCTAGGAGAGTCTAGCTTCCATTGACAGGGGAAAGCAGGGTCCTGGTGTGAGGGAGGGCCTGGGAGATGTGCCAGCGTATCTGGACTCGGAACTTGGGCTAAACACCCCTACAGAGCCACCTGAGAGGGGTGCTTCATGTGTGGCATGATCAGGTTATCAGTTAGACAACTAAACATGTGTGTGTTTTATATGTTCTTTGGGAAACTGTGCTGATTGCCCAAGAATTGAAACATAAATGGAAACACCTAGAAAGGGCCTGAACTCATGGAAAATACTGATAATTCCAATGTTTTTTTAAAGCCCAGCGAAGCCTAAGTTTTATAAAATATAAAGCTTTTCTTTGGTGTGTTCTGAACATTATAGCGGCACATTATATTGACTAACAGCTGACGCAAGGAGAGAACAACAACAACAAAAGAAGTGGTGGTGGGTGAATGATAGGCTCTCAGCAGCAGCAATTATGCAGGGCACAAAGAGCCTGCCGGCACAGCTCTGTCGTGGAGGGAGGGAGAGTGTGGAAACAAAGAACAGGGAGCTTCTCTGCAGAGGGTTGTGTCTACATGGCCAAATGACCCCACGTAGGAGGGTAATCATGAAAACTGGGCCCACGGAGACCTGGGACCTTTGCAATTTCTTTTTCAAAAGCAATTTCAATTTATAGAGCAATTCCTATTTTAACAGTGTCTCGGGTGAAACCAGGCTCTCAGATTTTGAAATCTTGATGAGTAGAAACTAGGAAAATGGTTTGAAAGCTCAGTGAAAGCATCAATTTACTTTTGACAGACATGGTTGTTTCCTGGCAGCCTCTGTGTGGGCCCCGGAGTTAACCCAGGTCGAAGCAGGTAGCCACTGTCTGAAGGGAGAGCTGGGTGTCCGTCAGATGTGGACACCTTACACCAAGATGCAATAATCTGCTTGGTAATGTTTATCTTGGGGCATAGTTGAGGTAGATCTGGGCCTTAGTGAATGTGTGACTTTTTGGTAGGCGACAAAGGGAACAGAAAGATGGGACACATTTCTCCCTTAGGAGCCATAGCAGACTAGAAACTCAGCAGGAAGGGACCCCATCTAAGACTGTTCTGACACCCTCTGGTTGCAGTTGTCTTCCAAGTGCTTATATTCTATTCCTCTTCTCCTAGCCCCCAAACCTTCAGTCAAGTCTTGGCCACATTTTCCATCTGGTATGAGCAGTTTCTGTGGGGAGTCAAGGGAAAGGTGCTGTCTGTTCATGGGATCATGAGTTGAGGAGATAGCAGCTGAGGTGACTCAGAACTGAAGGCTGGAGTTTCAGAGAGGAGGTCACTGTATGGGGCTCAGCAGTCGGTCTTGGGGGCGAGGTCTTGGAAGAACATAAGAGAATTCTTGGTGGTGATGGAGGATGTCTCAGGAATACTTGGGAAGGGAAACTGGGTGAAACACTGAACTTTATACAGTGATGGGGTGGATGTTGGGAGCCAGTGAACTTTGTGATATTTACAAGTACATGACTTCACAGGCTGATAGAGTCTCTGGGACTTCTCAACTGATGATGAGTATCCCACGGTTTCTGATGACCAGGCTTGATTATCTAAAACTATCAGAACAACTTCATTCTTTTCAAGTTTTTGCACTTGCTTTGAGTTTGATTGCCATGGACTCTGCCTCAGGGTCTGTTCTGGTCTGTTTTAGTGTGTTGAGAAACCTCTCCTAGGTCTTATTTAGATGGATGACTGATGGAATAGAGTCTGATCACTGCGTGGCATGTTGATTAGTTAACTCATTTCCAACCACGGCCTCTGTCACAATCACCACGTCAGAGCAGGAGAGGATGATTTTTATAGATGGTGCAGAAACACCTAATGTAAATTAATAATTTAAAAAATAGCTCATGTATATTGAACTTCGCTTTATGCTGGGTATTGTGCTAAGGGATTTTTAAAAAGCATGATCTTATTTAGTCTTTACTGAGACCCTATTTAGTTGAGACTACATTGCCATTGGAAAAAAATGAGGCTAAGGAGATTTAGGTACCTGGCTCAAGGTCACAGAGGTGATAAATGGCAGAGCTGGGACTCAGGCCTGGAGCTGCTGAATGCTGGACTTGACAGTGTTGGGAGGGCTGGTGTGTTGCCAGTGCCGGATTATATAGGGAGAGTACAAGCATTGGCTGTGCATCTGGAAGTCAACAGAGGGTGTTAGAAATCATACACTAGCCTTGGGAGCGGGAGAGTCAGGTGATGGCAGCAGCACCATTAGAAAGGCTACAAAGGAAGAGAAACAGAACCTGCTAAAATATAGGACTGAGTCAGCCACTGTATTTGTGTCACATTAAGATAAAATTATAGTCTGATCCACACCTTGGAGGCACAGGATGTGACAAAGTTGGAAGCACAACACAAGTTTACAAGATTCACTATTTTGGGCTGGTTTTTTCCTTTCAATTAGTCTCTCACCTTCTTCTCATCCAGTGGTCCAGGGTCCCCACTTCCTCATCTTGGATCCCAGTAATTTCTTTTCCACTCTACCCTGGTCTCTGCCTCATTCCCTAGTAAAAGTGATCTGCATGAAGTCCATCTCAAAAACAAGGCAAACCTCCAAGGGGGCTGGTGAGGAGGAGGAATTCAGAAGTTCAAGACCACTGTCCAGTTCCTTAGAGTAAGGAGGAGTGAGAAACCTTCCAGGTCAACCACATCATCTCCACCTAAAGGCCAAGGCTCCCTTATCTTCCAGCAATTTCAAAGACCTGAGGCTGAACTATCTCATGTCGTTATTTTTTCATTTTCCCAGAAGAGAGTGGAAAATGAATGCTATCTATCTACCACATGGGAAGAGAAAAATGACTCTAGACTAGGTTATTTGTTAAAAAATATTAATGTTTATCACCTGAATCCTCACTGCAGGAGCCCCAGGGAAGAGACCCAGAAAGAAGTGTTACATGAGTGTAAGCAATGCCTGCGTTAGCATCTTGGCATCCTGGTGGTTTATGTAACACTATATTTTTTAGGATTCAGGGACTGGAAAAATGAAATATGAAAGAACAGACTCAAATGGAAATCACTCATATTGATTATATACGTGCACGCACATACACGTCTTTATTTAATTCTTGGAGAGCATGTTGGTAATGAATGACATCCGAGACTGTAACTGCAGAGGTTGGTATTCTCAGGCTGATTAGGTTTCACCTGCCTTCATGGGTCCCACTGAGTTCTTTAGTGGCCTCAGTCACTAGGTGGTCTCTCAAAAGCCACAGTAGCCAGAGGGTTGAAATTTTTGTATCTTCAGATACCTACAGGGTCCTACAGGCCACATGGGAAGTCATTTTAAGAAATCTGTGGTGCCAAGGATGTCTAGTTTGGTTCATTTTTACCTCCCAGGGCAATGGTGGCACCTGCTATATGAGGGCTGAGTCTGCCCAGATCTAGAGAGCCCAGTAGAAATCTACCCAGATTTGTTTTTAAAAAACAGCTCACCACACAAAGAATGAAATCCAACCAAGAGCTGTAATATCAGCAGAAGACCTAATGTATCAGTTAGAAAATTCAGATTAGCAGGACACCATACACCTGAGTAGCCTGATTAAACGGATCAGCGTATGAATGCACATTTCCTCATCAGTTCTATTGGTATATCCTTAGTTCTGACCAGCTGTGTGTTCTCCTCAGCTTGTACTGGGCCTCAGTAGCTGACAGTTTCTTTTTTTCTTAACACATCTACTCTTTTTTTAAAAAAGATTTTATTTATTTATTTATTTGACAGAGATAGAGCGAGAGAGCACAAGCAGGTGGAGCATTAGAGGAAGAGGGAGAAGCAGGCTCCCCACTGAGCAGGGAGTCTGATGTGGGGCTCAATCCCAGGACCCTGGGATCATGACCTGAGATAAAGGCAGACGCTTAACTGACTGAGCCACCCAGGCACCCCAACACATCTATGCTTAATTTAGAAAAATTAAGCCTTCCACAGTTAGCTTCATCCCTCCCTTCAGTGTGAAGCCTTCCTGGCCCTCCTGGCAATCTGTCACATGCTCCCAAATGCTGCCACTGAGTGTGCCTTTATGGGGTGTATTAATTGTTCAGCTATGGGTCTCCCCACTTCCCCATCCCTCCTAGACTGTGGGTTCCTCAAGGGCAGGACTGAGTTTTACCTTCGTTATCTCCAGCATGTAGTACTTTACCTGGAACATGAGCCCCTCAGTAAACATTTGTTGAACAAATAGTGGAAAATAGTGCATGAACTTTCTACACATAGCACTTTACCTGGAACATTATTTGTTGAACCAATAATGGGAAATAATGATGAACTTTCTACTTTTGTCTCTGTCAAAATTATACAACACTAATTGGTTTTTTAAGGGGATATATTTATTTTACCCGTACCTGCTACACTCTATCAGTCTAAAGATACCAAAATCATTCATCAGATATGGTCTGTTAGGATGTCATTTCCAGAATTAGCCTTAGGCTCTGTCCGCTTGAGTGGATGTGCCCTTCCTGCAAGACAGAAACAACTGAATTTATTTCAAGTGAATTGGGAATAGGCAGAAGAAAATGAATCTGTGCAGTATAAGCCGATGAATTAAAGTAAAAGGTGGATTTGCAACTACTCTTAGGGCCCTTTAGATGAAAATTTCAGGGCAGATTCTAGTTGCTTTTAGCATTATCTGAAGAGACG
The DNA here is from genome assembly GCF_002007445.2 of Ailuropoda melanoleuca. Classification (NCBI taxonomy): domain Eukaryota; kingdom Metazoa; phylum Chordata; class Mammalia; order Carnivora; family Ursidae; genus Ailuropoda; species Ailuropoda melanoleuca. The sequence continues at coordinate 24,826,534 of NC_048235.1, read as the reverse complement.
CTTGAATCAACCTTCCCAAGGTTGAGTTGTTACTTTGTCTGTCCTTTGTCAGCCTCCACTGGAATATATTTTAATTCTAGATCCATTTTATAAACTTCAGTTTAACAAACCGCCTGAAGTTGTTCTGAAGTACTTCTAGAGACCATACTTTTAGGCCCCTTAAACTTTAATTGGTGGAAGACAAAACTCAAGATGAGCAAAGCTAAATACTTGGGAGTTTTCAGTGAGAGAGCATTTACCATTGGCAGCAATTACAAATACCCCAAATCCAAATTAGAGCTATTAGGGGTCCAGCTGAATAGTTCAGAAATAATCCCTGCTTCACACTTTGATTTTTAGGTTCACAGAGCAGGGGCAGCAGACACAGTTGTACCTACACAGTTTTATGTTTGTTGCTGACTGCCCAATTCCCGCATGAGAGGTCATGGAGACCGGAAATGGCATGTTCAGTCCCTGAGCCCTGCAGGGCTAGAAGTAGTGAGCAACCCCTAAGCTTGATGTCTGAGGTCAGCTGCCCCTAGCCTCCTACTGGATTTCTGCTCCGGTTCGTGGTATCTTAGTTTTTTCTTTTCTTTTCTTTTTTATTGAGAGGTAATTGATTCATAAGTTGAAGATGTACAATGTGTCAATTTGTTGCATTTTTATATTGCAATATGATTACCACAGTCCTGTTAGCTAACACCTCTATTGTGTCACATAGCTGTTATTTCTTTTTTGTGGTGAGAACACTTAAGATCCAATGTCTTAGCAACTTTGAAGTTTATAAGACAGTGCTGTTGTTGACTATAATCCTATGCTGTGCATTAGGTCTGCAGAACTTATATATCTTCTAGTGGCAAGTTTGGACCCTTTAACAATATTTTCCCAATTCCCGCTCAACCCTTGGTAACCACCATTATACTCTCTGTGACTATGAGTTAGGTTTTTTTAGATTCCATCATGCGGTTTTTGTCTTTGTCTGTCTTATCTCTCTTACAGTAATGCCCTCAAGGTCCATCCATGTTGTTGCAAATATCTTTCTTTCTCATGGCTGACTAATATTTCATTATAGATGAATAGACTGATAGATATCACACTTCTTTATCCATTCATCTGTCCCAGTATTGCCTTGATTGTGGAGCCAACCCTAATGCACTTGCTAAGACCTTGACATCCTTCTTGTTCTAGATGTCTAGGCTTGACCCTGACCCTCTCTCCACTGCCTGGAGTCCTGCATCCAAGAAGGTGGACTCTTGTTGTTCCCGGAGCTTGCTGTCCGCTTGGTTGCTAGTAGAGGCACTGCTCAGAATCTGTAACCTTGGGGAGACTTGATACTTGCTTGCCTGATATCCATGTTGTTACGTTGCCGTGAACACTGTAGCTGGGTTGGGAGTTGCTCTTTTCAGGGGTCAGTCACAAAGTTGGATCAGCTCTTACACAAACCTCTGCAATCCTGTCTCTGCTCTGTGTCATCTCAGTAAGTCTTGCAACCGTGTCCGTGCACTTCATAACAGCTCTCTGTTTGAGTTGGTGAAACCAATGATTAAATGAGATGTTTTGATGATGTACCCTTTTCAGTGAGCTCTATCCCCCACCATCATTTTTCTTGACACCATGAAGAACTTAAATTTTCTTTCTTTTTAAAAAATTTTGGTTAACCATTTTGCTAGTTGTTGCAAAGACGGACAAAGGAATCTGCTGTTCTGCTCTAAAATTGCCTGGAAAATGAAATGGAAGCCAAGTTGGCTGGTTTTTTCTTGGTAAAGTTTTAATTCTTATACTTTTGTAATGGCCCCAATGAATGATCCATCTGAAATAAAGAAAGGCTGGAAGTTCAGGACAAGGGAGGAAAATGGGGGGGGGAGGTGAAATGTGGTCAACGCTAGACTTAATTTGCCTGGCAGAAGAGCCATAGCTGTGGGTGATGTGGGCAGAAGGATTTTTAAAAGAAAGCAAACAAGTGGAGACACCATTTGGGAGATTAAATTTGGTCTTGTTTGTTTTGTGTGCAAAATGAGATTGTGTGGGAAACAGAGACATTATCCATGAAGAATGCTAAGGTAATTTATGTTGCTTTCTTCCATCAATTACATTCTGTGAGCTCGGAGTAGAATTGCGTTCCATTGAGTTACAGCCTTTGTACAGCCAGTCTCTATAGAAATGACTCTCTAGAGTAATTTCATAACCTACACTAACAAAGATATAGCTCATACCGTGTTGCCTTTTGTGGGGGCTTTAAAGAAAACAAACCATGTACCATTTCATAGTTTTTTTTTTAAGTTTGACCAAGGAAAGGAAAAATACATTTCTCCTTCCCACTAAATTATAAAACCAATAGACTTAAGTGGGGGATGGCAAAATCAGGCTTCCCAGCCTTGCAGAAAAAAGGAGGCTCATGCGGACCAGAGTTTTCTCACATGACAAATGACAGGATTGAACTCCATCACTTCCAAGTTTAATTTCCACTTCCCAGAGTCTCAGAACCTCTGATTCTAGGTTTATTTTTTCCCCGGGAATGTGACTACCGACTGAAAATAGAAAGTTCCTCTAGAGACTTTTCTTTAGCTGAGAATCCCTCTGCTGCAGATAGCTGCCACGGCATTCTGGCCCACGGACTTCCTCCGTGTGATATGGCAGAAGAGATGGAGATGAGGAGCGGAAGGAAAAGTGCCATTTAAAGGTTTGCACTTCGTAGAGGATCCCCCTGGCAGGTGGGAGGCAAGATGGTAGAGAGTCAGAAAAGAGCCCACATGTCTGTGTGGCTGAGGACTGGAGCCAGGGCACAGATCTGTGAGGTCAAACAGTGAGAAAGCACCGCAAGGAAGAGGGGTAGTGAAGGGAACTAGAAACTCCCACCAAAGAGGCCAAGGGGCCAGCAGCCTAGGAATGACGTTGATTGGGGAGGCAATGTGCCATTTTGCCTTTGTCACCCCATTTCTGTGTGGTGCCAGGCATCTGCCCTGTGGGCTGGCAGGAGGCCATTATTGAGTCAGCTCCCTGTGGAGTAGCAGGGGATGTGGATCGTTTTCCTGGCCCAACTGATTTCCACCGAAGGGCAGAGCATTCTGTTTGAAGTCATGGGATGGGTCTGAGGCTGCCGATTTCATTGATCAGTGAGCTGATGGCATTCGCCACCCTCTGTCCCTCAGGCACGTCTGTTTCCAAACAAAACTGTGCATCTCCTTCTCTGTCAGGGTATTTAAAATCTTTTTAGAACCCAGGCACTCCAAATTTTGGGTTCTTTCAACATATTATGATATTTCATAATTTGCTTATGAAATCGGCTACCCATTTAATTTACATTTGGCCATGACTTCTTAGTCATCAGCTGGCAGACTTGGGAATTCTTCTGCAGTGAGAAAAATCTAATGTAACATGCTGATTGTTTTCAGAGGTCATAACATTTTATAGATAATCGATTTAACAAGGGAGGAAGTTGACATACTGTTGTTTTACTATTTACCAGTTTTTTTTAACGTTCGGGTACCAAATTTTCTTTAGCTCGTGAATGCCCTCAACCGAAGTTCACCAGGAATATACCTGTCCCTGAACAAATCAGGTTTATTACTTGTGGCAGTGAGGGAGAATATACACCATGGGGAATCATGGGGCATCTCAATAGAAGGTGATAGAAAGGAGCTTTCATAGGATTTGGGCTAGTATTAGGGGATTTGGAAGAGAGTTCAGGGAAGCAGGGCTTTGCTCTGGATTGGGTGTTTTCAGGAAGTGGTGTCATTCCAATTGGCTATCTTTCTAAACCTTACCTAGGAGGGCATATTAATGGAGGCTAATGTAATAGTTAGAGGACCCTGGATCCCATTGTGGCCAGGACAGGGGGATGTTGGGTATGTTTTGGCTTGGACAATGTTCATGTATTATCTGTGTTTTGACATTATTATGGAGTGGTCTTGTTTTGTCTTGATTCACCCTGCGGTGGCCTTGTCTGATGCTGATGTTTTGTGAAATTGTTTATGTTCAATTGGAGGACATCAAGATTCTCATATGGGTTTCTTGAATGGGCTTCTCTTACGCACAGCCTCTGTGACCATTTCCACAAATAAGGAGGATTTGGAACACTGGAGGGAGAACAGGTGGCCACCAGGGGTGCCCTGTTGTGTGCACACCCAGGAGGGGAGGAGAAGAGTAAGTTTTCCGTGTGCTGGGGAGAGGCGCAGTCCAGGCTGCAGCCTGCCACATCTGGAGGGAGTGGAAGGTGGTTTAATGGAAGCTAGATATAGCTAAGCTCTTTAGAACACCAGGAAAAACTTTTTTGGCATTCTTGTCTTTTGTTTGGAAAAAGAGCAAAAATCCAACATGTTTCTCCATGTCATAAATCATGTCTAGAACATCATTACAAGCATGATCTTTGGTTCTGGGTTTACATTCATTTTTTTTCCCTCTCACTTAGAACTTTTAGAAGCTACACTGTTTATGCCACTTTTTATCACTTGTTCTCTCCTCCACTTTTTGTTTTGAAACTTTTCAAGCCTTCAGAATAGTTGAAAGAATGAACTTAGAGTACTCTTCACCTGGATTCACCAAAAAGTTGACATTTTGCTACATCTTCTCTTTTTCTGCCAAATCATTTGAAAGTAGGTTTTGGACATTATGACATTTTGCCCCTAAATACTTCAGCATATGTCTCCTAAGGACAGGGCCACATTCTCCTACATAATTGCAATACTGTGTAGGTAGGTGTGAACGTGTGTGTGTGTGTGTGTGTGTGTGTGTGTGTGTAGTATAAAGATCTTTCTTCTGAGACATTTGAGGATAAGCTGTCAACATGATGCCCCATCACCCCTGAATATTTTAATGTGTGTCTCTGACAAATAAGAATATTCTCTGCAGACCCACAACGTAATCACCAACACCAGGATATTAACAACAATCTACTACTACCGTCAAATACCCAGATCCCATTCACATTTCTCTAGTTGTCCCAATTATGTGCTTTCTAGCAAAAGAATCTAGTCCCAAATTGTTGTTACTCAGTTGTCATGTGTCTTCAGTTCCTTCAGTTTGTGACAGTTCCTCACTCTTTCCTTGGCTTTCATGACTTTGAGACTTTGGAAGTTTATAGGCAGGTTATTTTGTAGGATGTTCCTCAGTGAGATCGTCTCATGTTCCCTTCTGATTAGGTGCTCAGAAGTGATGCAGGACTCTCCTGGTTGGATGCTGTCACGTGGGGCATCATTTCAATTTATCCCATTCATTTTGGTTATTTGGTTAGTTTGGTGTTGGCCAGGCTTCTCAAATTTAGATACACTCTTTCCTCTTTTGTAATTAAAATGTTTTTGTGTGTGTTGGGGGAGAGATACTTTGAGGCTATTTAAATATCTTATTCTTCACCAAACTTGCAATTTCTTCTTTCTTCCTTTATTTATATTGGCATAGACTCATGGATTCTTATTTTTTCCACAGGATCTAATCCGTTATTATCCTAACTTACTCGATACTCAAATTGTCCAGGATTTGGCCCACAGAAGCTCCTGCAAGCTGGTTTCTGGATCCTTTTTGATGTGTTTCCCTCTTCTTTGAGCCCCTCCTTCCTTTCCTGCAGAGGAAGGTGCTCCTGTATTATCTTACCTGCCCACCCCTGGAATCAGCCATTTTTTTCCAAAGAGCCTGTGTTCCTTTTTAGAGAAGAATGGCATTTAAACATCAAAATCTGGTGCTGTGTGCTTAATGTTATTAGTGAGTCACTGCTTCCAGGCCCTCTCAGTGGACACAACTAGGGAATAAAAGTATGCATAGATAATACATATGAATATATATGTACATACACTTACATTATATTTCTGCATCTGTATGTATATACTAATTTTTAAAAATCACCAATTCATACTGTTAACCTTTATTTCAACCCAACACCGCAGAATTCGTTCTAGTTTTCTGCTCTTCCATATTTGTAAGTCTCTTCTCCGACCATGAGAAATCTGGCTCTCATTTTCCTTAATATATTTTCCAATTTAATTAAGCTCCCATTGTAACCAGTCTGCTATACTGCTATTGCCACCTGCCCCTGGGGGGGTGCCCTCTGGCCCCAGTTAGGCTCTAATGTCTTAGGCTTGGTTGCTTCTTCCCTTTGCTTGGGCTCCAATAAACCCTGATTTACCATGTTACTATGTGGATATCCTCACTATTTCCAGGCTCTGACTCCATGCCCTGGGCCACTCCTTTGCCTGACTTGGGCTCACATGCCCTGTGCCAGGGTATCTTCCTCATCCCATTTGGGTAAATGTGGCTTATAGATAGTAGCCTGGCTTCCTGGGCTGGCTACTTTAGAAAATAGGTTGGTTTCCTGAGCTGGTTGCAGCAGGTTGTGGGTCAGAGTTCTATTTTTATATATTGTCTGGTCATTTTTTTTTTTATTTTTTATTTTTTAATTTTATTTTATTATATTGTGTTAATCACCATACAGTACATCCCCAGATTCCGATGTAAAGTTTGATGCTTCCTTAGTTGCATATAACACCCAGTGCACCATGCAATACGTGCCCTCCCTACTACCCATCACCAGGCTATCCCCTTCCCCCACCCCCTCCCCTCTGAAGTCCTCAGTTTGCCTCTCACAGTCCATAGTCTCTCATGTTTCATTCCCCCCTCTGATTACCCCCCTTTTCTTTATCCCTTTCTTCCCCTACCGATCCTCCTAGTTCTTATGTTCCATAGATGAGAGAAATCATATGATAATTGTCTTTCTCTGCTTGACTTATTTCACTTAGCATTATCTCCTCCAGTGCCGTCCATGTTGCAGCAAATGTTGAGAATTCGTTCTTTCTGATAGCTGAGTAATATTCCATTGTATATATGGACCACAGCTTCTTAATCCAGTCATCTGTTGAAGGGCATCTCGGCTCCTTCCATGATTTGGCTATTGTGGACAATGCAGCTATGAACATTGGGGTGCATATGGCCCTTCTCTTTACTACGTCTGTATCTTTGGGGTAAACACCCAGTAGTGCAATGGCTGGGTCATAGGGTAGTTCAATTTTTAACTTTTTAAGGGACCTCCACACTGTTTTCCAGAGTGGCTGTACCAACTTGCATTCCCACCAACAATGTAGGAGGGATCCCCTTTCTCCACATCCTCTCCAACAATTGTTGTTTCTTGCCTTGTCTATCTTTGCCATTCTAACTGGCGTAAGGTGGTATCTCAGTGTGGTTTTGATTTGAATTTCCCTGATGGCTAATGATTTTGAACATTTTTTCATGTGTCTGTTAGCCATTTGTATGTCTTCATTGGAAAAGTGTCTGTTCATATCTTCTGCCCATTTTATGATTTGTTTATTTGTTTCTCGTGTATTGAGTTTGAGAAGTTCTTTGTAGATCTTGGATACCAGTCCTTTATCTGTGGTGTCCTTTGCAAATATATTCTCCCATTCCGTGGGCTGTCTCTTAGTTTTTTTGACTGTTTCCTTGGCTGTGCAGAAGCTCTTTATCCTGATAAAGTCCCATAAGTTCATTTTATCTTTTATTTCTCTTGCCTTTGGAGATGTGTCGTGAAAAAGGTTGCTCTGGCCGATGTCATAGAAGTTGTTGCCTATGTTCTCCTCTAGAATTTTGATGGATTCCTGTCTCACATTGAGGTCTTTCATCCATTTGGAGTTTATTTTTGTGTATGGTGTGAGAGAGTGGTCAAGTTTCATTCTTTTGCATGTAGCTGTCCAATTTTCCCAGCACCATTTATTGAAGAGACTGTCTTTTTTCCACCGGATGTTTTTTCCTGCTTTATCAAAGATTAGTTGCCCAAAGAGCCGAGGGTCCATTTCTGGGTTCTCTATTCTGTTCCATTGGTCGATGTGTCTGTTTTTGTGCCAGTACCATGCTGTCTTTGTGATCACAGCTTTGTAGTACAGCTCGAAATCCGGCATTGTGATGCCCCCAGCTTTGTTTTTCCTTTTCAACAGTTCCTTGGAGATTCGGGGCCTTTTCTGGTTCCATACAAATTTAAGGACTATTTGTTCCAGTTCTTTGAAAAATGTCCTCGGTATTTTGATCGGGATAGCATTGAAAGTGTAGATTGCTCTGGGTAGTATGGACATTTTAACTATGTTAATTCTTCCAATCCATGAGCATGGAATATTTTTCCATCTTTTTATGTCTTCCTCAATATCTTTCAAAAGTGATCTATAGTTTCTAGCATATAGGTCCTTTACGTCTCTGGTTAAGTTAATTCCAAGGTAACGCATGGTTTTTGGTGTTATTGTAAATGGGATGGATTCCCTAATTTCTCTTTCTTCAGTCTCGTTATTCGTGTATAGAAATGCAACTGATTTCTGGGCATTGATTTTGTATCCTGCCACCTTACTGAATTGTTCTATAACTTCTAATAGTTTGGGAGTGGATTCCTTTGGGTTTTCCATATAGAGTATCATGTCATCTGCAAAGAGAGACAGTTTGACTTCTTCTTTGCCGATTTGGATACCTTTGATCCCTTTTTGTCTTCTGATTGCTGTTGCAAGGACTTCTAGTACTATGTTGAATAATAGTGGCGAGAGTGGGCATCCTTGTCGTGTTCCTGATCTTAAGGGAAAGGCTTCCAGCTTTTCCCCATTGAGAATAATGCTTGCAGTAGGCTTTTCATAGATGGCTTTTATGAGATTGAGAAATGTACCCTCTATTCCTACACTCTGAAGGGTTTTAATCAGGAAAGGATGCTGTATTTTGTCAAATGCTTTTTCTGCATCAATTGAGAGGATCATATGGTTCTTGAGTCTTTTCTTGTTGATATGATGTATCACATTGATTGATTTGCGAGTGTTGAACCATGCTTGCATCCCAGGTATGAATCCCACTTGGTCATGATGGATAATCCTTTTAATGTACTGTTGGATTCTATTAGCAAGGATCTTGTTGAGGATTTTGGCATCCATATTCATTAGAGAAATCGGTCTGTAATTCTCCTTTTTGAGGGGGTCTTTGCCTGGTTTGGGGATCAAGGTAATATTAGCCTCATAGAATGAGTTTGGTAGCTTTCCTTCTGTTTCTATTTTTTGAAATAGCTTTAGGAGAATAGGTATTATTTCTTCTTTGAATGTTTGGTAGAATTCCCCAGGAAAACCGTCTGGGCCTGGAGTTTTATTATTTGGAAGGTTGTTTATCACTGACTCAATTTCTTCATAGTTAATTGGCCTATTTAAGAAATCTATTTCTTCCTGTTTCAGTCTTGGTAGTTTATAGGTTTCCAGGAAGGCCTCCATCTCTTCCAGATTGTTTAGTTTTTTGGCATATAGCTGTTGATAAAAGTTTCTAATAATCCTTGCAATTTCAATGGTGCTGGTCGTGACCTCTCCCTTTTCAGTCATAATTTTAATAATCTCAGTCCTTTCTCTTTGTTTTTGGACAAGTTTTGCCAGTGGTCTATCAATTTTATGGATTCTCTCAAAGAACCAGCTTCTAGTCCTGTTGATCTGCTCTACTGTGGTTCTGGTCTCTAATTCATTGATTTCTGCTCTAATCTTGGTCAACTCCTTCCTTGTCAGTGGGTTAGGCCTGTCCCTCTGTTGCTGTTCCAGTTTCTTGAGGTGAGAATATAGAAACTGCATTTTAGATTTTTCTATTCTTTTGAGTGAGGCTTGGATGGCTATGTATTTCCCCCTTAGGACTGCCTTTGCAGTATCCCATAGGTTTTGGACCGTTGTGTATTCATTCTCGTTGGTCTCCATAAATTGTTTAATTTGTTTTTTGATTTCCTGGTTTATCGAGTCATTCTTGAGCAGGATGGTTCTTAGCCTCCAAGTGTTTGAGTTTCTTCCAGGTTTTTCCTTGTGGTTGAGTTCCAATTTCAGAGCGTTGTGGTCTGAGAATATGCAGGGGATAATTTCAATCTTTTGGTATTGGCTGAGACCTGTTTTGTGTCCCAGAGCATGATCTATTCTTGAGAATGTTCCATGGGCATTTGAATAGAATGAGTATTCTTTGGTTCTGGGGTGTAGTGTTCTATATATATCTATGAGGTCCAACTCGTCGAGTATGGCATTCAAAGCCTTTGATTCTTTGCTTAGTTTTTGCCAGGGTGTTCTGTCTATTTCTGATAGTGGGGTGTTGAGGTCCCCTACTATTACTGTGTTCTTATCTATATGTCTCTTTATTTTGGTTAAGAGTTGGCTTGTGTATCTTGCTGCTCCCCTGTTGGGGGCATATATATTAATAATTGTCATATCCACTTGTTGAATACTTCCTTTAAGAATAATATAGTGCCCTTCTGTATCTCTCTCTATGGCCTCTAGTTTAAAATCCAGTCTATCTGATATGAGAATTGCTACTCCAGCTTTCTTTTGAGGTCCATTTGCGTGGAAGATGGTACTCCATCCCCTTACTCTAAGTCTGAATGCATCTTTGGGTTCAAAATGAGTCTCTTGTAGACAGCAAATGGATGGGTCATGTCTTTTTATCCAATCTGCAACCCTGTGGCGTTTTATGGGAGAGTTTAAGCCATTTAGATTGATAGAGATTATTGACAGATATGATTTTAATGATGCCATTTCTCTTTAAAGTCTTTGTATCGGTTGTGACTTGCTGCTCTGTATCACTCTTGGGGCCTTTTTACCTTTATAGAGCCCCCCTTAATATCTCCTGTAGGGCTGGTTTCGTGGTTACGAAATTGGTTAATGATTGGCGATTTTGGAACGTCTTTATTTCTCCATCAATTCTGAATGACAGCTTTGCTGGATAAAGGATCCTTGGCTGCATGTTTTTCTCTGAAAGAGCTTTAAAAATGCCCCCCCAAGCCTTTCTCTCATTCCAGGTCTCTGTAGACAGGTCTGACGTAATCCTGATACCTTTGCCTTGGTACGTGAGAAATTTCTTTGCCCTGGCCGCTTTCAATACTGTATCCTTGGATCTAATATTTGCGAATTGCACTATGACATGCCGTGGCGTAGGTTTGTCCTGGTTGAGCTTGGATGGGGTCCTCTCTGCCTCTTGGACACGAATGCTTGTTTCCCTTGCTAGATTAGGGAAGTTTTCAGCTACAATTTGTTCAAATATCTCTTCTAGACCTCTGTTTTTCTCCACCCCTTCAGGGATGCCGATGATTCTGACATTGGATCGTTTCATAGAGTCAGTAATCTCCCGTAATCTACATTCGTGGGCGTGGATTTTTTTAAGACCAGCTTCTATTTTCGTTTTTTCTTCTACTAACCCATCCTCCAATTCGCTAACGCGTTCCTCTGCCTCGGTGACCCTGGCCGTCAGAGCCTCTAGTTTTGACTGCATTTGGCTCATAGAATTTTTAATTTCTGTCAGATTCGCTCTCATTTCTGCCCTTAGGGATTCTATATTCTCAGCAACGCTTTCTCTGATGCTTTTTTCAAGTTTACTCATCATCTTGACCATTGTTGCTCTGAATTCCATTTCTGATAATTGGGATACATCCATATGTATTAATTCTGTGGCCGAGGCCAATTCTGTGGCAGAGGCCACAGACTCATTATCTTTTCTTTGCTGGGGGGGACTTCTCCTTCTCGTCATTCTGATGAAGAGAGATTGCAGGGTTGTCCAGAGCCCAAGTGTTGACTGGGACCCAGGCCGTGCGCCCTTGTTTTATAGAGATCTTAGGGATGTGGGCTTCTTCCTTAAAGAGTTTATTTATTTATTTGAGAGAGAGAGAGACAGTCAGCAAGAAAGGGAACCCAAGCAGAGGAGTGGGAGAGGAAGAAGCAGGTTCCCGGTGGAGAAGCCCGATGAAGGACTCCTTACGGAGCGTTGTGATCACACCCTAATCCGAAGACAGGTGCTTGGTGACTGCGCCACTCAGGCGCTCCGGGTTGTGGGCTTCTTGATTTTTCAGCCTGCCTTCTGGGGGAGGGGCCTGCCTGCAGGTACTCAGAAAACCCTGTTTGGGTAGAGTCTCTGTGTCCCTTGCGAGGGGGGATGGGGATGGGCACCCTGTGAGCCGGTATTTCCGGGCTTTTGTTCTCTGGCGGCTTTCCCTGGCGGTTTGCTATGCCTCTTCTGAGAGAGCAGCAGCGGCTGAAATTCAGCCTCTGTCTCAGAACAGAGGGATCGCGGATCGTTCTCCACTGATGTTCTGGCCACTTTAACTCTGTTTCTGTTGGTGCTGCTCAACCCTGCAGCATCCCGGGCTGTGCGCCCCACACCCGGCGTCCCAGCCCTCACTTCCAGGGCCGGCACGTCTCTGTCCTTTGTGTTTCCAACCCCGCCCGCCGCCAGCCGCCCCGCGCGGGCTCCCGGAGCTCCCCGTCTCAGTCTGGTGTCTCACGGGTGCTGTCCGCGAGTCCGCCTGCTCCCCCGTGCAGGTGGCCCGCCAACCGCCAGCCTTCTCGCGTACGCTCCCGGAGCTCCCTTCTCAGCCTGCTGTCTCAAGTGTGCGGGTCCGCGGTCTGTCCGCTCCCCCTTGTAGGTGGCTACCGCTTCCCGGCGCCCTGACACGGCGGCTCCCTCCCCCTTCTGTTTAGCTTCCGATATCTGTGCGCGGTTTCACGGCTCCCCGCTTCGTACCTCGATACTCAGCGCTGGAGATGTTCATTTGTAGAGATCCAGATGTATCTTCCTGCGTCTCAGGCTGATTCCCGTGGATATTCCTGCTGGTCTGGTACCTATCCAGCTCAACTCAGGGGACCGGCTGTAAAAGGTGTCCCCTACTCCTCCGCCATCTTAACCTCCCCCTCTGTCTGGTCATTTTTTATTTGGATATTCACTTTTTCAGTAAATTAACACCTAATGAGTCTTCTCCTCACTCCCCCTTTGTGTTAGTCTGACCTCTCCAGAGAAATAGAACCAATAGAATATGTATGCATAAAGAAAGAGATTTATTTTAAGGAATTGGCTTACACGATTATGGAGTCCATAATCTTAGGGTGGGCCAACAGACTGGAGACCCAGGGGAGCTGATGTTATAGTTCGAGTCTGAAGGCCGTCTGCTGTAGAATCAGAAAATCTAGTGTTACAGATGAAATTCAAAGGTAGTCTGCTGGAGAATTCTCTTTTGTTTGGGAAATATTTAGCTCGTCTTTTTTTTTTTTTTTTTCCTATTCAGGCTTTCAACTGATTGAATGAGGCCCACCCACATTTTGGGGGGCAATCTGCTTTACTCAAAGTCCATGATTTTAATGTTAATCTCAGCCAAAACACCCTCACAGAAACATCCAGAATAATGTTTGAACAAATATCTGGGCACCTTGTGGCCCAGTCAAGTTGACACAAAATTAACCATCACCAGTCCCCCATCTGGTTTCCTAGAGATGTGTGGATCCCAAGGTCTGCCAGTGATTCTTCATCTCCCTCAAGCTTCTTTTCAAGCTTCTGTATCTGCTTCATGTCTATGCAACAAAGCCATATAAGTTCTTGAGACTTCTTGGCTTCTCTGGATGCTCATGCAGAGTCACCTCTGTGTTTGTGGCTGGACTTGTGAGTGGAGATGCCTTCCATAGGCCCGTCATTCCAACCGAACGTGGGGAGAAGGCGCAAATCCATTGTTATAGGGAAGAACAAGTTTTCCAAGTGGAAGGGGGGGTGATATTATACATGCTTCTTTCACGTTTGCTTGCCTTTGAGCCAAATGGCCTCATTTCATCTGTCTGGGAAGGTCTGAGCCAATCGTGACGGCAGTGAGGTAGGCAGTTTAGAAAACTGACAAGATCTCTCAGGAGCCTTTCACTTGGGGTGGGGGTCTCCCAGTGGCCCTGGGGATCAAAGGCTCTGACTCACTGGAGCTGACAGGGCAAAGACTGAGCACCTCAAAGCAGGCTGGCAGCTGTGTTGGATTAGCATATTGTCCACAGCGAGATCACCCCATTTAAAAATCATTCTTTGAAGTCTCCCAGGTTTTTTTTTTAATTCTCCTTGTCAGTCAAGAATGTAAAACGTAGAGAGGCTTACCAGTAGTATGCAAAGCAGATTGAAAATGTGATAGCTCCTCTCTCTCTCCTAGTACAATCCAGCCTGTATCATCATCTCATCTGATTTAAGGAAGCATCTCGTTGAGCTGAAAGTGAAACTCTCCATTCCTCCTCCCTCCCCCCCTTTCTCTCTCCCTTTTTTTCTTCCTCTATTTCTTCACTCACATCTCCCCATCTAAAAGTTATTTATTAAGCACTATGCCAGTCATTGGGGATAAAGATGAATGAGGACCCATCCTTGATTTTGAGATGATCACCTTCTAGCGAGGGTGACAGAAATAAAAGCAAATCTTTGTAATGGGCTGTGGTGAAAACTGTGACTCAGGAGGACCAGTTTGAGGGGGGAGTCGAGGCAGGAATTTCAAGGAAGGTCATATTCTGCAGATTCATAAGAGATGAGTTGGAGTTTTCTAGGCACATACAGGGCTGGAGGTGGAGAGAGTGTCCCAGGGAGAGGTGACAACATGGTGATACAAAGAAACAGGACTCCTAGGTGAATCAAGACGATTTCTGCCCTGGGTCTGTGCTGTGCGCTCTTCTGTAGCATCCAAGACCTACCCCAGGCAAGCGAGCATTTTCTTTCTCTTTTCCATTTTCACGGACCCCACTCTCCACTCTTCCATTGCTTTACCAACACTCGGGGTGTTGTCTTTGCCCTCTGAAGTGTCTTTCTGATGTGTGACAGCCTCTCTCCATGGGCACGCTGACCTTGGCCTTGTCCACCTTTCCATCCTTCACTCAGGGTTCAGGACCGTGAGCGATCCTGCTGAATTCTTGCGACCCAAAAAGAGCTGTAGCAAGAGCCAGCTCACCATCCAGCTCTAAGTGAAATATCAAGCGGTGATTCACCATTACTCAGAAACTTGTCAGTTCATAAATTTAAAGCAACTCCATTTCCTCTGCCTTTGAACAAACAAAACTGAGTGGTGCGTATATGAGAACCGTCGATCGGGATATGAAGTATATCCGTGCACAGGTTTATTTCCCATTAGTCCAGTGAGGGGAATGCGTAGGCGTTTGTGTACCTATGTAAAATAGGCAGGCTGACGTCCGTTGGGGGGGAAGTAGGAGTGTGAAAATGTGGCTGCATTGCCAATAATATGGGAGGAGGATGAAAATAGCAGATGGAAGTTGTGATTAGGGCCAACAGAAATAGGAAACCGCTGCTAGGTCATCTGCCTGGTACCCAGCACTGGCCTATTAGCTGTCATTAGCCCTTATCCAGGAAATAATTTACATCCGTTGAAATCCTTATAAGATTGGATTTCTGCCCACACACCCATCATCCTGCTTTTTCTTGTGGATTAATGAAAGAGTGGCCCTTTGAACTGCTTCTTTCCGTGGGCAGAAAGTGCTAGCCTCTGGCCTAGAAGTGGTCAGGTCACCCCTCCTCACAACAATACGACCATGGGGTTATATTATCACAGGTTGGAAGAGACTTTAAAAGTGTATCCTGTCTCATCTCATGCCCAGCAGACTCCATCCTCCCCCCCCAAACTGGGAGGTTGTAAAATTGCCATTGGAATGTAACAACTTCCCCAAGAAATCCTTTCCAGGGACTGCATAACCTCCAGGTTGAGAATTTCTTTGTGTGTTTCCGTTGGTTAATTCCCAGTCTTGAATTTGGCTCTAAGAGGCATATATAACTGGGTGTCATGGGATGCAGCTTTCAATGAGCCTTCTGGACCAGGGGTATGACTCATCTGAGGCAGGTCGCCATGTTGAGTGACCCTGTTCCTCAGTTCCCCTTGGCTTCTGTCTCCTTCTAAGCTCCTGTGGGTCAGTCTGAATCCTCTTCCTTCTGCTCAGATAATTTGAATCTTGATTTTTCCTTTTTTTTTTATAAGATTTTATTTATTTATTCGACAGAGATAGAGACAGCCAGCGAGAGAGGGAACACAAGAAAGGGGAGTGGGAGAGGAAGAAGCAGGCTCATAGTGGAAGAGCCTGATGTGAGGCTCGATCCCATAACGCCAGGATCACGCCCTGAGCCGAAGGCAGACGCTTAACCGCTGTGCCACCCAGGAGCCCCTTGATTTTTCCTTTTTAAGAGTAATGTGGTCCAACAGAAGAAACACCAGATGTGGGCCAGGAAGCCTGGCTTGGGGCGGTGCTCCAACCTCTTAGAGAATGTGTGCTCTGGACCTGCTTACCTAACGACCTTACAACTCTGAGCTCCAGCTTCTGCCTGTCTCTCCCTTCTGCCTTTTCCTTCCTTACTGAGTTGTTCCAAGGCTGTAAAAACAAGTCATGAGGAGTGTTGAGAACTCTTATAAGTGCACCATGAAAGACATTTAAAGAGGTTTACCTGCCTTTCTACACCAAAGTTTAAAACTCAAGGTCTTTTTTCCAACACTATTTGACGCAAAAATCTGTTTGGTGCCCCCACTTCAAAATCAGACACAGAATCGTGATGAGGATTTAGCACCTTCTCCCTCTCCATTTTTACTCACCTTTTAAGGGTCGCCCGCTCAAATAAAGTCTTTCTTTTATATTCATCCTACAGTAGTCTCCTTCCTGATCAACACTCACAGGACATGGTGGTCCTTACCACGTATTTTAGCACCTGGTTGTTTCCTGCTGATGTTATTCAAAAGTGGTCTTAGATTTTTAGTTTTCTCTCCTCAATTAGAGAGTGTAGCTCCAGACTTCACTTCCATCAAACCACTTATCCCATTACGCTGAACTTTTATGTTTGGGTTTTATTTCCCTGCTAGCCTGCAAGTGCTTGAGGGCAGGATGGATGGGTCATATTCATTTTTATAGCTCTGGTTCCCGGGACATAGTACTTGTCAGTAAGTATTTGTCGAAATGAGCTAGTAAACTTCATTGTGATCTTGTCCTAGCAGCGTGTGGGGTAGGTAGCGGAAGCTGTATACATGTATGCCACTTAAATAGGATCATACACCTTCTCTTCTGAACTTCTGGTTACTTTGCACACACAGATGTGGCAGTCAAAGTTACTGTTCCTGGAGACTGCTGCACTGTCTGCCTCCGCTGAGATTCTGATATGCCCCGCCCCACTTTCCCGTGTGATCTCTCAGACTCAGAATGATACAGCTGGGAGGGTCTGTGGACGACACTCCTGGGCCGCCCCAATTTCATTCCCCCTTTCTTCCCAGGTAATAGAATTTCTAGCGGGTCCCATGTTCTTCCAGCCATCCTGGCAGCCAGTTGTGGCTATGTGCCCAGGTTCTCAGTCATGAGTGTAACCTCCTTAAAGAGAGAGAGTGTGCCAAAAACTAGGGATGTACTGTATAGTACTAACATAATATAATAAAAAAATATTATTATAAAAAAAAAAAGAGAGAAAGAGTGTGGTCTCCACTTCCCTTTTTGTCATTCCAGTGGAGGAGGGCAAACCTCTAGGAATGGCAGAGCAGTAAAACAGGTACCAGGGACCTGAGCCCCTGCGTCATCATGGAGCAGAGCCACTATACCCAGCTTTTGGGTGGGAGACAATGTTGAAGCATGGTTACCGTGGGTCCGTCTCAGCAGCCAGGGCTCTGCTCACCTAAGCAGGGGCCACGGGGACGCTTCAGTCTCAGCTCTTGCCTTAGAGATGAGGATGTGGAGATCCAGAGTGGCCAGCCTGTTTACACAGTACAGTGGTGAGGTCCCTGACTCTAAAACTCCAGCCCAAGCTCCAATCCTGACTGAGCAGCACACACTCAAGTGTGAGCCTCCTGAGTGCCCCTCCAGTGAGGGCAGGGAGGACAGGTCTCTAAGATCTTGCCAGTTACGATCCCGAAGATAAGCAAGGACAGTAAGTAAGTAGGGACAGCGTCACTGGACAATACCCTCTTTCTGGGATGGTCAGAGTGAATGGAAATCCAGGGCCTAGCACAGCCATGGAGAGCTCAGCCCCAACACCATCTATTTTAATAGGGTCAGGACTAGGCATCAGGCAGCTGGGAGTGTAGGAACACAGATGACTCAACCTACGTACAGGCTAGGGATGGGCCTTAGAGAGAAGCAAAAATAGATCATATTTCTTCTTCTAGGAGAAAAGTAGGATTTTGAACCACATTGAATTTTGGAACGTAACTGAGCAGCGAGGCTGGCAGGGGTGGAGTTCTCACCGTAAGGGGAGGGACGAGGGGAGAAGGAAGCTCCATGCTGAGGCCTGGGCCCCAAGAAATCCCCTCCGATGCTGCCTGTGCATTCTGTGCCTGTGCCTATCTGCTTGTTATGCAATTATGCCACGAGGCAGTGTTTTCACCAGCGTATGTCTCAATGGGAGATCCTGTGATTAGGCTTTTTTATAAATCATGAATTCTGTATACAAAGTAGGGAGATGTCCCATGATGACATTATGTAACGAAGGCAGGCTACGTGCTTTTAAAACTAAAAATATTCAGGGTGGGACAACCAGCTGGCCAGACAAAAAGTCAGTGTAGTCTCTGAGAGGAGCTGTGGCAGCCCCATCCTCAACCCAGGGACTCAGCTGAGATCATCTGACTTCTCTGGGCCCGGGGCTCCTGTCCACAGGGTCTCCAGCATGGGGCCTTTTCTGTAGCTGTTGCCTGGAGAGTGCTTTACGAGCCAGTGTAACAGCTAAAACAGAGGGGCTTACACAGCAGGGCAAGCTGGTATTTGCTGTGACCAAAGAAAAAAGCTCCTAGAACTGGAAAGAAACTAATAATTCACCAATTAATCCCACCCCACCCCCACCCTCCCTTTTAACATAGAAAAGCTCAGGCTAACATTTCCCTTAGGTCAGTAGAAAGTCAAGAAAGTCAAGAGTCAGTAGAAAGTCAAGAAAGCCAAGAGCTCCGCTGCCCAGCATGGTTTTCACACTGGCCCAAATGCAAATAGGATCTTGGCCATCAGCTTTATAATCACCTAAAACTCAGTTTAGGATTTCTTTATCCTTAAAAGGAGCAAACACATATGGTAATCTGTATTGAAACTGAAACAGAAGGGTAGCAGTCACTTGTACACCTGGAGAACGTACCCCTTAAAAGGGTTATGATTTCATGCCCTGACTGGTTGTGGGTAAGCTCTGTGGAGTTGAAGCCAAGTAGTACTGGGCCAGGAACTTGAACAAGGGGGTGGAGTGAATAGACTCTCTTGAGTGTATCTTTTTTTTTTTTTTTTTGCTTTAGGTTTGTCTAATTTTTATTTTTATTTATTTTATTATTTTTAAATTTTTTAAAATTATATTATGTTAGTCACCATACAGTACATCCCTGGTTTCTGATGTAAAGTTCGATGATTCATTAGTTGCGTATAACCCAGTGCACCATGCAATACGTGCCCTTCTTACTACCCATCACCAGTCTATTCCATTCCCCCACCNCCCCCTCCCCTCTGAAGCCCTCAGTTTGTTTCTCAGAGTCTCTTGAGTGTATCTTGAAGGAGAGTAACTTTGCCTTTAATTAGAATGATGAATTGTGTTTACACAGCTGCACGTGCGTGCGCGCGCACACACACACACACTGTTCATTAGTAAACTATGGAGATCCCTCCATGTCCAGGCCAGTGGTTTAGAAATGAGAGCATAGTCATTAAAGAGAAAGGTGAATGGCTATAGGGAGGCTGAGTTTTAGTAATGAAAAGGGTTTTTAGTTCTATAAACTCAGGGACTTGAAGCGTTATAGTTCTCTGGTATCTCACGAAGCCCTCATGCTGGACTAGGGAAGGATGATGGTTCGAAAGAGAGGGATGCTATGGAGAGTAGGAGGGAATGTGCTGAAGAGAAGAAGGTTTCAGGGGGCTGGAGAAGAAAGAACTTTTGGGTCAGTCAGGCAAGGAAGGCTTGGACTGGGCATTGCTTAGGTATTTTGCCTGGGATGGAAGAATCCAAATTAGTGTAGTCTCAGTTGGCCTTTTCCACAAAGCTGGATAAAATTGGATTCTCTCTTCTTCTGTAGAGACGTGGACTTGGTAATCCATACACAGTATATGTCCTCAGTCTATATGCCAGTCACCTGTGATAAAATGGATTGGTTATACACAGACCAGGTCTAGAAGTCTGCTGCTGCCATGATGACTTTAATAAATATACATACATATTATCATGGTGAAACATACGTAACATAAAATTTGTCATTTTAACCATTTCTGTGTGTACACTTCAGTGACATTAAGTATATTCACCGTGTTGTGCAATCATTATCATGATTTCTTTCCAAAGCTTTGTAATCATCTCGGATAGAAACTTCGTACCTATTAAAAAAAACACTCCATTTTTTCCTCTCCCCAGCCCCTGGTAAACTTTAATATAGTTCCTATCTTTATGAATTTTGCTATTCCAGATATTTCATATAAGTGGAATTGTACAATATCTGTCCTTTTTTGTCTGGCTTATTTCACTTAGCATAATGTTTTAAAGGCTCACTCATGTTGTAGCATTTATCAGAAATGTATTTCTTTTTATGGCTATATAACTTTCCACTGTATGTTTAGACAACATTTTGTTTATCCATTCATCTGTTGATGGACATTTGAGTTGTTTCCACCTTTTGGCTATTGTGGATAATGCTACAATGAACATTGGTATATGGTGGTTGTTTGAGTCTCTATTTTCAGTTCTTTTGGGTATATATCCAGAAGTAGAATTCCGGGATCATATGTCAATTCTTTGTTTAGCTTTTTGAGGAACTGACAAACTGTTTTCCACAGTGGCTTCACTATTTTGCATTCCTACCAGCAATACACAAGTGTAGGATAGCTTATTTCTATTATTTATGTAGGTATTGGAAAGGAGATGGTTAGAAAAACAGAAACCACTCTATATGTGCTGTAGATAAGGGGTTTAAAATTAAATTGGGATCTTACTGATAAGTTGGAAGATTTAGCGGAGTGGAGGTCAGAGATGCTGCACCTTGGGAGTTGTCCCCAAAAGTCAGGGAGGTTGACACTGAGGATCTCAGCCTGAAGCTCTAAAGCAGCCAGCTCTCGAAAGCTTGCCTGGCATTCTGGAGACGCTCCAAGAAACTCCCACCATATGTCTCAGTCTTCAATGGTGAAGAACTTACCAGGAGCCTGCGGGGAATCTCTCATCTGTCCATACACGTAGCAGTCACTGTTCCTGAAAACTGATGGCTCCCCAATCTCATGAGAGTTCCTCTCCTTGGAAACCTAACCCAGAATTATCCAGAGAAGAAGATCTTGGGGAGCATGGTTGCCGTTCTTAGAAGGGAGAGGTTGTGGTGCCAGCCGACAGCAGATAGACCAGCACAATTTACATTCTTCTTTGTTGCAGAAAGGATTATAGATAGTTTACAAAGATGTGGGAAGTTTGACCAATGGACATAAATTCATATTTGAGCAAATGAAGACAAAAAGACAGGAGGAGGGAGTAAAAATGGGGCCAGAAATAAGGCTAAGCATGACAGCCACAGTCATCTATGTGTTTACCACGGAGTTCACATTGTCCTCAAGATAAAAATTGCTTGGGAGTGTTGAGCAATGTTCTTAAGGTATTAAGGTCAGATGAGAACCTCTCTCGGGGACAGGAATTCTTCCCCTGAGGAGATCAGGAAGAGGGCATAGTCATGGGATAGCTTGTGAGTAGTAGCCCTTAGCTGTGCCCTGAAGTACATCAGGGGGTCACATGTGCTAATTTACCTCCTGTTATGGATGGAATTGCACCAGCCTGCCCCACCCTCTCCATACATATGTTGAAATCCTAACACCCAGTGCCTCAGAATGGGACTGCGTTTGGAGATTCGGTCTTTAAAGAGGTGATTAAGTTAAAATGAGATCATGAGGGTGGGTTAGACTGGTGTCGTTATGGGGAGAGGAAATTATGACACAGACAGCTACAGAAAACATCATATGAAGGCACAGGAAGAAGATGGCCATCTACAAGCTATGGAGAGACCCCTTGAAAGAAACCAGCCCGGTGGGCACCTTGTTCTCAGATGTCTAGCCTCCAGAATTATGGGCAAAGAAGTCTCTGTTGTTAAGCCACCAAGTTTATGGTATGTTGTTTTGGCAGCTCTATCTAAAATTGGCATCCTTTGATGAGGTGAGGTTGTGCTCAGGATTCGTTGGGATACCTTGTCTTTAGCTTCGAACTTGACAAATGCCTACCGGGCGTAGAACTATGCAGGCCTCTGTGCAAGGCCTACAGGGAATACAGACATGAAGAAGAGTGTAGATACAGAGGGTGTGCTGTGTGAGCAAAGACGGGGAAGAGATTCATTGCAGCAGGGGAACAGGGAGGTCTTCAGAGAGGTGGTAATCATTTAACTTGAATCTTAAAGGAGAATGAGAAGGGCTTTCCTAAGTGCGTGTGTGTGTGTGTGTGTGTGGTATGTGTGCTATAGTGTGTGTGCATTGTGTGTGGTGTGGTGTGTGTGTGCTCTTGTGGTACGTGTGGTGTAGTACCTGGGTGTGATGTATGTGGTGTATGTAGTGTGTGGTGTGTATGGATGAATATGTTCGGTATGTGTGGTGTGCTTGGTGTGTGTGTGTGTGTGTGTGTGTGTGTGTGTGTGTGTGTTTGTTTGGGGGCAGAGAGTAACTGTGGGGATAAACCTCTCAATTTCTCAGGAATCACACTCCAGACGGCTCTGTGGGCAGGCAGTG
Source organism: Ailuropoda melanoleuca (assembly GCF_002007445.2). Taxonomy (NCBI): domain Eukaryota; kingdom Metazoa; phylum Chordata; class Mammalia; order Carnivora; family Ursidae; genus Ailuropoda; species Ailuropoda melanoleuca. The sequence goes on along the minus strand of NC_048235.1, from coordinate 24,804,149 downwards.
CTGAGGTTAGGCTGGCCCGTAAATGTTCCTGCTGAGCAGGAAAGACTTGAGGATCAGAAACGTACTTACTTCAAGCTTACTGTTAAAACTCTGTCTTGCCTTGGATGACACGATTATGTCCTCTGTGTCTTAAAACAGTGATGGAGGTGCAAACAGGGAAACTGGCAGGAGAAGCTTCAGAAGCATTTAGTCATGTCCCTCATTCGGGAAACTTCCCTCTGCTCCTCAGTGACTGTGGGAATTCCTTTTGGCCTCTCTTGCCAAAACTGAGTGATGAACAAAAGGGGCTGGGAGTTTCTAGGTTAAGCTGGGATAGCCAAACTCACATACACAGCATCAGAGAACCTCTTTAAGGACTTTAAGTGGTTGTGCAGGTACCGGACTGTGTGGACACCGGATTGTGTGGATACCAGGGCTGTGTGGACACCAGGGCTGTGTGGACACTGGGCTGTGTGGGCGCTGGGCCGTGTGGGCACAAGGCTGTGTGGACTCCAGGGCTGGTGGACACCAGGGCTGTGTGGGCACCAGGGATGTGTGGACACTGGGCTGTGTGGGAGCCGGGCCGTGTGGGCACCAGGCTGTGTGGACACCAGGGCTGTGTGGACACCGGGGTTGTGTGGACACTGGGCTGTATGGACACTGGGCTGAGGCTGGTCTGAGACTCAGCTTTAGCCTCTCCACTTCAGAGGTCCAGCTCTGAAGGTGAGCACAAGCCTTTGGGGTCCAGGTGTCCTCCTTGTCCCTGAGTCCCACCCCTTCTGGCACTGCCACCAGCTCGGCGCCTCTTGTAAACAGAAACCGTTGTAGAGACTAGCGCATGGGGGATGGCTGAAGACGATGTTGAGGTGGGGTTTGTTTAGCTGTAGTCACAGAGAAAGCCAAGACAAGCTCCCCTGCATTCCAGAGCGCTTCAGTGGTGCTGGTCCTTGACAGATCCCCTGTGGGTTGAATGAATGAATCCAGAACACTCTGACAGAGCGTCCTGAGCACCAGGAAGAGCAGCAGGAAGGGTGGCTGATGTGGCAGCGACACAGGGGGGATTTCTCATTCTAGTCACCATGCCCCAGAGAAGAGAGGCCAGGGCTCACATCCACCTCTCGGCCCAACAGCTGTGCAGCCGCGTAGCTCGCTCTGAGAATGGAAATGAGGCTTCCTGACAGGAAAACAAAGGGCTGGAGAACATGTCTGAGGCTCCTCCCAGCTCTGAGGAACTGGGGGTCTATGGACTATACTCACGTTTCTTTAGAGCAATTAACTCCTGGTTCACTTTGATTTGGCCCCTGAGGGATGATACGGATTATTCAGGAGGGTCTTAGGGTATGCCAAATGAGAGAGGGAGGGGAGGGGAAAAAAGAGGGATGGGGAGAGGGGACAGGAAAGGGAGAGGAAGAAAAAACATCCAGTGTTCAAAAAAAAAAAAAGTGCAATGTTCCTAATGAATGGGGTTCATCTGGGTTGGGCAGTTTGATTGATGGAGCTCTGGGATGATTGGTCAAATTTGCCTCATTCAGTCTTCATCAGTTGCTGATTTTCTCTGATTTGAGAGCGCTATTTGCACATATGCACTACGGATCCTAGGGAGACCCCAAGGAGAGAGCTCAGATGGCGCAATACAAATTCATTCCCAACACCAGAGCAGCAGCTCCATGTTTATGCCTGCACAGTCCTCAGTGAGTGGCACTATCTCGGTAGGAGTGCTAGCTTCTAGTTAGTGAACAGTCGTCATGAGCCAGACTTGTTTTTAGCTCTTTAACAGGATTACCTCATTTAATCCTCATGGCAACCGTATAAACTAGGTACAATTATTATCCCCAATTTAGACCTAACTTGGGCAAGTAACTTATCTAAAGTCACTTAGCTAATAAGTAATGACAGCTGAATCCAGGTTGGCCTGACTCCAGAGCTCACACTAATATCTACAATAAACTACGGGCTCCATAAACAAGAACCATTTTTTCCCCAGTGCCAAGCCCAAGTGCTCTGTGAATGAATGAATGAATGAATGAATGAATGATGGAAGGGCAGTGAAGCCAACGATTGTAAGGCTGGTAAGAAAATCTGTATCCTGTCCCAAGAATCAAATCTCCCTAATAGGTTTCCAAGGCAAGCTCCAAAAAGAGAGAGGGTGTTTTTTTTTCAGCAAAGCCCACGCACCACTGCAGTTTTTAATTGTTCTTGCTGGAGTCGCAAGGGGCCTTGGCTGACACACAGCTCCCTTGTGACTGAGCTCAGCATCCTGAAGTTTCTTAGAGGAACCGACCTTGAGACTCTTGGGGACACCGTGGTCCTCTTCCCAGCCCATCCTCACTGTGACCTGCACCCCTAATGTGTCCTCAAATATACTCAAAGGAAACACATTTTGGAAGAAAGGTCGTAACAGAGCCCAGGACCCCATTTTGCTCTTGGCGTGTCCCCAGGGACACTCTGCATAAGTTAGAAATGTGACTTCCAGGGCACCTGGGTGGCTCAGTTGGGGAAGCGTCTGCCTTCGGCTCAGGTCATGATCCTGGGGTTCTGGGATCAAATCCCGCATCCGGCTCCCTGCTCATTGGGGAGTCTGCTTCTCCTTCTACCCCTCCCCCTGCTTGTGCTTTTGCTCTCTCTCTCTCAGAAAAATAAATCTTAAAAGAAAAAAAGAAATGTGATTTCCAGTTGACTTCATAGGATGCTTGTTTTGAGAGAGTTATCATTCTTATCTGTCTGCTGCATCTTTCTTTGTAGAAGGCTCTGCTTTTCTAAAATTTTTGTATTTTCCCTAGCATTTTGTGTTTTGGTAATTGACTTACAAGAATAGTTCTCTAACATAAATCAACAATGAAAAGCAAATTACCTCTGCCTGCATCCTTCCATTCCTTTTTCCTCTCAAACGGTATTTTCTGTATGATGACGAACCCAGACTGACGTAATTTGTCAATCGATTGCCACGATGTACATTAGAAAATGCGTTCTGCAGGCCCCCACGTACAGCCCTCCATGTGCGCCGCATTGCTTTAGAAAACCTATTAGTGGAACAGAAATAACTAGAGCCTGGCCCGGCCTTTTTTGCTGAGAATATTAGAACTGGTGATAATTACTTTATTAATCATAAGGGGTAACAGCAGTGCTTATGTCACGGCCGCCATAAAATAAGTGCTTTTATGGCAAATGTAGTTAAAGAGAAATGACTGATTGGATTGATGGTACTCAGCAGTTGAAAAAAAAAAGGGAATTGTGCATTTTCTTTCTTTAGTGAAATGTTCGTTAAATGTGTACTGCGAAGAGCTATTTGTAATGATTTCCTAGTGGGTCCATGTCCTAGGAGAATTTGTTTTAAAGTACAAATTAAAGCTTAAATTAGCCTTTATTAAAAAAATAGATATATATAGTGCATCAACATTTGATCTCTTGAGAGAAGGGGGAGAGAGAGAGAGATGTAGTCAGGCTATAGGGAAGAATCTGGTAGCAGGAAGCTGGAGGCGATGTTTACCTTTGGGGTTCAGGTAGAGCCCGTTGGCACTTGCCACTTGTGAGGGCAGAATTTTGGAGGCTATGGTCCTGACTGAAGACCCAACTCAGCCATGCTCCAAAGGCAGGGAAACCACAATGACCAAGGACATGAATTAGGGCGATGTTTACATTTCCATTGTTAAAGCAAATCTTGGACTTTCACGTTCGATATTTTGTTTCCTTAAAGTCCCTCTTGTGTATGAGTAAATAAAAATAATCTTGAGTTTCCACGAGTCTGTTTGGCTTTCATCTACCTAGAATAAAACAATAACAACAAGAAGAATAGAACAAGGATCCATCAACGTTTTCCTTTCTATTACTGATGAAAGCAGTGTGTGTGTGAGTGTGTGTGTGTGTGTGTGTGTGTGTGTGTGTGTTAGTTTGGAAGGAAGAAAACATTTGTTGAGTGCTGACTGCATTTCACACGCTTTATACAGACTCTCTCACTTAATACTCAAAACAGCCCTGCGTTTTAGATAGTAACGTCATCCCGTATTTCCATGCCAGAACCTAGACTCCATGTTCTCTAAGTAGTTCAGTGAGTGGCAGATCTGCTAATTCTGACTCAGAGCTGCCAGATTGCCCTACACCAGGTTGTTTGCAACTAAAACACAAGACAAAATTACTGATTACCGAGTGCTGGACAGTTTCATCAACAGAATGGTGAGGGATGTGTTATTCTCCCCACTTTACGGGTGGATACTCAAAGAAGCCAGGTTGCCCACGATCACACAGCTGGTGAGTGATTTCAAACCCAAGTCTGTTTGCAGGAATTCCGGGCCACTTCTAGACATTCCAAGGAACTTATTCCACCAAACAACTACCGGTTCTAGGAACATTCTCTTTGTGTTAAATCCCTCTTGGGTAAAAGTGAAATCCATCTGCTTTTGCTTTGCCTTCTGTGATCAGTAGAAAAATCTCACCACCGTCCTTTGGGTAATCCCATTCCCAAAGTATCAAATCTTCTAATTGTCCTTCAGCAGATGAAGGGATTCTAACTCACAATGTTTTCTCTTGCGGAGATAGTGTTTCTCGTTACTCGTACCGCCCAGAATTAACACAGAGAAACCAGGCAAAAGAGACTACTTCATAAAGCAGAGCCTGTTGCCTTTTAGGTCACAGCTGGGCTAGTTTTGTTTCAAACAGACAGAATTGGAATCGAGGACCCAGCTGAGGTGAAGACTTGGCATTGAGTGGGTGCCTAACAGATGTGGGCTCTCACCTCTCTTGGCAGGAGCCCTGAGAGGTTCCCATAGGAGGCAGTGATGGAAGTTCTTTTTTTTTTTTTTAAAGATTTTATTTATTTATTTGACAGAGATAGAGACAGCCAGCGAGAGAGGGAACACGCAGGGGGAGTGGGAGAGGAAGAAGCAGGCTCAGAGCAGAGGAGCCTGATGTGGGGGCTCGATCCCATAACGCTGGGATCACGCCCTGAGCCGAAGGCAGACGCTTAACCGCTGTGCCACCCAGGCGCCCCCAGTGATGGAAGTTCTGACAAGCAGGTGGTCTTTGGAAGATCCGGTAATAGACCTTAGGGATGGGGGTTCTGGAGGAAGACTGCAGGCACGGAGCGAGGCAAAATGGTCAAGATAGGAATTTAGCAATCACAGTAGGGTACAGCATAGTTCAGAAAGAACAAGATTCAGAGGGCACATTCAATAAGGATTGATATCTTATGCTACTGAGTCTTTGCGCACTTAAATTGGGACTAAATCTGGGTCAGGGCCAGCTATACAATTTTATGGTGCAAAATGAAAATGCAGGGCCCTTGTTAAAAAAACTGGAAAAGAGTTCTGTTAAAGGTACTAAAATATAAAACTCTTCCCTTTCTTTCCGGTATCTCTATTATGTTGACTTTTTATTTGCTAATTAATATCATACTCCCTTGGACATGGGATGCTTTGCAAGGTCAATATAAATTCTCCTAAGTACCGGGAACCCTGTTACTTAGCAGTGTGGCCCACCAACTTCCAGGCTGCCTTCCTGCCAGCCACCACATCACAGTGTCATGGAAACCGATATCCTCTTCCCCCAGGCCCAAAGCCCCAACTCACTGAGGACTGGCGTCCCCAAAGGGATTGCAGTTTCCATGTCAGGAAGCGTTTGGTCCTAGGCTGGTGGTAGGTGAGAGGCTCACACCTGCCCGATTGTCCACTGCCAGGATGGGGACAGCTGCCACCATGCTCTGCCCTGAAACACAACCCTGAACCTCCCAGCACCCCTGCTTGTGCCTAGGCCTCCTCTGGGTGCAAGGAGTGGTGGCAGAATGAGGGCCTCCATCCCTGTCTCCCAGCCTAAGTGCCTTGGTTGCCACCCTAGGCAGAGGGCAGCAGAATGGGGAGAGGTGGGGGGGGGATCAGGGCACCAGGACCTGCAGGCAGCTAAGAACCCATTCCAGGGAGGCAGGGAGGTGGTGGAAGGTGGGACCAGTGTGCGAGCAGAGGCTCCAAGTTCCCTGTGCATGTTCCGCTCTCCCATGGGACTTCAATTACAAAACAGAAATTAAAGATCAAATGAAGCATTTCAAGACAGTGGCCTTAGAGCCTGAAGCCCTGAGCCCGGGGCCCTGGACAGTGCACTGGCCACACATGCCCACGAAGCCAGCCCTGACCCGAGGCGGAGCCTCAGGAGCCCAGGCATAGGTTCTGGAAAATGATAGAGCAGGAACATCAGATGGGTCGTGGCAGTTTGAAGTTTTAATTAAACATTTCTATTTATATGTACCTGTTTTAAGTGTTCCATGGCCTTTAGCTAATCTGATGTGTCATCCTTGTCCAGGTTTTGTTTCTGTCTTGTCACTGGTATGTCACTATTTAGTTATCTGACCTAGGACAGATATTAATATGTCTGGTTCTTAGTACCTATTTCTAGATGGTTCTCCTAACTCAGAAGTTTATAAAACCTCATGTTGGATAGTGAGACTAATGGCATAATTTGGCCGTAGTTCTACCTGCCCGTCAGTCTGTCTGTCCCCCTTCTGTCTGAACAAAGGAGTTGCCAGTGTTGCCAAATACATCACTCACCATCTGTGAAACTGCTTTTTAGATGATGTTTCAGGAAAGGGAGACCCCTGTGCCCAGGTATTGATTAATAGGAGAGGAAAAAAATGGCCTCGACCCACCTCTCATCAGGAATTGACCTTTCTTTCCAGCAAGCAGCAGAAACTTCAGGGGGCTCTGGAAGCTATTTCAGCACTCTGGGCACAAAGAACCCCGGGGCTGGGAGGGGTGGCCAAAGAGTGTGTGTATGCAGGGAACAGCAGAAGAGCAGAGCATCCGAGGGGCCTACTGCCCCCCGCCCCCAGCTGTGTGACCACAGGCCAGTCCTTTTCCCCCTCTGGGCCCCACTCTTCATCTTTAAAATGAAGAGATTGGACTAGGTCATCTCCAGGGTTCCTTCTGTCTCAACAATTCAAGCTCTTGTAGCTGTGAATGTTCAACTTCCATCTCCCCACAGGCCTCCAGTTAGATCATTTGGGGGGGATCACAGGCTTCCCGCATCTCTGGGACCTCATCCCACAGAGCAGCTCAGAGCACATTTCTCAGCTGGTTGGAGAGAGGAGAGGTACCAAGGCACTCCTCAGGCTGCGTGTGCCCTTCCTCAGCTGGAAGGGCCGGGCGTGTGGGGAAACCCGGGGGCTGCTAGGCGCATCTTTGCCTGCGCTGACAACGGCCTGTGGCAAGAAATCATCTGTTAGGTCCCATCAGCGTGAGTGCATGTGAGTGAGGAATGCAGCCGGTGACGCGGAGCCTGCAGGGACCCCCACCCACGAGGAGCCTTCTGAAGAGACTGGCCCCGCGTCTCTTGCCCCTGCAGGCAAGGTTGTTCTGCAGAATGCTGCTGAGTTCATTATTGGAACAATACAAAGAAGCCAGCAGTTAATTATACACTGAGGAAGCTCCTTCACATCAGCCTCTACTCAGCTCTCTTTTTCATGCCCTCTGAAAAGACGTAATCATCCATTATAGTCATCACCAGCTTTGTTACTTTTTGTGCCTCTAATTGGCACTTTTCTTTTAGACAATGAGGTATAGTGGAAAATATGCTCATCGAGGAGCTGGGTCCTGGTGTTCTCGTTCTGGGTCTATTAATACTTCAGTGTGTAACCCTGAGCCAGTCCCTTTACCCCTTTGGGTCTCAGCCGTCCGATCAAACCAGGGGGTTGGAGCAGACCTAGCTAAGTAAGCTCTGCTCCTGTGGGATATTCTGTTATTTTCCCCCCGATGTGCCCAGCAGTATGCTGGTTATCGTGGGAGATATGGAAAAGAAAGCGTGTGTTCTTGTCTTGGCCCTGAGAAAGCTCTCAGAGTTGGGGAGGCCAGATGGAAACAGAGGAGTACATCGTTGCACACTACTCCAAGGGAGACAGGAGTCTACAGAGAGGAAAAGTTGGCGTTTGAGCTGGAGCAAGAGTGAGGGGGTCATCCTGGTGAGAGCAGAGGCTGTTGGGAGCAGGAGGCTGAAAGGAAGGGAGAAGTCAGACTAACAAGGATCCCAAAAAACACAAGGGAGTTTGGACTTCATTGAGGGACCGAAGTAAACATTTGACTCCCTGGAAGAGGTAATAGTTAGAAATGCATTTGGCTGTACCAACCACCATGGTCTAAACACATTGGTCTAGATTTTTCTATTTAACAAGACATCAGGAGGTGGCAGGTGCTGTTCTTGGTTTAGCAGTTAGGTGATGTCAGGGTTATTCCTGTGATTCTTTTGGCTTTTTCCTCATGGTTGCGAGAGAGCTGCTGCAGCTCCTGCTCGTGTCTCCACATAAGGCCAAAAAGAGTGAATGTAGGGACAATGATAGCAGCTGGGTCTTTCCATTTTTATCACAAAAAAACTTTTGAATAAGCCCCCAAGCCTAGGCCCCTCCCTGAAAGAAAAGAAAACTAGACTTTCATTTTTGTCTTCAGGGCCGTAGTTTGATCACTTGACTCTCCTAGCTGCTGGGAGGTTTTCTAACTTTCATAGCAGCCATTCCCAACCACACTCTCAATTGCAGCCTCTTCCTATACATTCTGCATTGGTTTTTTGGGGGGATATTTTGGGTAGTTAACTGCAGACAAGTGAAGCAACTTCTCATCTTTGTACCTCAAGAACTTGACACCGTGCTGTGTTCACATGATACTTCATTCATGGCTATGGATGTGAAATGAGCTGGGATGGTTGTGCCGGTGAATTCCCTGCCTCTCTGACTTTTCTCAACGAACCGAATGTCTGATGATTTGGTCGGAATTTGTTTTATTACTCTGGCCCTGTGCCAGCACGTGTCACAGAAGCCATTAAAAATATATTCTTAGGTGTGTACTTATAAAACTTTATTGTCTTAGTTCACTTATTACCATGCATTGGAAGCTTGAGCCCTGCAGTGCAGTCTTAGCTATGCCGCCACATCTGCCTGCTGCCAGTGAACTGGGTGACAGGTGCAGTGACTGTCCCAAGCTCCACACAGCCTCAGTCAATAGCAGGTGATTGTTTGCAGTGGCTTTTGCTCTCTCCTGAATGACTATAACCAAAGTCATAGTTTGGTCAAATAACTGACTTGGTTTCATTCATAAATTTGCTTTATCTCAGCTGACCTGATGCTAGTAAAGGTCAGGAAACCCTCTGGATTCTTGCTTCTAGACAAGTTAATTTGTGAACCTTTTCTTTCCCCTGCTGCTTTTTGCCCTTTGTCTTTACCAGTTTTTGTGGTATAAAACTGATCATTTTAACCGACCATGACTGCAGGCTGAATTCTTCCCTATGAACCTAGGATTTTGTAATAGGGGGTCAAAATGCATTGCTGGTATAATTCCTCCCCCTGCTCCCCTCCTTGGTCTGGAAGAGTAGCTTTTCTTGTGGGGGACTTATGATGAGGTCTGTGTTTAGCGCTCCAATATTGCAGATGCCTTTCCGAACACTGTAATGGACCATTTACAGCCTTGAGGTTTGGCCTGTTTCTCAATGAATTAAATATTTTCTCCATTTGTGAGCTGAGTCTTTACTCCCAATTTTCCCCCCATCTATCCAGCACTAAAATACACATTTCCTTATGCCTGGAGCCTTATGGAATGTTATTACAGTAGGCAAAGATTATTCACACATTTTAATATGCATATTAATCTCACTGTGATCTGGAACTCGTCCCTGCAGAGTGGTGCCTCATTAAAGAACATTTTAACCTGATATGCTTTCTAAATTGATGGCCCAGCTACAGCAACTGCCCCACCACTGCTGCCTGTGTCCATGCTAGAAGCGTCAGCAAACATGCCACAGTGGTGGGTTTTTGAGGGGGAGGAAAATCTTGTGAGGAAATCTTGTGAGGAAAATCTTGTGAGGAAATCTTGTGAGGAAAATCTTGTGAGATTGGGTTGTTTACAGAGCAGAGTTTGGATGCCCTGGGGTGGAGGCTGTCATGGCAGCCTCCTATATTGCTGACTGCTGACTGGAGATGGCAGGAGAGGAGGGGAGAGGTGGGTGGGGGGAGCAGAAACACACCACCCCACGCATTCATATATATCCTCTCTCGCCTCACACTGGATATATTCTTGCCTAACAATGAAGCTAGTCGGATGCCACCCCTGCACAGAATTCCTAGTTCCTTTGTGCGAGGGGACAATGATTTGGGCTAGCTGGGATGAACCCGTAGTTGAACTGCAGCAGGAAGAGTTCCGTGTCTCTCAGTGGATTGAGGAAAACACTTACAGTTTCATGAATGGGATTCATTTGCCTGCTTCGTCAGGCGGTGCCGCGGGGCAAACTGGAAAATCCCCACGTCTGGCGGTCTCCCGATGTGTGTTTCTGCGTTTGCAGTCAGTCCAAGGGGGTCCCGGGTGGGGACCTGATGGAAACCCCTCCCCTTTGCTCCCCTGCTCTCACAGAACACACAGGCAAAGACAAAGCTTTCATGGTTGGCCCTCCCTGATGCAACCATCTTAAAATTTTCAAAATGTCCTTATGCAAAGAGCCCAGAGCCTGCATGTTTTAACCCCCAAGTGGCAGAGTCTTATTTCCACAGTTGGAGTCGGGTCTTCACATCTGTATAAAATAGTTTCCACTAGATGTTGAGGACGAGGCATGAAATCATTTAAAATGGGTTTTACCCTCCATCCAGAATTGTTATGCCTTTTTTTGTTGTTGTTTTTGAAGGGGGGGGGTAGATGTATCCCTGTATCCAATATGATTAGTCCTTTGTAGGAAAATTTGTAAATGAATGACTCTGAGTCCAGTGGATGCCATTCAGTATGCACTTGTCTTATTTCTCTAAGATAATAACATGTTGGTCTCCCTCGTCAGCCCCCACCCACAGCAGTCAAGGTGAATAGCGCTCAGTAGGTTTGTACTATTCTTTGCATCTCTACAGTGCTCTTAGGGCGGTAAGTGTGTGGGTACCAATTTAACAAGTCTACAGTTTTGAAGGAATAGGAGATAAGGAGGAGAGAATGAACACTTATCAAGCCCCTCTGATGTGCCAGGCTTCACATGCCTTTTTATTTATTAAGATGTGGTGATAACATCCCCACTTTAGAACCGAAGACACCACAGCTCAGGCAGATGTGGTGATGTTCTCCGGTGGAGACAGAGCTGGGCCTACTTGAATACCCACTCTGCACACGATACTTAACCCCATGTTGCCTAAAAAATAAAGCCTTTATTAATTCAGTGATTTAGTTCATTCATATATACCAATTTCTATTATGTAAACTCTTGTGTCTTAGATCCTGACATTTTATTGGGATAGTTTATAAAGGGCATCCTACAAATACTGAAACAAAATTTAAACACTCAAAGTTTGAAAGTTTATTCATAGTCTTTAGCTCCTGAGAACCTTCTGGGACTCTTAGCTCATCCCGTTTCTTACTGTGGCTGGGAGATTCTACAGGTGGCAGAAATCAGGGCACCCCAGGCCCTGTTGATTTCAGGCCCCACAAACCTGTACCTGCTTCTTCAGAGGCATTGGCTTAAGAACAAGTGCTTTGCTGGATTTACCTAATGGTGGTATTGAGGGTACAGGCAGGGAGGCTGGGAGTGGGACTGGGACAGAGCTACGTGGATGGAGTAGGCGTGGACTGGTGCTCACCTGCTGCTCCCTCCCCAGGCTCGGGTTCCTCTCTCCAGTTCTTGGACTGGGCTTGCCCCTCACTCTATCTGGTGCATATACCCGTTCACTCTGGCTCAACCTTCCCCAAGCCACAGCACATGGAGAGATTATATCTGATTAAATGACATCATGGCCTCAGCCGCCATCAGCTGATACAATCAGTAACGAATTAGGCATCAGCAGTCTGGTTAATGATAACATTAGGCTGACGTTGAGAACAGACCTTTCTCCTGTACTATTTTAGTCCTCAGTGATCTTTAGAGGGACCAGCCCCAGACTTTTAGCTGTAACACATCTAGATTTATCCTCCTCCTTGTGTGTACTCTCAGTGGAGCACCGTTGGAGGCGCAGGCCAATAGAAGGATGGCTCTCGGTGTGGCCAAGTTTGACTGTCAGAGAAGTGTGGGGTAAATACTATTCATATGAGCTCGATGCTGCTTGATGGAGCCGAGTGAGGGATGCCATATGGCCAGGCTGTCATCATTGATCACAGCAGCTGTGGTAGGAATAAAAAGGTATCTCTGTGCACAGAGATGTGGGGGAGGGGCATTTGACATATGTTATGGAACTCTTTGGGGGAATGAAGAAAGATAAATGGAGTCAAAATGTGGGTTAACTCCGTCTTTGTCCCACCTGGCCCTCCGAGAGCAGAATAGGAGTCTCACAACTGGCCTTCCCCTTTCTTTATGATTGTGGTCACTCTGCTTTTTCAAAATGAGGAGTAGACTCTAGCCCCTGTGCTTTTCACATTGACTTTGGTGGGGACACCATTTGGACGCGAGGTTGTCTGGCCTTTATTTGGCGGAAGAGCCATGGAGGGCAGGGACAGTGACAGCGGTTGCAGGGGAGAGACTGCAGTCCACGCCTTGGAGTACTCAGCGTCTCTGAGGCTCCGGGGACAAGGGCTTGAGGCAGTCTCACCTCTAAGGGGAGGCCAGGACTCAGGGCAAGTCATACTGTGGGATCTCCACATTCCTCAGAATTGCTTGCACATACTTGGAATCTGGATAAAACGAGCTGCCTTATACAGGAAAAATAAAGCTGTCATAAAAAGCCACGTGTAGCCAGAGAATGTGTGTGGAGAGAGGAGGTGGGGATTTTTTGCCTGAGAGCCAGCTCCGGGCCCACCTGCGTTGCCTTGGCAACGGGAATCGGGTAGAATTTATAGGCTCATTCCTATGTTAGTACCTTAGGTCTTTTAAAATACCTACTGGCTCCTCTACCCACCCACCCCTTCCCAGAACCATTGCACAGGACTCTGGGAAATGCTTCTATAGTCAGGGAATGCACGGTGGGGTTTAGGGGCTAGAGAGCAGCTTTCCAATGTTTTGCTTTGGCCCCTGGAATGTCAGTTCAAGGGCTGAGATGGAAAAGCAATACTTTGAAATGTTACTGTTGGAATCCCCTTCATTACCCTGAAGCGTGGCCATGCGAAGGGCCTTCTGAACAGCTTGGTGAAGTAGACGGGAATCAGGGAGTCAGACGTAGTGTCCACTCTGCACCGTTTAATGGTGCCAGTTTGGGTGAGTCTCCCTGTCTCAGGTCTCCTCTAATGTGGGCACTGGACTATCTGGCCCCAGAGGGCCTTTCAGCTCCAGTATTTTGTGTGTCCTGACTGGGCTTCTCCTTGGCTAATCATGGCAGGTTTAAGAGCACAGCACCTGTCCCACTTCCCATTGCCAAGAACTTGCAGAACCAAGCTAAGCAAGCTGCCTTGTCAGCGCCAGTGAACAGGAGTTGGGAGCCAGGACGCCAACCAAACTTGATGCCAAAAAACAGAAAAAACTGAACCAAGTGCTCAGCTCCCAAATTACATTTTAAAAACTGAACTTAGAAACCAAGAACCAAATGTGTATTTTTAAAAATAAAACAAGCCAATTTTGAACTAGTTAGAACCAGAACCAGTTCTTTATATTTTTGAAAAGTATTTAATTTGAACACCAAAATATCCTCTGGACTGAATCAAACAGATATTTCCATCAGTTTTGGTCTCTGGTTAAAAACAGACAAGCGAGCATGCAAGCATACAGATTTAAAAAAGCTCTCTGACATTTAGGATGAGATTTTGTTTGGGAAAAAATCAGAAAAAGGAGATTTTAGTACACTTTGGTCATGCAAACCTTCTATAACCAAGTGGGAAAATATTGATCACCTTCACTATTCAAATTATCATGGACCTACCATGGTTCACATCTCAGTTATTAGGTCACAATTTCCAATCACTTGTACAGCTCTTCCTTTTTGGTTCACATCATTATTTTTGGAAGATTTAGGTGACTACCAACTTCATAGCACATGCATTGATGGGGATTTTCTAGGATTTTCTGAGGAATTGTTTGTCCAAAGCTCAGATGGCCTTTGCTCTGCTAGCTGGTCCCTGTGACTTGTGGGGTGGTAAGAAAACTAGCCGGTGGCTCTAGTGTATGTGGTCTGGAGCTCATACCCCATGCAGCCTGGGATATCTTACCAATGAGATGGATTTCATGAATGAACCTCTTCTTAAGTAATGACATGGGAACCATGCTGCTGGAAGTGGGCAAATCCCTGGATCCCAGAGTTTGGCTCATTGCTGAGTGGGCTGGTTTGTTTGGGTGGTGCTTCTGAATGTCAGGGAACCATTCGTGTCTAGAGTCTTTTTGTTCAAACGTTTCCTCTGGCTATGATTTTATTGGGCCTTCTTCTCTCCAGTTTATCCCTAGTAAGAGCATTCAGTCTTGGGGCTTGGCAAACTCCTAACTAAGGGACACATTCTTTGAGAGAAGAAAAAGTCACCTTCTGTTTTATGTTTCATCACAGTGCTTGGCTAAAAAGTTGACATGGAGCCTTGATGAGAAGATGGATATAATTGCTGGGCTTGGTCTCCAAAGTGACCATTTCTCTAGGAAGCTCTCTTTGACCGACCCCAAGTCTGAGCAAGGACCCTTCCTCCATTACACCTTGTCCTTTTCCCAGCACAGCACTAAGTAGGCAACTCTTGATTCCTCCATATTCTTCATGTGGCTGAACCCCATGACCCAAAGAGCTGGGTCTGGCTTGTTTAGTGCTGTGTTCTCAGGCCCTCATACGGGGCATGGCAGAGAGAAGGTTCTCTCACAGGATGTGAGCTTATTAGAGAGCTGTGTCATGAGATTGTTATACTTTGAGTAATGGAGTATCTTATTATTGGTCCCATTTTAAAGATGTCAGCATTAATGGTTAATAAGAATAGCTCACATTCTTTGAGCTCTTGATTACATATGGCATCGTTGTATGTGAACGATTTCTTTAAGTTCATTTTTTTTCTTCTATCAAGTTATACATGCACCATGCACATAGTTTAAAAAATCAAATTATCTTCCGCAGTTTGTTAGGAAAAACATCAGTCCCTAAAATATTCCATTCCTCAGAAGCAGCCATTTTCAACACTTTTCAGTGAATTTTTGAGTATTAGCATCCATATCTTTTTTTAAAAAAGATTTTATCTATTTGAGGGAGAGAGAGTGAGCACAAGGGGGGCAGGTGGGGGGGAAGGGCAGAGGGAGAGGGAGAAGCAGGCTCCCCTCTGAGCAGGGAGTCTGATGCAGGGCTCAATCCCAGGACCCTGGGGTCATGACCTAAGCCAAAGGCAGATGCTTAGCCAACTGAGCCACCCAGGTACCCCTTAATCTCCATACCTTTACATAATGTGCTTGTATTGCTACTTAATTGATCCGAACTTCTTACCTCTGCAAACTGATTTGCTATCAAGACACCCCCCCACACACACACCCCTACACCCCTCTTTGCACCTCACATTCTCGCAATATGATTATATTGTAATTTTGATTACTATGATAGTCATCATTTTTGATTTATGAATATATAAGTGCTCTACACAACAGAGCCATGTAGTAAACTGTGATTACTTTCCCTTGCTGCACAATTTTTCTGTTTTCCTGGAGTTCATAATTCACTTGGGTTTCTGTGTGTGTGTGTATATGCATGTGTGCCCTGAGTAATCTGTGACTTACCCTAAGTCAAGCTCAGACTCTCTTCCAGCTGCAAATCTCTCAATCCTTTCAAGCACATCACGTATTCCATTAACGACACCTTTTGAAAAAATTAAATCTCTTTCCTTTGTCTTATTTTGTAAGGTAGGAAATAGGAAGATAAATTTTAGGGGTTTTTTTCCTAAGTATTTTTGGCCATGGGGCCAAAAAAAATACATAAAAATAAAGTTAAAAAATAAGTATATTTATATATATTTATATCATTATATAAAATTATTATATTAATATTATATATATATACACACACATAGGTCCTTAGATGTATATTTCCAGATAAGAGTTGCTCTAAGTTCAGATATTATTCCTTCACTGTTGATATTTTTTTTTTGTTTTCTACCACCCTCTAACAGGTGCTAGAACTTTCTAGGGTAAGACCTCTCTGCAAAACACTTGTGGAAAAATAAGTCTTACAAATTATAAGCATAAAAGCAGATGTACCATGGATCCACCGTGGTTCACCGTCCTATCCTACCTGCCTGCTTTACTCTCCTATTGGCCCACATATACCTCGTCTTTTCATTCTAAATAAGTCAGAGTTAAACTGAGAATTAAAATCCTTTAATATATGTATCACATTTGAAGTACTTGCTACCACTGTCAAGGATGGCCGTTTTGGCATGGGCTTGGATTCTAGAAAGTAAAATGACATTTTCCTCTACCTCAAGTGCCACTTTCTATCCAAAATGTAAAGATTACACCAGGAACCCTGATATCCCCAAAGTAAGGATTAAATGCACTTTGGTTTAGGTTTTGGGGAGGCCCAGAGACATTCCTAGTGATGCTTAACCCAGGGGGATCATCGGGGCTAGAACAGAGAGAAAAAGCAAACGAGTATAGGAGGCCTGTGTCAGTAAGGCATGTCTTTGATATTGAGGTCTTTCTCCTCGTCCGTAGACTACCTGTGCCAGTAAGGAGCCAGATGTGCCCTTTTGCTTCTGAATTGGCTAGATCATTGTCTCATTAAGATGAGCAACTTAGATTTCAAGACTTTTTTTCAGTTGCATCTGGCTGCATTGCCATCCTACTCCCATTTTCCCCTCTCTCCCTCCCTTCCTCCTCCTCCCCTTTTTTTCTTTCTTTCTTCTCTCTCCTCTCTTTCTTTCTTCTCTTTCCTCTCTTTTCTTTCTTCTCTTACCTCTCTTTTCTTTTTCTCTTTCTTTCTTTCTTTCTTTCTTTCTTTCTTTCTTTCTTTCTTTCTTCTCTTTCTCTCTTCCTTCCCTTTTTTCTTTTGTTTTTTCTTTTCTCTTCTCTTTCTTCTTTTTCTCCTTTTCCTCTCTGCCCCACCCTGCTTCTCTTCCTCCTCCTCTTCCTCCTTGTCTCTGTCTCTCTCTTCCTTTTACCTAAGAAGGGTTGGGCATGAAGGTAAAATTATAATCTTGGTTCAAATCCCTGCCTGGTTGGGTGTAGGACTTTGAGAAATCTACACAGGCCTCCTGACCATTTCTTCATCTATAATATGGGGTAATAAGACAACCTAGTAGTTATTAGGATTGCACAAAATTACGCATGAGAAGTGCTTAAGGTTTGGGATATGCTAACTGCAGAAAAAATGGCTTCATAATAATGGTGATAATATCTTCAAAATGTCACCTCCCCAATTCAGTGCTGCTTGTAAGAGGTACCAGCACTCTAGGAAATTTTGGCAATGCTTATACTATGGCTCCAACTTTCAGGTCTTGGAATTATTTGAATGGCATAAAATATTAGTTTGGTTCAGGGAATATTTTCATCCAGCTTTATTCTGGTTTAATTATTTTAGTAAATACACAGATTTTATTTGGGCTTATATTCTGGATTTATTAGAAATGTAAGATCAGGGTTTGGTTTGGGCTTTTCATTCTGGTGTCTTAGTTATCATCTTGAATTCAAAGCCTGGGGGGTACATGTGGCTCTGATGGGAATCTTAGCCTTCTGTCTTGGGCCAGAACAGAACATCCAGGACTTCTGAAATAACGGCTCTCTGGCTCCTCTAACAAGATACTAACAAGGTGAAGTGGCTCAGAAAGGATTTGATGAGTCTGTCACCTAATCATGCAATGTCCTCATTACCTGGAAAACAGCAGCTCCTGGGCCTATTTCAAAAAAGCCTCTTATTGTGGTTTCTGTTTGCAGGAGTGCATCTAGTGCTCACCCGCCTGTGTGAGTGGCAGCGGGAGCTGGACAGAAGGTGATGAGGAGGAAGTGTTTCTCAGGGTTTTATCTAGAGTGGCACCTCTCCGCTTAGCCTCTCAGGGGCTGTGCATTGTCTGAGGTCCTGAATCTGGGGACTCTGTGGGCTTTTATCTCAGTGAAGCACTCAAGTCTTAATTAGAGAGAGGTGAGTGTTGTCAAGGCAACCTCCTTTTGATTCATTCATGGAATGGAAGTTGGAATATAGAAGAAGGAGCCAGAAATAATGGCTGAACTGGAACTACCCACATCTAGCTAGTTCAGGAAATCCAGGCACATAAATGAAAGGAGACCAGGATGAGAATATATATAACCAGGCGTGGTTGGGATCTGCTATTTCTTCTATGGGTTTGATCCGAAGAAATAGTTTGACAAAGAGCATATTTTAATGTCCCACTTCACTCTGCAGTGTCACAAATTGCCACTGTTGCTATGACAGTTTGCAGAAGACACTCCATCTAAGTCTCTTTTCTGTGTAAAATCCTGCACATGTAATAGCTGTCTCTTCCCAGAAGAATTTAATGGCCTCTGTTGGGTTCACTACCCAATGTGTTCTGTGCCCACGTGTTACTTATTTACTTACATGCTCAGTCATTCATTCAACAGATATTTACTGGGTATCTACTACGTGCCAGGCTCTGTGCTCTCATGAAGCTTACATTTGACAGATATTTGCTGTTGAATGCAGTTCCGGCATCACGCATGGCCAGCACAGGCAGAAAGGATGAATGGGTACCTGGAGGGCACTAAAGAACATGTGTGGGGGAGGCAGCCTCCCAAGAGAGAAGCTTCTGAGGCATCGTGACCCTTCACTGAACAGCCCAACAGAAACCCTGTTATTCTCCCATGATGTACCTGTCACACTACCCCTTCTCTTGAGCCAGGACTTCTACCTTGGGCAGGGTCTTTATCAACATATGGACAGGTTGTTGAATGAGCCTCCTATGGGGTCTTCGTAGCTCCCAGCTTTACCCCACTTAATTCGTCCTGTGCTGTCTTGACCAACAAATTGTCCTTAAACACGATTTCCCCGAGAAACGGTAGCTGCTCAAATCTGGACCAGCTTAACTTTCAAATTTGATCATATGTCTTGCTCCAGGCAACACATCTGACTTTCTTCCCCCACTTCAGTTGCCATCCTGAGAGTTTCGTTTCCTCACTGTGTCCAGAGGGGACGTCACAGATCTTGATCATGTAATCCAGCCTCCTCAGGCTTTTCCACTTATGTTGCTGGCTTTGTGCCACCATGCTGGCTCCTACCCTCCCCTTAAGACCCAGGCAAGCCTCCCACTTTTAGCTGAGACTGCTAGTTATTCTCGAACGTTCATTCTCTCCTCCTCTTTAGTAAAAAAAGTTTAGTTGAGAATACAACTACCCAGAACAAAGACCACGTGTCCCAGTTTCTCTTGTAGCAGGGCTTGAACAAATGAGCAATCCATTCATGAGCAGGTTTGCACAACCTGTGGATCATATTCTTAAAGGAAAGGGCGTGCTCTTTCCCTGCTCCTCTCTGTGGCTGGGGTGTGGCCAGGGTGTGAGCTATTTGAATGGATGGATATAGAACCACAAGGAGAGGGGTCTTGGTTCCCAACAGCATGAGCTGTCATTTGAGCTCTGTGTCATATCAACCCTGGATGCTTATAGGTAGACACAGGAGAGAGAAATAACTTCCGGCTTGTTTAAGCTTTTTGAAATTTGGGTGTCTGTTACAGCAGCAGAACTATATACCCCCTCCAAGAAGCTTTCCTGGCTCTTCCTTCTTTAAACTCTCACCGTGACCACCAAGACTGGTTCATATTCATTTTCACTTTATTCTCTTACTCATTTTCTCTTGCCAGCACGTTGCCTGAGGACAAGCACCACAAATTAGACCTGGACACAGTTTGGCATGCTGAAAGAACGCTGAACTGGAGACTAGAAGACCTAGGTTCTAGCCTTTCCTGATTAATAGTATATATTTGGGTGTGTTTTTCTTTTCTTTTCTTTTTTTGATTTTTAAAAAAATGTTTTTCTTTGTAATGAAAAGTTATTTAATTTTCAGTTTGTTTACATACAGTGCAATATTAGTTTCAGGTGTGGAATGTAGTGATTCATCACTTAGCTAAAACACCCAGTGCTCATCACAAGTGTCCTCCTTAATCCGCATCACTCATTTAACACATCCCCCCACCCACTTCCCCTCTAGGACCATCAGTTTGTTCTCTGTAATTAAGAGTCTGTTTCTTGGTTTGCTTCTCTTTATTTCCTCCCATGTTCATTTGTTTTGTTTCTTAAATTCCACATATGAGTGAGATCATACAATATTTGTCTTTCTTTGACTGATTTATTTTGCTTAGCATAATACACTCTAACTCTACCCACATCGTTGCAAATGGCAAGATTTCATTCTTTTTGATGGCTGAGTAATATTCCATTGCATCCCATCTTATTTATTCATTCACTCATCAGTTGACACTTGGGCTCTTTACATAATTTGGCTATTGTTGATAATGCTGCTATAAACATCAGGGTTCACATGCCCCTTTGAATCAGTACTTTTGTATCTTTTGGGTAAGTACCTATTAGTGCAATTGCTAGATCACAGGGTAGTTCTATTTTTAACTTTTTGAGGAATCTCCATACTGTTTCCAGAGGGGCTGTGCCAGTTTGCATTCCCACTAATAGCATAAGAGGGTTCCCCTTTCTTTGCATCCTCGCCAATACCTGTTGTTTCCTGTGTTGTTAATTTTAGCTGTTCTGACAGGTGTGAGGAGATATCTCAGTGTAGTTTTGATTTGTATTTCCCTGATGCTGAGTGATGTTGAGCATCTCTTCATGTGTCTGTTGGCCATCTGTATGTCTTCTTTGGAAAAATGTCTTTTCTTGTCTTCTGCCCATTTTTTTAACTGGATTATTTGTTTTGTGGGTGTTTAGTTTTATAAATTATTTTTGTATTTTGGATGCTAATCTTTTATCAGATGTGTCATTTGCAAATATCTTCTCCCATTCTGTAATTTTGTTGATTGTTTCCTTCACTGTGCAGAAACTTTTTTTTTGGTGAAGATTTTATTCATTTATTAGAGAGAGAGAGTGAGGGAGAGAGAGAGAGAGCGCACAAGGTTGGGGGGGGGGAGGTCAGAGGGAGAAGCAGACTCCTGCTGAACAGGGAGCCCGATGTGGATCTTGATCCTGGACTCTGGGATCATGACCTGAGCCGAAGTCAGCTGCTTAACCGACTGAGCCACCCAGGTGCCCCGTGCAGAAACTTTTTATTTGATGAAGTCCCAATAGTTTAATTTTGTTTCTCTTTCCCTTGCCTTAGGAGACATATCTAGTAAAAAGTTGTTATGGCTAGTGTCAGAGAGGTTGCTGCCTGTGTTCTTCTCTAAGATTTTAATGATCTCCTGTCTCATATTTAGGTCTTTAATCCATCTTGAATTTATTTTGTGTATGGTTTGAGGGATTGGTCCAGTTTCATTCTTTTGCCTGTTCCTGTCCAGTTTTCCCAATACCATTTGTTGAAGAGGCTATCTTGTTTTCATTGGATATTCTTTCCTGCTTTGTCAAAGATTGGTTGACCACATAGTTGTGGGTCTATTTCTGGGTTTTCTGTTCCATTGATCTATGTGTCAGTCTTTGTGCCAGTACCATAGTGTCTTTGTAATATGGTTTGAAGTCTGGAATTGTGATGCCTCCAGTTTTGGTTTTCTTTTTCAACATTCCTTTGGCTATTCAGGGTCTTTTGTGGTTCAAAACAAATTTTAGGATTGTCTGTTTTACTTCTGTGAAAAATGCTGGTGGCATTTTGATAAGGATTGCATTAAATGTGTAGATTGCTTTGGGTAATACAGACATTTTAACAGTATTTGTTCTTCCAATCCATGAGCGTGGAATGTTTTTCTTCATTGTGTCATCTTCAATTTCTTTCATCAGTGTTTTATAGTTTTCGGAGTACAAATCTTTTACATCTTTGGTTGGGTTTATTCCTAGGTATCCTATGATTTTTGGTGCAATTGTAAATGGCATCGATTCCTTGATTTCTCTTTCTGCTGCTTCATTATTGGTGTATAGAATTGCAACAGATTTCTGTGTGTTGATTTTGTATTCTGCGACTTTACTGAATTCATGTATCAGTTCTAGCAATTATTTGGTAGAGAGTTTCAGGTTTTCTATATAGAGTATAATGTCACCTGCAAATAGTGAAAGTTTGACTTCTTCCTTGCCCATTTGGATGCTTTTTATTTCTTCGTGTTGTCTGATTGCTGAGGCTAGAACTTCCAGTACTATGTTAAATAAAAGTGGCGAGAGTGGACATCCTTGTCTTGTTCTTGACCTCCTGCTCTCCAGTTTGTCCCCATTGAGGATGATATTAGCTGTGGCTTTTTCGGATATGGCCTTTATTATGTTGAGATGTGTTCCCTTTAACTCCACTTCATTGAGAGTTTTTACATGAATGGCTGTTGTACTTTGTCAAATGCTTTCTTTGCATCTGTTGAAAAGATTATATTGTTCTTATCTTTTCTTTTATTAATGTGCTGTATCACACTGATTGATTTGCAAATATTGAACCACCCTTGCAGCCCAGGGATAAATCCAGGTGCACTTTTTTTTTTTAAAGATTTTATTTATTTTTATTTTAGAGAGAGAGAGAGAGAGTGAAAGAGAGAGCATGAACAAGGGAGGAACAGAGAGAGAGAGAGAGAGAGTGGGAGATTATCTCCAGCAGACTTCACGCTGAGCACAGAGCCCAACACAGAGCTCAATCCCAGGACCCTGAGATCATGACCTTCACTGAAATCAACTGACTCAAACACCCAGGCACCCCCCGGGTGCACTTCTTAATCTTTCTGAGCCTCAGTGTTCTCAACTGCTTAAGGGGAATACATGTATCTTCCGTGAGAGGAGACGTGAAAATATTCTTTAAACCACAAAGTCATGTACGACACTGAGATCGTAGATCAACATTGATTACTATGCTGTGTACACAGTGGTGACTCGAGGTGATGATGGGATTCAGGACCAGTTCCGATGGTGTCCATGGACAGTTGTCCACTAATACCCGGTGGTTCAGGGTAAACTGACCTGTTAGTAGATTACCACTTATTTGAATAACAATGGAACACTATGTAATAGGACTATGATTTTTAACAATTAATGAGAAACCTTAGCAATATGGGACAAGTTGACTTATCTCAGCATCTGCCCTGTGGATAAGAAGTCAAATTAGAGACCCATCATTTACCATGTAGATTTCTTTTGACAAATTACTGACCTGATATTGTAGAGCACTGTACATGGATTCATGGATATTTGGGAGGTGTGGATTTATAGAGAACAACGCTGTGTGCATGTCTACCCACCATTTATTAAGCACCTTAAACATTTCTCCTCTACAGAGAAGCAAATGCCCACCTTTGTTGCACCTGTCCAAGGGTTAAGAGAAGTATTATTCTTTCAAGCCCTTCCACAGCAGTTATCCCCAGTGAACTAGGATTTTTATGTGGCCTTTCACAATAATTAGAAATTTAATTAACTTCCCAGCTTTGATCAGAGCCGTGTTTTCTCATTACCTTTCCCTATGCCTGTTTCTGAGTCAAGAGCTATTTCTGAACCTCCCCTTTCCAATTATAAAGTACTGTTTATGCTTAATTTAGCCTGGCACAGCTGTAAAGAAAGCAACTGTCCTGCTCAACAGCCTCCAATGACTCCCTGCTGACCCCTGAATTAAGTACGAACTCCTTAGCCTGGCATTTGGGCTTTCTACAGCCTGGCCCCAGAACATCCTTCTAATCTCATCTCTTCTCCTCCCATACTTGAACTTTATGACTTGATGTTTCTCAACAGGCCCCTGTCTTCCTGCCTTGGGGTCTCTTTGCTGCTGCTCCTTCTGCCTGAACAATTGGCCACTCACATCATACACCTGCCTCTGTAGATATGTCCCTCTTCCAGAAAGTCTTTTCTGCTGATTCTTTCCCCACCCCAATCACCAGGGGTTGTGATCATTCCCCTTCTGAATTTGCCCAGAAATTTATACCTTTCTTATCGTCGTATCTTGTAGGATGGTTATTGTGCATTCATCTTAGTCTCTATGTTTGCATTATAGATTTTAAAGGCAGGAAATATCTTACCCATCTTTGTAAACTTTGGCACTTAAAATAGCATGTTAATAACAACGACCACTATTTCTGAGTTTCTATTTCATGCTAGATGCCTTAAATAAACTCAACTCAAATTCTCATATTCACCATGCAAGATTAGGAAGCCAATCTCAGACAGGTTAAGTGACTCCCCCAAATCCACAACCAGGGAGCCCATATGGGATAGTGTTATGTGAGAGGCTGGGCACACCTACACCACACTTGGCAGAAACAGACATCTGTTATTACTCTTGACCATGCTTTTGAGAATGTGGGGCAACATTTCCAATGGAGAATGGTGGCACATGTGTTGACCTTTGGTCAAGGATAAGGACTGATCCTCAGTAATAACCATGACTTGGATGTTTTCACCAGGTCTCCCTCATTGATGATGTTTTGCCACGCAGTCTCCTATCACCCTGGAGTCAGGACATGCTCACCTAATGAAGTGTCCCAGAGTATTTGAGCTCTGTTCACATCATTGGTCACCTTGCCTCAATTCTTTGGCAGCTTATGTGAACAGTTTTAGAAATTGGGGCCCCACTCTGGAGCTCCCTTAAGTCTCTGGGATGACTTCTTTACCCTCTACCCTGGGAAAGAGAGAAGATGCTTACCATCCTAACTCAGCATGCTGTGGGCATAACCCCCTGAAAAGCAACTAGGAAGGAGGAGGAAGAGTGTTGAGCTCAGCTCAGGGCTACTTGCTCAGGAAATGTCTACATGAATGGAGGGAGCTAGGGAAAAGAACTCTGAAGCACACAGAGGCCAGACTCAGTCACCCAACGATCAGAGGAGGTGTGGGGACTGTGTGGGCTTGTAGAGGTGTAGAGGGAGGGAATGGTGTGTCAAGCCTGTTTGACCAACGGCTGTATTTTCTTATTCCACACCATCCCGCCTTCCTAGGTAAAAATGTGCCTTCTTTGCATCAGGGGAATAGAGAAATTGAAATTGCCTTTGGGGTGACCTACTTTCCCCACCTCTTATGCCCAGCTTTGTTATTTATAGTGTCTTACCACCCACTTATCCACTTCCCCCATTTCTGTTAACCAGAGTGGGATCACGATGGGTCTCAGATGCCGCAAGTGACCCAAAGTAAACTTTTGGCATCTCTGTGTTTTTCCAAATTATCTAGTGGCTGGTGAGTCACTCGGAGCTGATTGTGATCCTGCTGCTGAGCAGACCGGGCTGCAAGGTCAAGGGCTCCTGCAGTGGGTGGTCATGATCTTCTCAGTAATCATCTGGCACTGACGTAGAACCAGTGAGAACTTCCCTTTTCAGGTCAACTCTGAAGTGGTTTTAGCCCAGCACCTTCCTAGAGGATGGGGCCAGAATCCAGTCCTCACGGACCATGATGTCAGCACTTGTCTTCACCATCCTCTCAACTGTTCTTCTCTCCTTCCATTCTACGCCCCTTCTTCCTTTGTGTCTTCTATTTCCATTTCTCTTTGGCGTCATCTCCCATCTTCCCATATGTTCCATGCCTCCATTTTGCCACCCCTCAAACCTTTCTTTCCTCCCATATTTCTGTTTCCTCACCTGCATTTGAGTTCTGTGTTCCCTGTGCTTCCCATGCAGTGTGCCAAGCCTCGGTTGGTTGTGTGGGACACTAAAAGAGAAAAATATGGTCTCTGTCTTGAAGGAACTACAAACCAGTGGAGAAAAAAAATAGTGCTTTATGAAATGTGTGAAAATGGAGGCCAGTAGAGATTTTATTCCTTCTTCTCTCTCCATCTTCTGCCCTTGCGCCATCTTAGGATTCAAAGATGTTTTCCCACTCAAATATGGGCAAGAAAGGCTTTGGCATGCTGCAGCATCATTTCCTGATATCATGGGTGGGCTTTCTATTACCAGAGAGGTTGGTCCCAAATTTGCATCTTATTTCCTTTTGAGTTAAGAGAAATGTATTTGTAATAGCAATATATGATTATCACAGAAAGTTTTGAAAATGCAGGAAAGAATAAAAAAAGTGAAAATAATTCATAATTCTATGTCATAGAGATAACCACTGGTACCATTTTTGTATACTGTTTTCCATGTAGGTTTTTCACTCTTGTGTATATTCTTGTTTTTACATAATGGGGGTTATACTCTGCATGCAATTTTGTGTTCTACCTTTTTCACTTAACATAATGTTGTGAGCAATTTCCCATATCATTAAAATAATATTTGCAAACGTCATATACTAAACTATGGATGAACTATGATTCGTTGAACTGTTCTCCCATTGTTGATGGCTTAGGTTGTTTCTAAATTTGTGTCACTCTGAATAACACTATAAAGAATTTTTTGGTATGTAATTCCTTGCCTCAAGCACTAATTTCTACTTTGGGAAACATTTCTAGAAGGGAAATTACTGAGCCACAAATGGGGACTTTAAAGATATGTGATTGCTTTCTCCCAAAAATGAGTCTTTACATATTTCTACTTACAGTGTATGAGAATACCTGTGCCAGTAACAGATAATTCTCACTAACAGGAATATTATAATTCTTTAAAACATTTGCTAATTTGAAAGGAGAAAGCATAGCTTTCTACGATATTAATTCCTAGTCCTTCAATTACAAATGAGGACCACCTGTGTCTCTTTCCTTAACTATCTAGATTTATTAGATGTCATCTATGTATTTTCGTTTATTTATAAAATGAAAATTTAATACTTATTTTTTAAATAATAAGTTTTTATTATCTACATATTTTTATTTTGAGATTTTCATTCATTCATATATCCATGTGTTCATTTATGAGTAATAATGAAGTGCCTACTGTGTGCCAGGCACTGCTGTACCTGGATTCTGGGAGTACTGTAGCGAACAAAACAGAGAGGTGGTGGGAGGAGGACATATAGATATAGAGAAGAAAAGCAAGGAAGGAGTAAGGGAGTACTGGGGAATACAGTTGAAAATCAGATGGTCAGATAAGTGTAATGAGATGACTTCTTACAGATCTGAGGGAAATTAACAAATCAGCCCGCTAGGAATTTAGAGAAAGAGTTACAGGCAGGAGGCAGAGCAAGTGCAAAGTCCCAAGGCAGAAACATGTCTAGCATGTTAGAGGAGAAACGAAGACGGTGGTGTGTCTCCAACAGAGTAAGAAAGGAGGAAAGTAGTTGAAGATGAAGTCAGGAGGTAAAGGGATTCAGGTTATGAGGATTCTTTTAAATGACCCTGATGACTTTGCCATTTTCCTCAGAGTGAGCTGGAAAACTTTTGGAAGTGCATTAGTCAGCCATTCCTGCCTAACGCTGCATAACACACAATTTCAAATTTTCAATGGTGTATAAGAACAAACTTTATTTTCCACTCATGAGTCTGTGGATCTGCTGTGGAGGCTCTTCTTCAGGCTACAGATTGGATTCTTGACTGCTTTGGGTGCCTCTTCAATCTGAGACAGTGGCTGCCAAGTTTAGTCTTCTTTGGCAGATCGCAGAAATACAAGAGGAAAGCCAAAGCAGGAAACATGCTTCAAAACTGCTCACATCATATATGCTACATTCCACAGGCCAAAGCGAGTCATTTGACCCAGCACGGTATCAATGGACGAGGAAGTAACACAGCCTACAATAGGAGGTTTTTGACTATAGGCATGAACTGATTTATATGCTAAAAAGATCACTTCTAACACCCATACAGATCACGGCTAGCTTGAACTACTGTTACTTAATAATGTCTCTTCAGATGCAATATCTTACATTCTCTGGTCTTAAATACTTTAAAAACAGATTTTTAATAGACCAGAAATTACATAATGGATCCTATCACCATTAACACCTTTTCCTACTCTCTATCCATAAAAGCAGAACCCTGGGGAGGAGGAAGTGGACAGAATCATTGCAATCATGAGTGGGAAGTGCTGTGGAGAGAGATAATGCTTTTCCACTTAAAATCACTTTTATGTTTTTACTTTTATTTTAAATTTTAAAAAAATTTTTTAGAGTGAGTGGGGCAGAGGGAGAGGGAGACAGAGAATCTTAAACAGGCCCCACACCCAGCATGGAGCTGGATGCAGGACTTGATCCCATGACCCTGAGATCATGACCTGAGCCGAAATCAAGAGTTGGACACTCAACTGACTGAACCACCCAGGTGCCCCTTAAAATCATTTTTAAAAAGTAGTGGCCCCTGTCTCCCAGTTGGAAATTTGTTTATGCAGTAGGATGGCTGATCTGCCCCTTCTGCTTATTTGGGGAGAAGGGAAGTTTGTCAGTTGACATTATGTTTGGCTAGAAATAACAAAAACCCAGCTGTCAGGGACTGAAGCAAACAAGGGATTTGTCTCAGGCAAAAAACTTTCTGGTACAGGCAATCTGGGGTTCACAATGACATCAATATCCCAGCCTCTTTCTGTCTTTTCACTTAACTATGGCCTCAGGCTTTCATCCTCCTAATTACAAGATGGCCACACTGGACAAAATGTCCACATTCCAGGCAGGATGAGTGGAAAAAGGAAAATAGACTAAAGGAGATATACCAGTTCAGTCTATTGCCTTAAAAATCATTCCCAGAATCCCCTCCCTAACAGCTCCTTATTAGAGCAGTGAGGGGGTGTTGTGAGTGATTCTTAGGTAGTCAGTCTGCAGTGTCCACAAGAACAGAGAAGTGGAGAGAGATGATAGACTAGAGAGGACGTGTGTGAAACAGTGGGCACTCACTGTTTGGCACGGCAGAGATGACTGTACCTCCCAGGGGGAGTGGGTGCCATGGCTGACAATCTTGCTAGAAACTTCTTGCCTAATGAAGGGTCCAGGACTGGTCCTGCCATCTGTGACATAGTCAGGAGTTACTCAATTTCATATTTCCTTAGAAAAACAAATTTTAATAGACTATTTTCTGGAGTAGTTTCAGGTTCAGAGCAGAGGGTATAGAGAGTTTTCATATACCTCCTCCTGTCCCCCCCACCCTCACCTCTCCCCACTGTCAACATCCCCCACCACAGAGGTACATTTGTTACGACTGATGAACGTACATTACACATCATTATCACCCAGCCCATAGTTTACATCAGAGTTCATTCCTGGTGTTGTACTGAGACTCTCCTCGACCATACTCCAGTTGGGTTCCTCTGAACCCACTTCTTGACCAGGCTTTGATGTTGACCCTTGTCCTGACTTTGCCAGGTCTGCACCCCCAATCTTATCAAGAATCCTGCTAAGTCAGTTTAGTAAGAACCCCCCACCCTTGATATTTGATCACTCTTGATATCTGAGCAAATTCCTCTTCTCCCGCTGCTGATATCTGATCACCACGGTGTGCCTTCATAAAAAATCCCGTTAAGCCAGTTTAACAAGAATCTCCCTACCCTCGATGTCTCCTCTTAGTGATTGTCCATCCACTGACCCCTCACTCTCCTCATTGGCTATAAAGCCCCAGCTGCCTTTGTTGTATTTGGGAGTTGAGACTGATCTCTCTCCCCTATTATGATAGTGTTGATTCTTTTGCAATAATCCTGGATGAAGTTTTCCTTACAGTTTTAACAAGTGTTAGAATAATTTGTTCTGTAACAGTACGTTTTATGGGTTTTGATAAAGGTATAATGACATGTACCCACCTTTATACCATCACACAGAAGAGTTTCACTGCCCTAAAAATCCTCTGTACTCTGCCTCTTCATCCTTCCCTCCCCTGGCAACCACTGAATACTTCCTTTTGATAAACTCCAGATCTTCAAAGATGTCTTGGTTCTGGACTTGCAGTGGGAGTTAAGGGGGCCTATGATCATACTTTGCCCCAGAAGTGAATGGGCAGGGAGGGTTGGTGTGTGTTGCCCATGCTATGAGTGAGGCCAGCAGTGGAGAGGGGGATGACGATGCCATCAGAACTGTGATCTCAGGAAGGTTGAGGGCCCCAGAGACCATGGGGAGAGCCTGGATGAGAGGGCCAGAGTGGGAGAAAGCAAGGCAACTGTTCCTGAGCCCGGGTGACACAGAGCTGGCAAACTCAGGCAGAGCTGGGACAGTTGAGGGGTGGAGACTTAAGAGCAATATCTAGTAAAAGCTGGCCTAGTTTCTTTATGTAAACTTAACCAATTACACCAAAACCAGTTTTTTTGAGCAATCCTATCGTTCCCTACTAATTATCGATACCACCTTTTAAACTGATTATATTTTATGCAAGATTTACTTGTAGCATGTTTATTTACTTCGGTTGACCTCTCAGTTTCTAGGGCCAATACCATGGCGGTTTACATATTAACTTTATTTATTTATTTATTTATTTATTTATTTATTTATTTATTGTAGCTCCCATATTATAACTTTAAAATGGGTTTTAATGTCTGATGGGAATAGTGTCCCCTCATTGCTTTTATCAAAATTTTCTTCTATGATATCCTTACCCATTTATTTTTGCAGATGAACTTCAGAACTGCTTTGCTGCCAAAGAATACCCTTTGGTATTTTAATTATAATTGGGGAAGAATCAGCATCTTTAAAATGTTCAGTTCTCCTTTTTACAAACCACTGTATCACATTCGTCGATTGAAGATGAACAGTCTGTTGATAGGGTTTGGAGACTAAGGTTCTAACTCTTGGGAGTCTATGTGACAAGGGAGGGTCAGCAAATGGAAACATTCAGAAAAACAACAGGTTTTCTCTCTGCTCTTTTTCTTCTATAGCACTAACTCCTCAGATAGCTTGCCCTCCTCCTCTTAATATTTTCCCCACAGCCATCCTCTGTCTCCTTCCTACCAAGCCCCCAGTACACACAGTGCAGGAACGAAAGGAAGCCTAAAGAAAGATAGCTCTTGTTAATTAAAACAGATCATTGTGTAATTAGGTAAGTAAAGGGTGTAACACTCCATTCTTTACGGTTTGCACCATTATGTCCCCTAGACTGATGGCTTTCTCTGAAAGCAGAAGTTTGTCGTGAAACTGGTGGGTCTCTTGGATCTGTCCTGGTCATGATCGCAGATATTGGGAATCATCCTATTGTTGGATGATACCTCTTCCAGAAGTCTGGAATGTAACACTGCCTCATCTCTGCTGTGGCTGTTGTTTGGCCTGGAGAATGGGAGCTGGGCCCTTGAACTGGAAGACGAGAATTTGGCTGGTACAACTATTAGCATCCAGGCTTAGATTTCATCTTTAGGTGGCTGGTGGTAAACGGTAGAAGCTGTGAGACAGTGTAGCTTTGTGGGTTGCTACATTATCATAAGCCTATGCCTTCTTCATACCTGCTCCCTCTCACTGGTTTCTTCCTGATCGATTCTCCATATGATTCCAGTGAATATTAACAGTTCCTACATCACATTTTCCTTTGGTTATAGACTTCCCGGCCCTTTAGGAACCATAGATTTCCCAGTTTTACTAGGGGACCTCTGGCCTCTTTGCTTAGCATGAAATTGTGGCTACTGGATGAAGTTTCCATTGCCTGGATCAAGGAAGCAGACAGAGGGAGGCGGCACCCTTGCACAGAAGGTACTTCCTAAAAAGGAGCATAAACCCAAAGACGAGGGCATAAGCTCTCCCGCTGTCAGGCCTGAGATGTAGAATCATGAGAGAAGAGGCCAGCATAGCTTGAATCAAGGTGTCATGGCATACCTGCTGTAGAACAGCGGGAGGGAAGAGGAGAGCCCCGAGGAGCTAGGGTCCAGCTTCTATAACTTGAGCCCAGCTCGCATGGGTGTGGCTGTAATTTCATCACTTGGGGAAGCTGGTAAGGAGAAAAACACTCCACCAACTGTGATTTTAAAATCATCGAGCCTTTCCGCCTGCCAAGTAGCTGTGTTTCTGAAGGAGCGTTTCAGGTCGAAGTTAGGAAGCAGCTTGGTGGAAGATCTTGGGTTACTCTTAACCTAACCATGCCTGAGAGTCACAAACAAATCACATATATAGTCACAATATACACTCACACATACACAGTATATCCCCACAGCAATCCTTTCTTCTTTTTGCTCAATACTGTGACTCTTCGTTGTAGCTTGGGATCTTTACCGCGTTCTCTGATTATAATAGCTGACATTGATTGATAGTAATAGCTGGCATCGATTAATACTTCAAAATCTTCTCAGGAACCTAGTAGGTTAGGTTTTATCACAGGATTACCTGTTTCCATAAAGAAAGATGCACAGGGGAGCCTGGGTGGCTCAGTACGTTGGGTGTCTGCCTTCAGCTCAGGTCATGATCTTGGGGTCCTGGGATGGAACCCAGCATTGCATCAGGCTCCTTGCTCAGTGGGGAGCCTGCTTCTCCTTCTCCCTCTGCCTATTGCTCCTCCTGCTTGTGCTTTCTCTCTCTCTTTGTCAATAAATAAATAATCTTTAAAAAAGAAAAGATAAGAAAGAAATGCACGTTTGTCACATTTGAGCCTATGTATTTCAAAGGTCTCTCCTGTGGAGAGGCAGAGGGAAATGACCA
Organism: Ailuropoda melanoleuca; assembly: GCF_002007445.2. Lineage (NCBI taxonomy): Eukaryota > Metazoa > Chordata > Mammalia > Carnivora > Ursidae > Ailuropoda > Ailuropoda melanoleuca. The sequence continues at coordinate 24,771,920 of NC_048235.1, read as the reverse complement.
CTTCTGGAGTTCTGGGCATTCACATTCTTGCTCCTCGTCCCAAGCTGTCTCCCCTCCCCCAACTCGTGAAGACTGTGCTTGGTCTGAGCAGGCTGGGGCATTCCAGCCTTATCTAAAAGCCTCCTGCTACGCTCTTTACTGGGCAGACCTGAACAGTGCCTGCGGGCTGAGATGACACCTCATTTATCCAGAGATAGGAGGGTGCTGAGGCTTGACATCCTTATTTGCCATCATGAAGAGTATACGAAAGGGGAAAAGAAGAAAGTTGATTGATTGCTGAGAATCTTAGATTGACGAGCATTGAGTGCGGGCTGCAGGAGGCACTGGGCAATTCAGGCACTTGCTCCTTTCCATCAATTCTGCCTTCCCTTCCTGGGTTTTAAAAGCTCTTTAAATAAACAGAACACACCTCCTATCTATAACAAAGGAAGAACAATTTTCCATAATGTCAGGACCTCCATTCTATTGTTTTAGTTGTGGTAAAATACATATAAACATAAAATTTGCCATTTGAAACATTTTTTTTAAAGATTTTATTTATTTATTTGACAGAGATAGAGACAGCTAGCGAGAGAGGGAACACAAGCAGGGGGAGTGGGAGAGGAAGAAGCAGGCTCATAGTAGAGGAGCCTGATGTGGGGCTCGATCCCATAACGCCGGGATCACGCCCTGAGCCGAAGGCAGACGCTTAACCGCTGTGCCACCCAGGCGCCCCTGAAACATTTTTAAGTATACGATTCAGTAACTGAATTGTTGCGTTCACAATGTTGTGTGGCCATCGCTCATATCCATCTCCAAAACCATTCATCATTCCAAATGGAAACTCTCCCTATTTAACTTCTCATTCCCTCCTCCTGCCAGCTCCTGGTAATCTCTAGCCTATTTTCTATCTCTGAAGTTGCCCATTCTAGGAACCTCATATGAAAGGGTTTATATAATATTTGTCCTTTTGTATCTGACATTTGATTTAGCTTAATGGCTTTGAGGCTCATCTGTATGGTAGCAGGTGTCCCAGCTTCATTCCTTTTTAAGGCTGAATAATATTCCATTGTACGCATATGCTGCATATTGTTTATCTGTTCATCTGTTGGTGGATATGTGGGTTGTTTTCATCTTTCGGCTATTGTGGACAATGCTGCCATGCACATGGGTGTCTGAGTCCCCCCTTTCAGTTTTTTGGATCTATACTTATGAGTGAAATTGCTGGGTCATACAGTAATTCTATGTTTTGATTTTTTGAGGAACTGCCAAAGTGTTTTACGTAGTGGCTGCACCATTTTACTGCCCCACCAACAACGTGTAAATGTCCCAGCTTCTCCACATCTTCACCAACACTTATAATTTTCCTTCGTTGTTGTTGTCTTAAAAAATAAAAGTCATCTTAATGGGTAAGAAGTGCTATCTCCGTGGTTTTGATTTGCTTTTTCCTGATGATTCGTGGTGTTGAGTATCTTTTCATGTGCTTATTGGCCATTTGTGTATCTTCTTTGGAGAAATGTCTCTTAAGTCCCTTGCTCATTTTTGAATTGGGTTGTATGTGGGTTTTGGGGGGGGGGATTTAGGAATTCTTTATATATTTCTGGATATTAATCCCTTATCAGATAAATGATTTGCAAATATTTTTTCCCATTCTGTATGTTACCTTTTGATTCTCTGTATAGTGTTCTTTGATATACAGAAGATTTTCATTTTGATGAAGTCATTTATTTTTTTCTTTTGCTGCCTGTGCTTTTGGTGTCATATCCAAGAATTCATTGCCAATGCAATATCATGAGGTTTTACCCAAGGCTTTCTTCTAAGAGTTTTGTAGTTTTGGTTCTTTGTTCCATTTTGAGTTAGTTTTCATATATGGTATAAGGTAAGAGCCCAAATTCATTCTTTTATATGCGGATATCCAGTTTTCTTAGCACAATTTGTGGAAAAGACTCTCTTTTCCCCGTGGAATGGTCTTAGCACCCATGTGGAAAATCAAATGACTATATAAGCAAGAGCTTCATTTCTATTTTTGAGCCTCAGTTGGTTTGGAGGAATTAGTCTCTGATAGTGCTGAAAAGTTACTACTTAGCTAGAACAGTGAGTAGATTTTCTTGGGTAATACTGTTTTTTAGTCTATTTAATGTTCTGAGTGAGATTATCTCTAATAAATTTTTATCCAGGTGTTATTGATATTTACCTGTTGATGGGGTTATCATTTTCCTGAACATGTGAGTTTTAAATCCTTTATCGCCCTGTAAGGTAAACGGACTTTTCTAAATAATCCTGAAATTCTCAAATGAGCACTTGGAGGGGTCACAAATGAGAACTTTTGGAAATTTGTGGAGTTGGACTGTGGAGGAGATGGAGGCATCGAGCAGCTAACATCTTGGTCTTATGGGAGTTGGCACCAATGGCTGCTGGGAGTGTAATTTCTATGACATTAATGTCATGGTGACTCCACATGCCTTTATTCCTTGGGGTATCTTTTGGTCATCCAAAAACCCATCTTTATTACACTTAAAAGTTTTCATATTTTTTTCAAAGGTACTGTCTCATATGGTTTTCATAACCATCCAATGAAGTCAGTTAAATAAATATTTTTAAAATTAAACCCTGAAATACAGGGAAGTTGAGTGATCATGCCCAAAGCTCACAGCCAGTCAGTGTCCACAGGCCTGGGACGTGAGCCCTGACTCCTGATCCTGAAGATTTCCTTTTACAGTGAAGAGCCAGAATTTGGCACCTGCTCTTCTAACTTAAATTGTTTCTAGAAACGGAATATTGATGGATTACACACAGTCTTCACTTTCTTGATCATGGAAAGCTAAATGTCAGGCAGGATGATAAAGATGTACCCTCTAATGATTGAGTGCAGTTTTTCTCAGTACATTCCTGTTATACACAGCAGGTCAAGAGCTACTGGAAAAACTTAAGCCACGGAGAAGGAAAGACCTCGGATTCTGAAAGACCTTCTGCCCACAGGGAGAATTCTGGTTTTACAGGGAGATGGCAGGCAGTGGGATGGACAGTTATTCTCATGAATCATATCAAATGCCTAAGGCAGAAGGTTCCCCATTTAGAACAACCTCGTCATTTCCAAGATGAACAACCCAACGTCCAGGGAAGGAGATGATTTCCTCCTGGTGAAGCTGCTGGATTGAGGCAGAGTTGGACTAGTGCCATGTCCTGCTGGTCCTCACCCAGAACCCTCACTAGAGTATATTCCTGCTTCATAGCCACCTTCTCTGGCATCTTCCTTCCTGCAAATGTGTTGTCATTATTTTTAGACACCAGGATGAATCCCCAGTCATCTTGAAGAAAAAAAATATGAACATAGACTTGTTCACCAAATTGTCCTGGAATTTTTTTCATGAAAGGAAATACTTGGAATCTTGGGCAGAATGAGTTTAGTGTAAACAGAAGGAAAAACTGCCCATCGTATAACAGGCCATCTAATATGATTAATATATAAATATAATATCAAAATCAGAAGGAACCCAAGAAAACCTAATATTGATTAATTACTTAATTGATACATTTAATTTTATTATTATTGGACCATTTTTTTATTGAATGTTAGTATGTGCCAGGCATAGTGATTGGTGCTGCAAGATACAAGGATGAGCAATAATAAATATGGTTTCATCGTCATTAAGCTTATAGCTTGATGGGAATCACAGGCATCAGCCAGCTGAACACATAATAAAATGTAAAATTCCTGCTCTGCTAGGTTCTATGGGGGAGAAGCATTTGGTGCTGTGAGGGAATTTAACAGAAGAGAGCTCCCTGAATTTGTGGGTCAAAGTCTATCCTGTGGTAGAATGGAGCTGGGGAAGGTCAAGGAGTTGAAAGACCAGTGTAGTTGGACTTCAGAGAGTGGGGGGACCATGGTGTGAAATGAGGCTGTGGGGTGGGTAGGAAATAGAGTGCACGAAGATTTTTTTTATTGATGATAAGGATTTGCTCTTTTTCCTAAGAGCATTTAGAAACCATTGAAAGACTAGGATGGGGCAAGGAGAAGACATGATGGAAGCTGTCAGCAGGTTAACATTTTGAAAATATCTATCTGGCTGCAGTGTGGAGGATGGGCTGGAAGAAGGTAAGAGTGGGTGCAAGGAGACCACGTGAGCACTTGCAGAAGTGGCCCCGTCGGGGTATGATGGTGGGATGTGTGGCTCTAGAAGGGAAGTGGTTGTATTTGAGAGATGTTTAGGAGGTAAAGCAAACTAGATTTGGTAATGGATGAAATGTAAAGAGTGAGGGAAAGAGAAGCATCAAGAATGACTCAGGGTCTCTTGAATTGCACGACTGGAGTGACGGCAACATCATTTGCTGGTGTAGACATTGGAAGACTAAGTCCGATGTAGGGAAGAAGATTTGGTCTTAGATCTCAAAGTAAATTTGAGGTGCTTAAAATTACAAAGGAAATTTGTAAGTAGAGGTGGACATATGGTACAGGCCTGGAACTCAAAGGAGAATATTAACCGGAAATATGCAGTTTGGAGTTTATTTACAAATAAGTGGTTATTGAAGCCATGAGCATGGACAAGACAGAAGGTACAGAAAGAAAAAAGAGGAAGATTTGGATGGTGTCTTTTGTAATAGAAATCTTTGGTGGCCTGGATAGAGAAGATGAGCAGCTGAAGGAAGCAGAGAAGGAGCAGCCAGAGAGGAAGGAGGAACCATGAGAATGGAGGAAAGCAGTGGCCTTCTGAGTCAAACCCTGCTAAGATATGTATATACATATCTTACAAGGTGAGGACTGAAAAGATTCATTGGATTTAATGACATAAAGATCATTGAACAGGCTTGGCTAAAGGGGCATCAGTGGGGAGCTGGGAGGGGAACTCAACCAGGAGTGAGGTGAGGAATGAGCAGGAGGTGATGGAAATGTGTGAGAGTGGTGCCAGTGGTCAGTTCCTGGACTGTGTCCTGGGCTGGGAGGTAGGAACAGGTCCCAGAGAAACCTATTAGTTACAGTGTGACCACTGCCAACCCCTCAACCCTTCCCTGCCTCAGTTTCCTTCATCAGTGCCATGGGTCATCACCAGAACCAATGAGAGACAGAAAAGCTTTGGAAATCAAAGCTCGAGTTATTCTTTTCATTCACTGACCTCTAAATGCCAATTAAAGTATATTCATTCCTATGCCCCTGGCTTGTTTTTGTTTTGTTTTACATTACAGAGGGATTTGTCCACTTTTCACATTTGGTTAAAAAAATGGAAAGTTCCTACCGGTCTTCCTTTTGAGCTTGGTCTAGGAGATGATGTCAAATGTCCTATGTTTCAGCTGGGAACTTATCTATTTACTGTGAAGAACTGTATTCTTTGAATAATCCTGAGGCTTATGTGGAAGAGGAGAGAATGCTGGTCTGTTATTTGTTTGTTTATTTATTTACTTATTTATTTTCAGTTAGGCAACATAACTACATCATCAGTTTTTGATGTAGAGGTCAATGATATATTTTTATCTATTTATTTTAACAATCATTAGGTGTACTAGAGAGGATTATCTTTCAACAAGTATGACACAACTGAAGGAGGTGTCAAAAAAAATCCTTTACAGTTTTAGAAGTGCTGGCAATGTAATTCATTCTGTATGTTTAATGGTAAATACAATAAGCCTATATTTACCTTTTAATTTCTCTATTTACTTAATTTCCCAGATTGCCATAGTGGTGAGTAACTGCATATTAAGAGACAAAAACGGAGGCTGTGGACACACGCCAGTTGTCTCATATTAGCTGGCCCATAATATAAAAATTCTTGCCAGTACCCAAAACCTTACAGTGGTCTCCCTCGGAAGAATGGCTCCACTAAAAAATGCAAAGGCTATAGTGATACTACAGACCAGACAATGGGTACCTAGTCTTTTCATCTTAAAGATATTTTTAGGTCCCAATTCAGTGGTACGGTAGATGGAGAGTCCTATGAGAAGTACCTCTAGTAGCTATGATTGATTGAAGTCCTGTTGTCTTGGAGTAGTGACAGAGATTGGGCTAGGCCTGGTCCCTAAAAATCTCCCACTCCATCCTCCGTTCTCCCACCCCCCCTTTTTTTTAATGTCTATGAGGTTGTGAATGAAGAACTCCGGGGTGTTAGGGGTTCAGCCTAGATCCCTAAGTCACTACTCAGCAGGGAGCCTCCAGGAGGAACATTCTCATTGGACTGTTGTGTGTGCAAGAAATAGATTTTTGTTGTGGCAAGTCATAGAAATTCTTGAGTCGTTTGTCATAGTATTTTGCCTACCCTGAGTGATACACAGTGAATCTTTTTTTTTTTTTTAAGATTTTTTATTCATCCATTTGAGAGAGAGAGTGAGAGAGAGTGCACGAGCAGGGGCAGGGGCTGAGGGAGAAGCAGACTCCCCACTGGACAGGGAGCCCACTATGGCGCTGCATCCCAGGACCCCAGGATCAAGGCCTGAGCTGAAGGCAGATGCTTAACCAACTGAGCCACCCAGGCGCCCCCACAGCGAATCTTTAATACAATGTGAGCTGTGCTGTGGGTGAAATTTATATAAAGTGTCATAAGAAGAAACAAAGGCCCAGTTGATTCTACCTGGGACGTTTAGGGAAGGGCAGAGAGAGGAGATGGTGTTTAAGCAGAGTCTTGGCAAACGAAAAAGAGTTTGCCAAGTGGGAAGGATGGGGAGGCAGTTTAAATAAGTGTATTTCCAACGGGCTCAGGATGGAAATACATTCTGAGTTCAGGGTGTGTGGCCAAGCTTGTCTATGGGATTTCTGTAGGAAGTGGTTGAAGAAGATGGAGAGGAGGCCAGAGCTCGCTCTTCAGGGCTGAGTCAGCTCGGTTCTTCCAGAAGGCAATGAGGAGCTATCAAGATTTTCAAGTGGGAAGTATGCGTTAGAAGGATACTCTGGCAACCATGTGAGGTATGGATGAAGGTAGTGTTGAGGTTGGGAGACCATCTAGAAGGTCACTTCAGGAATCTAGGGAAGACTCATACAAGATATTGTTCATAAAACACATAGTGCCCGGCACTGAGAAATGTTAGTGTCATTTGGTTGTTCTTCCCTGGATGAGGGAAATAACCTTGGGAGTGTAGAGAAGGTGGAGAAGGTGAGTATACAAAAGAGGCATTTTGAAGCTATAAATACTTGACGAACAAATATTGAATAAACAATGCAGTATCTTCTGGGCATGCCGAGTGTCTTCCTGTTAACTGCCCCCCCTAGTGGGACTCAGCTTTACCAAATAACTTTGCCCCATGTCTTCTCCTCCCACCAAAAGCTCTTTGAAACGCAGGCATCCACCAGAGACCAATGCAATGAGCTGCTTTTTTGCGGCGGAAGCCAGAAACAAGATGGGCATTGAGCGCATAAGCCAAGGGCCTCACGGTTCAGAGCCTTGAGGTTGATTTACCAGCTGGATCCACTAATCAGAGGTTGCCTGTTCCTGTGGGTAGGAGGGATGGCTTCTTTAGAAGCCTTGTATGCTGTCCACCTTTAGAGACACTTGAACAGAGTTAGGGAGGGTCGGTAGGTAATACAGACGCCTCAAATGAGGAACACGGGGTCACATATCCTGAGTTATTCAGATGGCAGTCAGTTCAGCCTCTGGAAGATATTCACCCGTTTGCTCATAGTATCTAGACTCTTGCTGGAAGGCCTCACCTCCACAGTGAGGGTAGGGATTGGTGGTGCGGTGGGTTGGTAGCGAGGACTGGATGGGAAAGAACAAAGGTATAGTTGGCTAAAAAAAACCAGGCCTCTTCAGGCAATTATAAGACAGTGGATAATAACATGATGAAATTGATGGGAATTTGGTGCAGTGAGAGGCAGAGAGACCCTCCGATGGATTCAGTGGTCCGTCTAGGCTTGGTAGGGACACAGATTTCGTCAAATCTATTCCAAATCCTCTAAGTGGGACTGCATTTACAACAAGACAACCATCCCCAGGAGGAAGCTGTCTGCTCTTTCTAAAAATATCTTGAGATTTCGTTAACACATTGTCCCTTTTAATATACACCACTGTCTTACTACCACCCTAGGGAAGGGCTTTTTTTTTTTCTTTTCTTCTTTTGTCTAATCTAATTCCTTACAGCTGCATTTTCTTCTGTTTTTCCTTGTAGTTCAGTGGCTATAAAGAGACACTACCCGGCCACCCAGCCAGCATTCCTTTGTGGCTGACAATGGCACTTGTGAAATGCCACATGCATTAGAAGCAGGCACAGATTGTCTGAGGATCCTGTGCCGCGGAGACTCTGATTGAAATTGCACATAGTCACTAACATTGTACCTACTTGAAGGGGGCTGGAAGAGGGGTGGGTAAGAAGAAGCCTCAGCATCATTTTCCAACAGCACATGCGAGCTATAAATGCCCACCGAGCCACAGTGACAGTGCGGGTGGCTGGGAGCCGCGTGAGTGTGGGTGCACTCTGCCTGGGCCAGCTCCCTGCCTCCTCCTTGGCAGTATCGAGTACTGGAGTATTGAATTTATACCACGGGAGCCCGAGGGTCATGTTTCCCTTCTGCACCCCTGGTTTCTGGAAGGGACAGTAGCCTCTGCTCTAACAACAATGAACAGAGCTGTTCTCTTAGGCCGATGTGGCTTGGTTATGGCCTGGGGCTGGTGAATTGAGGGAATGGAGTGGAGTCACTGTGACTGAATCCTACTTTGTTTTACAGAATCCTTTCATATAGTCAGGGGGCTAGAAAAGGAACTCTGAAACACATGTGCTGGCTCCAACATCTTGCAGATGAGAAAACACAGATAGAGTCACACAAAGTCACCTGGAGATAAGAGTTATCAGGGATCATTTGGTTGCACTTAAGAGAAACCCACTTGGGCAAGGTGAGGGTTAAGGCAGGAAGGATAAGGTCAGGAAGTGCAAAAGGGCTTCAGAAGGGGCTGGAACCAGGATCTTAAAATCTTTAGAAACCAAGGTTTCTCATTTTCATTCTCTCTCTCTCTCTTTCCCCGTGGTCTCTCATATTTGCCTCTCTGCTCATCTGTTTCTAAATGATTTTTCTCAGCAGCTGACTTCTCCCTGAGCATGGTGGGAGATGCCGGCCCTCTGCCCCATGTGCCTTCCAAGTCCGTGCCCAACAGAGATGTCTGGTGGCCTTGGCTCCAAGGACAGCTTTCTGGAAGTGAAGATCTGACTGCCCAGCGTGGCTCAGGGGTTTCTCCCTAGTCCAGTTAACTGTGGTTAACAGAACAGATACACAATTGGGGTCACATCCAGGCTTTATACAATTTGGGGGCCCACTTTAAGAATTGATACAAAATTAGGTACCAAAGTGAGTATTTATTTAAAATGAGAAACCACAATAAGTTCCTGGAATCTTGAAGGAAGGTTGATTTCACCCTCCCTCCCCCACCCTTTTGAGACCCTCAGGCTCTTCAGGAATCTCGTCCAAGTCAATGGCAAACCCTCTGGCTTCTCTGGAATAACCTGTTTTCTTTTAAAGAAAGCCTTCTTACCTGTTCCTGTCCCTTCCCAGAACCTTGTGTGCATGCTTGATTTGTTCACCAGCTGCGAGTGGAGCCCGTGGTGCGCGACAGTGGGCAGAAATCATTGCAAGGGGAGGGCCAGAGGGTAGAGATGTCCTTTGCAGTCCAGTTCTGACGTCGCCCCGCAATCCGGGGCCTTGGGCCAGAGTGCTGTGTCTTTCAGCAGTGTAGGCGTCACGCTCGTACAAGGGGAAGACTAGAAGTGGCAGAGCCAGAGTACACGGCTGGCTGGCAGTCTGCCACAGCAGTCACCTAAACTCTGCAAAGAACAGCATTTCCCGGAGTTGTGCGACACGCACCTACGCGTCCCTACAAAATAGCCCCAGCAATGACCCACTTGGTACCAAAAGTCGAAACACAAAATTTTGCCCTCCTTGGCTAGTTCTCACCGTAGCCAGGGAAATTCAGGATCCCCACTGGCCTGACTGGTGGTGGGGTGCTGGTGAAAAGCCAGGGCTATAGATCACAGACTCGGGGTCTGCCTCGAGGCTCTGCCACTTCTCAGCTCTGGGGCCTTGGACAAATTAAACACAGTGCGTGTTCAATAAATCCTAGCCAATTCGTCATTACTCTTACTGCTCTAGTCATCTTGTCTCCGTCAGGGGCTGGCCTACCTTTGTGGCTGTTGTTCTCCTTCTGGCTGCTGTTGGTGCACTTCTGGCTCTGAGGTCCATCTTTTGACTTCAGTCCTCTTTCTACCTCAGCTTGTCCTTAGTTATTTATTTGACATGGGAAATCTGATTGCTTTCTCACAAAACTCACCACCGACCTTCCCCATAGCTACTTAATGTCTTTTGCTGGAAAATTGCTTTAGCACTGTTTTGAATGAGAAATCCAGAGATCAACTAGCTATCGAGCACTCATGGATGAATGGGCCCATCTAAAATATCTCAAGGAATACAGTCATTGTAGCAACCAGCTGACCGAGGTGTCTGAAACTAATCCAAGGTCCCCTGGGGATTTTTACTTGTCTTTTGGTGAGATTTGCAGACAGGGCCTACTCCAAATATTTCTGAGTCTGTTGTTTGATGCTATTTTGAGTTCTCTCACATGTGGAGTTTATTCCTGTATTTAGCTCTTAGACCAGCACCCAGGAGTATTTGAAAATGTTTGCAATTGACCAACTGTAGCGTGTTAACAAATCCTTGCATGTGCTTCCCAAAGCACTTAAATCCAGCTGACTCCCTAGCTCCATCCTCATTTCCATAATCTCCAGCCCGGGCTGTGCTGACCACACCTTTTGCAAAACTTTGACCAAAGAACAAGCCCAGTTCAGGATCACCAGATCCCACAGACAGAGGCAGGCCTCTATTAGTGGGTGGGCCACAAAAATAAAATGTGGATGCCAGAAAGTGAGCTCTTAGAAAAAAATTTTAATTGGAGGGACACGGCAGAAATGTACATGATTAAAAGCATTGCCCACAGTGTGAGCAATGTGGAATTTTTTACCCAAAGCCTTGTCCTTCTATGCTGATGAAAGGCTACCTCTTGCCAAGCAACACAGTGGCGGTGGGTCTGACTTCCTTGTGTCTGAGCATGAACGAAAAAAGCACATCAAGCCCCCACTCACCCTTCTTTTCTAACTGATCAAACAAAGCCTTCTGACTCAGCATTCTCCCAGGTTCAGGAAAGGAGAAACAATTGCCCACCCAGGAACAGGGGAGGATGGGCAGTGCCTTACAGTGATGCTCTCCATAGTACGAGAATGCTCTCTGGTGCTCCCAGACACTATAAGATCCAGCCCAAGTTAAGGACTTTGTTAGCAACAGATTGCCAAAGCCTTTCCTTCTTTCATTTCTTCTGCCTGCTTACAGCAAGCTACGCAAAAAGAACTTCTTTCTCCCTCTGCCCACAGATTCCTGTCTCAAAAGCCTTTCCAAGAAATAATCCAATTTTGTTTCCAATGTAGGGGCTTTCATTCTCAGTCCTTTGTACTGTTTATCTTGGTAATTTCTTTCCAGTTTTAGATTTTTTTTTTCTTCTGCCCAGAGTTAAGCACATGGCTTGCAATGAGAGGAAGGCTGCACTGGTGACGTGAAGTCGACCGCTGTCTTAGTGCCGTGACCAAGCCAAATGGGTTCCGGGCCTAGCTTTTTGTAAGCATACTCAGCAGAGGAAAATATAGTTGTTCTGGTTTAAGAGGCAGATTTTCCACAGTTGGAGTGATTAATCACCCCTTAGCTGTGCAAAATAACGGGGGTAAGATGCAGAATTTTTAGGAAGCCGAAAGACGGAATTGTTTATTAGCAGGTGAGGGGGAAGCATGGGAAACATGACTGTATCTCCTTGGTGTGTCTGTGAAACATAAAGTTACAGCTACCTCTGCGAAAATAAACCAGGAAAACATTATACCAAATGCGGTTACATTAGCATCCCAGTTATTAGCTTCTTTCACAAACAATCCAGGCACACTCAGGTTTTCTCAGTTTCTTTTAAAATATTTTACATATTTGAAATGTCACCCAACAGAATTTGCAAACAAAGCGTAGAACCAAATGGCAAAATGCTTAAACATGAATCCTAAAAAGTCAGTACGATGATGCAACTCTCACAGAGTAAAAGCTTGAACTATGACTGCTTTACAGCTTAAGGTAGTGGCTTGTTATACAAATAAAATCTGTCTTCAGTTTGTTCTATTAAAAACGGCAGATAGGTCAATAGTAAACTTTCCAGATCATCAAGCTGGCTCAAATACATTTTGTCAGAATGGAGAATATCTTGGCAAGGCTGAGAACACAGAGGCCAGTGATCCCGGCGGGTTGAGGAGGAACATGGAGAGAGATTTCAAGTCTGTCTGTTCTGGTCTGTGAGAGAAGCATCTGCCCATGAATTTGATCAAAGATCTGACATTCAGAGAGCAAATTGTTCCTCTTCCTGTGCTTTTCCTGCGGAGTCATTTCCGGACGTCACCATATGCCCCCGTCTCTGCATCTAAATGGCCATCAGGTTCTGCAGAACCCACCTTTCCAAGTAGCTCTGGAATTTTCCCCAGTCCTTTCCTCCTCACCTGCCATGGCCTCACACCTGGCCTGTGGACTCTGCTTCTTAGCTTGCTGGACCAGCTGCACCCCCCACCCTACCCTCACCGCATGCCCAGCTACTGACAACGCTGCTCTCAATCTATCCTTGCTCTAGCCAAACAGAGCTTTCTGGAATAGAAAGGTGCGTGCCACTGGACTGCTTAAAAACCTTCAGTTGGCTCTTGTTCTTGTAAAGATGGATTAAGCACACATCACTCTGTCTCCCACTGATGGCAGCTAAAATCCCTGGAGAAAATGCATGGAGTAGTTCCTGGAGGACACAGCAAAGTAAAATGATAGCGAGCAGATTGGGGAAAAGAAAACAGAACTTCAAGTACCACAGAACTGGTAGCAGATGCAGTCACAGGAAGAACACAACAGAATGGGGTAATTAAAGCCCTGGATTTCTAGCCAGTGGATCAGGAAACGGGGTGCCTGGGAGCTGCAAAGTTCCACGGAGATGCAAGCATTGATCCCATAAGGTTATGTATGAACTCCTGGCTCAGCCCCGAGCTGCGCGTGCACAGGTCTGAGCCCTGACTGCTGGACACAAGAAGTTAACAAGAATTTGGCGGCTGAAGAGATTAGACAAACCTGCCCTGAAAGTTGCCCAGCAAGAAATTCTTGCTGGCTCGACAGACAAGGGATTGCTGAAAAGAGGTATATCTAAAATTTAATTGGAAGCTTTTTGCCATTTTTAATGGGACAGATTCAAAAACCATTAACAAACCGTGACTTCAGGTGGTGGCAAAACCCCTTTACCATCCACCAACCTTCTGTAAAAGATTCTACCACTCCAAGTCCAAGAGTGAGACAGGAAAGTGATGAAAAGCAGGTGATATCCTTGTGGCAAAGATGGTGAACTATCCAGTAAAAACTCCGTCTCCTACCATAGCACAGAGCTGTTGCTGGTAAGCAGTTGCCCAACCAAGAGTATACGTCTCAGTTCCTCTTGCATCGAGGTGGGACCATATGGTTGGCTGGTTTTCACCACGGGGCTGGGAGCAAAAATGATGTGTGTCAATTCCCAGAGGGCAGCTAAGAAACAGGTGTACCTTCCAGTTCCACTTTCCCATCTTCCAGCTGGTTGTAAAAGTTTCCCTGAACCCGGAGGAAGGGAGGAGTCCGTGAGCATCACATGGAGAAAAGCTGCCTGCCAGCCAGAAACAACCACATTAGAACACTACTTGAGAGAAAAAGAAATCCTAAGCTATAGATTTTTTTGTCATAACAGGAGCATTACCCTAACCATAACACTTCCACATTTGGGTGGGGGAATATATGACATGTGGAGCTAAGGGTTCCATACAAGCCAGAAAGAGACTTTAAGACAAAGAAGCTTGGAAATACGCAGAAACTGACGTGGGTGTAGGGTTGCCCACTGAATATGGCCTAGGGGGCTGAAGCTAATTTTGTGTAAATCTCCATGGACAGGGTGACCTCAGCTGAGATCTAGTTCTGCTCTTCAGCATTTTGACAGCAAGATGCACCACTTTGCATTCCAAAGCTGGCCTAATAGCAGGGTTACAGAAGGACTCTCTCCAGTGGTGTTTGGAGTCAAAGATACCCTGCCTTGAATGCTGGTGTAAAATAAAAGATCTTTTCATAAGGTGAGTAAGTCATGTCCAGTGTGTCCTCCATTTTGCTAAGCTTTGATTTTTTTCTTCAAAGATTCATTTAGTGTGAGAGAGGGAAAGAGAGAGCATGAGCCATGGGGGTGGAAGGGCAGAGGGAGAGGGAGAAGCAGACTCCCCACTGAGGGGTTCCCATCCCAGGACCCTCAGATCATGACCTGAGCCAAAGGCAGATGCTTAATCAACTGAGCCACCCCGGTGTCCCATAAGCTTAGATTTTTATGTGCCACTTTCTTAAAGGGAAGCTCACCAAAAATGGGCAAAAATCCCATTTTAAAAACAAATACAACTAAACCTTCCTTCCTCTCAAACTTCAACCCCAAGAACCCAGCGCAGGGATGGACCCAGGGAGATCACAGCCTTGTCTTTCGCAGCTGGCTTTTATGAAGTGCCATCTGAGGGCTTCCTCCTCTTTGCCTTTTATGACTGATGTCTACTTAGTGAATTAATTTTGATGCGGGTGCGGTAGACCAGTCCACTCCCGTGCTCATCCAAGAAGGCACTAAGTGCTGGTTCCAGAGGTTTGTATGGGACATGGACCTCACGTGGCCCAGGACTAGAGGACAGGCACTGACCTGGGAACAGAGTAGGGAATGGGTAAGGCCATGATGCTGGCAGCCCTCAGAAGACCTCCCCTCACACAGGGACGCACACGAGCTGCCCAGAAATGGGCCTGCCTGAGCTGCACCCGCGGGCCCAGGCCTGGCTCCCTCCCAGGCCTGTGCTCTGACGGGGTGGCACATGGCCCCAGAACATACCCAGAAACAACAGAGCCTTTGCGTTCTTTCAGTTCCGGAATGTATTCTCAATGTTAATTAACCTCTAACTGCCCACTAGACAGCCTCACCTGAAGAATTATATCCATGGGCCCAAGAACCCCTGTCCCTCCATTGCTAAAGAGGCACATTTCTTCCCTTGTAGTGTGACAGGAGCTCTCTCTCTCTCTCCCTTGTTTACTCTCTCTCTCCTTCCCCCCCGCGGTGAAACTTTGTGCAAGCCTACTCCTTCAGCGTCTCGTTTTCCTTTCCCCTGTGACTTTCCCTTCTGGAGTGTCTCTGCCTAGGCCGTCGAGCCCTCTCAGGCCTTGGTGTCCTCCTTGCTTATTCTGGACCCTACTCCCCTGTCCACTCCATTCCAACTCTGTGCTCCTGATTTCTAAAATGTTAACTTGTTGACCATGCTCTGTGGTCCACAAGCTGGAGCAGAGCTTACTGTCGAGACATACATATGTTCTTAATAATAGGAACTAGTGAATTTTCAGAATTCTTTTTTTTGTGTGTTATATGTTTTATGGCGAGGAGCTCAGATATGGTGCTAATAAATAAATTTCCCCTTCACAGCCAGCCATACCCTTGTGGTGGTAGTAGGTTCTGGTGGTTGCAAGGACACTGAGTGGGAAAGACAGAATGATACTTCCTTCTCCACAGTGGGGTTGAAAGGAAGAGCTCACCTGTGGCCTCTCTTTCCTGTTGGCCTCTTGCCTGCTGCTTGGGCCCCGAGCCTCTACTCTGATCATAGGAATGGCTTCTGCAAGTTCCCTCAAGCCATGCTGATCCCCAGGCCCCTAGGTACTGATCTTGACTCAGTCCTGTTGGTAGGAGAGCAACCGTGCCTGCTTAGGTTCCTGGGACACCTGTGAGCGCATCTCGCCCACCAGGGGCAGCCTATAAACCACAAGGCAGCTGATAAACTAGGGTTCAAATCCCTGTTCTGCCACTCACTGTCCTCACTAGCTGTGTAACCTGGAAAGCCACTTACCCTCTCTGGGCTCCAGTTTCTTCCTCCGCTCAATGGGATAATCTGGGCCACCCACCCACCACAGCGCTTTGTGCATTACTGGTGGGTAGGAAATGTTTTTATTTTCTGTCTGTTTCCACTGCAACCACAGCCCCTCCTCCTGCCCAACCACCCCCCTGCCCTACCCTGGATATGTGGCCTGGGCCACAAACATTCCTTTTCCTTTCCTCTCTTGGGGCTGGAGTGGATTGGCTGTTATGATTGTACGGTTCATTAGCAGGCAAATAGACAGGTGATACTTCCTGCTGATAAAATAAACAGCTAGAAAAGGCAAATATAAGGGCTTAGCACCAGGGTGAGGCAGCTGAGTGGGGCCTGGGGGAAGGAAACTAGTTTGAATATAACCTGAACCAAAGGGATGTGCCTGATATAAGCACCGTCTGATGGCTTTCCCAACGCTGACACCGAGGGAGGTTTAATGGGGACGGTCGAACAAGAAAACATTTTGTACCGGGGACCCTTTCCAGATAGTGTAGGCTGGGTAGGGGAGGGACTTTAGGGACTGGGTATACATAGGCAGATGGTGGTTTAAAAAGTGAGTGTAGATACCAGAAAACACATTTAAGAGAGGGATATTGTACAAACTTCTCTGATTTGCTTGCTGGGTTTTTCAAGCACCCTTCTCTCAAAAGTAAGAATCATTCAACTTCGCCCTTTGAAGCCTGGAGGAGCAGCAGGGTCTTTGATAGGACATGCTAAGCTAACCCAGGGTGCCAGCTCTGCCCACAGTGACGCTGGTGGGACCAGCTCCCGCTCGGAGCCTCTTTCCTCTGGAGCAGAGACTCTGGCTCCCATTCCCTTTCTCTGCCTGGATCCCATCTTCCCGGGCCCACATCACTGACCCTGCATATCTGACCACCTGCTTTGTGCCTGCCCGCCATGGAGATGCCCCTCTTCTGTTTCACAGGACAAACAGGGGAACAGATGGATGGGGCCTGCCCAAAGGCCAGGGACAGCTGTCCCAGCTGCCTTGTCTTGTGCATGTCCCAGCACCTGACATTGACTCTCTGAGCGTCAGGGATGGGGGAAGAGGGGGGAGAACGGGTGGCAGGAAGACCCCACAGTAACAGTGGCCAGACTGAATGTCTTGCCAACTGCCTCCTTTCCGTTCGGTTGTAGAGACTGACTTCCTTGTCTGCTGAGCCAGGAAGTATGGGTGTGAGACCACAGGACGAGGTGTGAGGTCAGGGACAATCTTAGACAAACAGAAAGTCTACTGTCCCAACTCTTCCAGTGGTTTGGTCATTTGTTTTTCTTGCCACAATCCTATCAGGAATGTTCCAGGTTATTTGTATGTGTGGATGTGGCCCAGGAGACCCAGGGCCCCAGAGTTCACTAACTCAAGCAGGGCAGGCACACCCCAGCGAGGAACTGTTGAAATAAAACACTTGCTTTGCCCAGCCCTTTCTCTCCTAACGTCCTCCCAGGGCCAGGCAGCTCCTTGCTGGTCGCAGTTACCATTGTCCACAAGTGCCCCTGGCCTGGGGCAGCCATCCAGGAATCTGAGCGGAATGAATAGACGCACAGCATTGTTGCCTGGCTTAGCTCCCAACAGCAAGATCTCTGGAAATCCATTCTGGTTGGCGAGCTTCTTAATGTTTGCTTCGGGGCCTGGTGGGTTCCAACGGCAGTTTTCCTGGAGGCCCTTCTCCATCCCCAGCCCTCTGCTCCTCCCAGCACCCCTCCTCTACCCGGAAAGGTAGAGGGCAGCTGGCTGGAAATCCCAGAGTCATCCTTAAAGCCTTGGATGCCATAAGTGTTCAAGTGAGCTAGGAAGGCACATTTTAATCAGACCAGATGGAAAACTTAAGAGACTAAGTGTAAGGGTTGGTAAGAAAGGTAAATTGTTCTTATGTGCTTATTGAAAAAAAACTCATTCTGCTTATGTTGTTTCAATATACTCTTTAGGGGCACAATTAATTCCACTGTTTTTAAGACCTTATGTTTCAATATCTTAATTTTGTTTGTGGAAGTCTAATTGGATAGAAAAGCAAGTGATTCTTTTCTTCCCTTCACTACACCAGAACTGCCACGTAAGCCACATGGTCACCAGCAAAGGCACTGCCTACGTGGCGCTGGTAGGTCCCAACGGCAGGCAGAGTACCTGAGAGGAAATTGGCGGTTGCTAACAGATGCAGACTATGTGACTCATCTCCATTATTTGGTTTTGCACTATCAGTGTGGTCGGTGAGATGAAAATGACTTTTCTCTCCTGCTTGATTTTATCTCCAAGCAATTAATATCTTGTGAGAACAAAATGAACCCAAAGATAGCTAGTATTTATTGACTCTTTATTATGTATCTGGAGTGTGTTAGTCACTTTCAGGTAGTATCTCATTTAACAGTTCAAGACCACTGTGCTGTGAGCAGTATCATCTCAGTGTTGCAAAAAAGTGAGACTCAGAAACTGTGATGTCATTGTCCAAGGTCAGAAAGCAGACAAAGGGTGGGGCTTGGATTCTGACCCCCATCTGGCCAGACTCCAGAACCAGGCAGAGTCTCTTCTATAAGTGAGGGAGAATTTTTAGGTTGTGCTTAAATGAAAAGCTGTTCTTGGCCTGCCATAGTTTCTAATAGCTGCTTCTTAATCAACATTGTGCTTTTTTTTTTTTTTTTTTACCATTTGATAAGGTGATTACGTTTCCTCCCACATTTAAAAGGTGATCGAAGCAGGTTGGAACTGTTTCTGTCTCAGGAACATCTAAGATGTTAAACAGTTTGGTTGTCTTCCCAGTCGTTTAGTGATCCTGTGAAAAATGTTTTTCTTGATGCCCTCAAGGTACAGGTCCCATTTTTTCACTGCTGTGAGGCTTCTTCTGTAAGCCAAGTTTTTGTAGCATGGGAGATATACAATATACCCAGCTTTTGCCAATTGTTTTTAAAAAATGATCTTTTGCTTCTGTGATGGCTAATACAATGTGTCAACTTGGCTAAACCATGGTACCAAGTTTTTGGTCAAACACAAGTCTAGATTATTGTTGAAGGTATTTTTTTGGATGTGATTGACAAATCCATAAACTTTGAGAAAGCTTCCAAGCAGTTGAAGAATTTAAGGGAAAAAAGACCGAGGTCCCCTGAGGAAGAAGGAACTTGGATCCAGACTACGTTCCTTCTAGAGCTACAACATCAACTCGTCCCTAGGTCTCCAGTCTGCTGGCCTGCCCTGCAGATTTCAGACTTGCCAGCCTCATAATCACATGAGTCAACTCCTTAAAATACACCTCTCTCTATTCATCCACATTCTATTGGCTCTTGTCCTCTGGAGAACAGCCTCCAGTAAAGAATGTGTTAAACACACACACACACACACACACACACACACACACGCAAAGCTCATTTCTTTGTGTCTAAGCAATAATATTTTGGGTTCAACTATCCATAGATTATTGATGATACTAAAAGTTATTTACTTACTGGTCTTTGCCAAGGGAAATGAAAAAATAATTTTTTTAAAAGATTTTAAATTTCTTTATTTGACAGAGATAGAGACAGCCAGCGAGAGAGGGAACACAAGCAGGGGGAGTGGGAGAGGAAGAAGCAGGCTCATAGAGGAAGAGCCTGATGTGGGGCTCGATCCCATAACGCCGGGATCACGCCCTGAGCCGAAGGCAGACGCTTAACCGCTGTGCCACCCAGGCGCCTCGAAAAAATAATTTTTTTTTAAACCATTGTAGCAACTTTTAGGTAGTAGATTCTTTGGGAAAAAGGTATTTCAAAATGTGTTCTCTCAGGAATTGGAAGTCACATTCAAAGGGAAAATTTGCAAAGCTCTNAAAATAATTTTTTTTAAACCATTGTAGCAACTTTTAGGTAGTAGATTCTTTGTGAAAAAGGTATTTCAAAATGTGTTCTCTCAGGAATTGGAAGTCACATTCAAAGGGAAAATTTGCAAAGCTCTTTTCTCCATGTTGACAATATTTGGATTAGAACCAAATAAGAATTCTAATGATTAGCTAAAACTCAAAGCCCCAAATTACAGTATAGCAAATTTTCAAAAGGGAGCCCTATCTCCCAGCATTTGATGATTATATATATATATGTACATACAGTGCCTCAGAAGTAAATCCACTGAGTATATGAATTCATAAATAGGTTTTCCACAATGGAAAGAAATAGACAAATAGTGGGTTCTGGAAAAGGGGACTCCAAGAAGGGAGGAGTAAGAACCCAAAGTTAGTGATTGTGGTATGTGTGGTCTACCTGGGTTTCCTTTGGAGCCTAGGCTGTCATATCCCTTTTGATTAGGATTACTGATAAGCCACATATCACCAATGCGGAGCCTAAACAATGTCCTTCCCAAGTAGCATCTCAAAACAAAACGGCGAGAAGTCTAAACCTCCCAGATTAGCAGGAGACCCAGCACGCACCACCCTATTCTTAGAACTCCCTCCAATGGCGTATTCTAGAATTCTTAGATTGTGCACATGTCCAAAGATGCATACTAATTATTCTCACTTTGTTGCTGGTGCCCAAACCTCTGTTGCACCTTTAGAAGGTCCTGTTGCCCTAGTCTTAGAAGAGCTGTGGCTTGTTCCCTTTCACCCACTGGCAGCTATCCTGACCAGTCTCCTTGCGGCTTCTGGATCTGTAACGTCATGTGTGATGGTTGGCTAAGGATGAGCCTCACAAAGGTGTGAGCTCCAAGGTTCTACCTCTTTAGGGTCATAGCCCTTGCCTTTCACTCACTCGGCCAGTTCCTGGGGGTGGTAAGCCTACCTCCATGGTGACTCACCATTGGGGACAGATTCAGGTGCTGGGGGTCTTCAACCCCAGAACCACCGTTCCTCTTCAATGCTGGGCCTTCAATATCCATATGCCCTGTCTCCTTTTCCTCCGTATGGTGAATTATTTATTTTTCACACAATTATTGATGCATAACTAACAACCACAAAATGTTGGTGACATCCAACACCGGCATTTATTTTTTGCCCTTGAGTCTACAAACCAGCTATGGTTTGACTGATGTAAGCTGGCTCCTCTTGGCTTGGCTCCAGGTTGGTTTCAGGCCTACTCCACATGACTGTTGTTCTTTTGGAGTCAGTAAACCACCAAGAACATGGTCTTCTCACAGAGAAGTGCAAGATGCAAGCCCAAGTGGGCAAGCATATTTGCAGCTTGCCAACAACATTCCATTGACCAAAGCAAGTCACATGCCCATGCCCATGCCCACAGCAACGCCAAAGGGAAGTATGTTACTCGTACAGTGTGAAAGGTAGGGAGTGAATCTTGCCTGAACAGAATTCAAACCAGCACACCAAGTGACTTCACACAGCCTTTTCCTCATTTCTGCTTTTGTGACTGTTACCCCACAGTGTCTGGCAGTCTCGGTAATTTTGAATCGAAAAAGAAGGAGGGATCTCAGGCTCTCTTCCCAGGAGTCTGCTCTTCTCCTGGGTATAACCTAGGAGATTATTGTGTCTAACCACTCCCTAGCACATTCTAAGCTCCTTACTACCAACACCCCTATAGGTTACAATCTATGACTCACCGACCGCCTACCTACTCTGAAGTTCAGGCCCGGTTCAGCAAAGGTCATGCATGACAAGGGAATATGAGTCAAAAGAGGTATTGTCTTGACGGGTCCAAGCTCTTCTTCTTTGTTTGAGCAGAGTCTCAAAATATCCACAATTATTTTACCACTTTGCTGCTCACCCACCCAAAGTATTTTTATTTGTTTGCCAGTTAATTAATATGGAGTCGAATTAATTTTAAAGGAATAAAAATTATGGCAACTTAACCATGATCATTATCTGACTATTTGCCAGCCATGATGTTTGGAGAGTTGACCCATGTAAAAGATGATTTTTAAACTGTGTAACATTATTATATTTAATTTTCTGTGATTAAGCTAGGGATTAATGAGTACATATTTATTCTCTGTAGTCACCAAGAGTATATCACTGATTTAATTTAAATTTGGAAAGATTGAGCAGACTAGGACATTACTTAGGTGCTTGACTACGACAATTCATTTGGCTTAGTTAATTTTGAAGACTGATAATTTGCTGGTAAATAATTAGATCATTTATACAAGTCTGTTTTTCTGTGTGGTAAATTTGATAAGTAAATTGTAATAGCATTAGCCGGTAAGTTAATCATATGTGATACATTACCAAATCTACTCCTTTATCATTTGGGATGACATCCCCCCATAAGTGTGGGTGGTACTACTGAGAAAGGCCGAAAAAGATTGGATGGCATGAGGTGGTAGGGAGTGGGGGGCAGCCCTACCTTGTTTCTTTCCTAACTGCCAAATCAAGATTCAGTGAGTGCTCAGTTTTGGGGGCTTTCACCTCCACACGAGGCCGGCGGCACGTGCCATGGTGGTAAAATCGTAACTCTGGTGTTGGAGACTGGGATGGTGTTCTCATGACTTGGCTTCTTATCTCTTTGTTTTAAGTGAGTCACATAGCCTAGCCAATCCATAATATATCTGAAGTGAGGTAATATATCTGAAAATATTTTGGAAAAAGTAAGGGGCTCTGCAGGTGCTCATTTTTGTCATTCTTGGGATTCAGGTCCACAGAAGTTTTTCTTCAATTACGGTTTTCAAAGGAATGAATGCACTTGTTTCTCTTCTTTTTGATAGTAATATTTAAATGGGAATCAGAGGACGTTTGTGGTAGTTTATTTGTATCAAAGCTTCCCCCCACACACACACACTCCCTGCTTGTTTATGTGAAATATATTTTGGTCCTGGTTCATTCTTCCTTCAGTCTTGGATGACAGAGTTTAGTTTCTTTAATAACACAAACATAAATAGTTTCACGCCTCCATAGAAGGGGGCCGTGTGTCAGCCCCACACTCAATTTTCCCATGTTGATTTCTCCAGTTACCATGAGGAGTGGAGGTTCAAGTTGTCAGACCAACCTTGACTCAACTACTTGAGTGGGGGGGCTGGCCTCAGGGCCATGTCACCCACAGTTTGACTGGCGAGGACAAGGCTTTGATGTCAAACCTCTCCTGTGGTTTGACAGTTGCACCTTCCATTCACTCTCAGGAGTACTTCCTAGGAATTGGGCTCCCCTATACCTTGGTTTTCAAATCTAAGCCTGTGCTTAGGCTTCTGCTTTGGTCTGAGACCCAAGTTAGGAGCTCCTCTCAGTGCCCTTCCTCAGAGACTGAAGTCCTGTCTTTGGGCTGGTCTAGGTCACCTGTGAGTTGACCTGTGAAGTACTGTATATCCACTCTTCCACACTTAGAAAGATATTATTTTAAGGGGTGGTGTTAGATTTTCCCTTAGGGAGGGAAATATCTTTTACGGGAAAATTCCTTGTAGAGGGAGTAGATGGTAAAAAGGGGAGAGAAAAATGTCACCAGGAGCCTGGGATACAAAAGAGTGTAGGTAAGCTGGTCCATATAAGACACTGGTGGGGTGGTGGGCAGAGGAGAGAAGGGGCCACTGCTAACCCTCTGGGCAGTGTGCACATTGACCAGGAACCCCAGAGGCAGGTGACTTCATGTTCTTTTTCATGCAGTGTATGAGATTGCCCTCAAATCAAAACTGTGAAGTTTACTGCACAGATAACAGAGATCAAGGAAGGACCGAGTTTTACTTACAGAGGCAACACCACATGTATCCTTGAGGTTCTGAGCAGCAACAGATGGCCCACTCAAACTAGGTAACAGAGGAGAGTTTAGCAAAGGGAGTAGACAGAGTGAACGGAAACCAACCCAGGATGGTGGTGTCCCCTGGGACCAGCAGTAGTGGGGAGCGGTTTCCACCCCAGAGACCTGAAGGGATAAAGGGAGGGAGTAATTCCTAGAACCAGAAGGTTGTAGCTGTCACTCTAGGTTAGAAGCCCCTGGGAGAGGGCTCCCAGGAGGAGGAGTAATAATTGCCCTTAGCTCATGCTTCTCTCACCCTCTGATGTCCTGCTAACCCCTCCCATTGGCCAAACCCAACTGGAAGCCAAAGGATAAGGGAGCCCATTGATGTGCCATGCACGTCAAATACCCAGGACAAGGGACAGATGGAGAAGTAGCGGACATTGGTCTGGAGGGCCTGTTAAAGACTATCTAGCATGCCAAGGCAACAGGGGCCCTGGGAACCCGAGAGCCTCTTAGGAATTCCCCACAATATTTGGGATGGCTTTCCTGTTCCACAAGATAGTGTTCAAACCAAAATTACTTAGTTCCCGTGGGGATGGAAAACCCCAGGTGAGCTTAGATCATGAAAGTGTTAAAACTCCAATTTCCCATCTATTGGCTCCTTAAGACACACCATTTCTTCTTGAAACCCCTGCTTCTGAGAGTTTTCTTGAGCTGTGTGGCTGGGGTTTTCTCTACCCCTTGGTCTCCATGCCACATTGGGCCTTCATTATCAGTCAGACCCACCTCCAATACTGATCCTTAAAAGTTGGTACATCTAGTATCTTATCCTGGTCCTTAGCCTCTGAACCTTGTTATGACTGAACAGCCAAATATTCCTGACAGGTCCTAAGATATGACCTTTGGGGTCCCTCATAAACTATCCATCCAGTCCCTGGACCATATCCATCTGTATCACCCATCTAGATGCCTGTTTTTCTTTCCAGTTCTATGGCCTGTATTTATATACTAAATAAATATGCCTGCACCTGTTCTACCCATACCTATGAGAAGTATAGGTAAGACGTTGCATCTGGCAATAACCTTCAGGGGCACACAGGCTTTCCCATGCAAGTGGGGATTTTAAAGTTGATTTCGTTGCCATTAATGTTTTTAAAGAACTCAAACATTCATGTTCCATCACTAGTTTGCTTTGTAGAAACCTAAGGGGAGGTGATTTTCTATTTTCATAAGAAATAGGTTATTTTGAATGAGGATAATTGTCATCCAAAATTTCTCTGTGGGGTTAATTATTGAAGTTACTCATTTCCCTCTGCCCACAAAAAGCCTGCTCTAACCCTTCCCCCCCGCCCCCACTCCTGTCTGAGCAAACTGAATGCTGTTGATTTCACCTTGGCATTGTTGAGCAGAACCGCAATGGTATTTTGCTTGAAACTTGTCTGTTCTGGCATCAGCTTACATAAGCAGAAAAACCTGCATTTCAAACACAATCCAAAGGCAAATGGCGGGCACTTGCTTCCAATAGGGATGTGGTGGGAGGCTCCAGAGCTTGGACTCTTGAGGACTGAAGAGCCTGGCTTCACTGCTTACGACCTGGGTGGCCGGAGGAAATTCAGCTGTAAATGGGAGGCTAATATCTCGTGAGCAGGTTTGTTGTGGGGCCAAGTGGTCCAGTGTGTGTGCATGACACCTGTAAGTGGCTGTAATGCGGAGGCTGCCCAACAAAAGTATCTTTGTCTACAAATACACAAAATGTCTTCAAAGGCCCACGAGGAGAGACAGACTTTCCACACTATTTCTTGAGGAAGCTCACACTGTTGGCCATTCCAGATCCTCGGAAATGGATTGGAAAGCCTCCTGTTGTTCATTTCCTGCAAATGCATGGAATGTTCTCTGCGTCTCCTGTGCACTTCCATGACTCCCTGATTTTCCTCAAGAGGCCCTGACAGGCTGAAATGCCCTTTACCAGACCTGTGTGCTTGACCAACTCCAACTTTGACCTTCATGGTTTCGCTTTCATATCTCTTTATCGCAGCTTCCCCTGACAGCTCTGGGAAGAACTCAAGACTCCTTCCTTTTCCGGTGACCTCTCCCATACCTCCCGCCAGAGGTCAAACACTGGTAAAGGTGCACGTGTTCCCTGGCCGACTGAGGAGCAGGGACCACCCCTGATTTGGTCTCTATTGTCAGCGCTTGACCCAGGTCTGGCAAAGGATAGGTGCTCAGTGGGTGCATGTTGAATTAGTGAGTGAGCAAGTAGACAGGTGAATGAATGAACAATTCTTTCCCTGAGATTAACATAGAATGAAGTCTGACTTGCAAGTAGGAAAGGGAAGTTCATAGTTGCTTTGGGATTAGGTGGATAGCAGAGATAAACCCTGATTCATTTTAAATAGAATGCAGGGATATTTACAGAATGATCGCAGCCAGACACGGAGGTTTTGTGTGTGTGTGTGTGTGTGTGTGTGTCTGTGTGTGTGTGTGTGGGCCTGCACGTGTGTGCTGGGGGTGTGGGATAGCTCCCATCAGGTGGCTTTTTTCAAGCCACAACATCTCCATAAATCAATGAGGAAGACTCAGTCTCCTTCCTTTGGTGACAAAGAGCATCATGGTGTCTGTTAGCACTGCAACCATTCCCTGTCCCTCAGTGAAAAGATGGGTTCTGGGAGGTGAGGCAGCCTGACGTTGGAAGGTTGGAGGTGACCTGGCTCCAGCTCCGTTCTTTTCAAAAGGCTTTAGGCAAATGTCTAAAGATATTTCTAGATGGTGTCTAAGCTAAACAATATGAATTAATAAATTAATTTGGAAGATTATGGTTACATTTGCCATGGAGATGCTAATGATTTACTTTAACTCCATCTGCTTTCTTTAGGCACAGTTATCACTACTGGTGAGGGATAATGCACTGGAATTTTACAGACATATGCCAAGTTTATGGATTATTTCATTCTAGAATTACAGGCACTTAAATGCTTTTACATGTTAGTATTTAAACATACACACACATAGAAATCACTACTTAAATCTACAAATGGCTGTTTTTTCACTATATATACAATACAGTTATTTAAACTGTGAATTATGATTCATAATTGTGAATCGGGGGGCAGCATAGAATCATAGTAAATNCTTTTACATGTTAGTATTTAAATATACACACACATAGAAATCACTACTTAAATCTACAAATGGCTGTTTTTTCACTATATATACAATACAGTTATTTAAACTGTGAATTATGATTCATAATTGTGAATCGGGGGGCAGCATAGAATCATAGTAAATGGTTCAGTGTATATTATTTCAGAAATTCTCAAACTTCCCAGATCCCCACAGCCTGCCTTTCCCACTAACCTCCCATCCCAACACACACACACACACACACACACACTCACTCACACACACACAACCCCTGTGTCTGGCTGCAATCAGTCTGTGAATATCCCTGCATCCTATGTAAAACGAATCAGGGTTTATCCATCTAATCCCGAAGCAGCTCACTCAGGAGGCACTTTTCTCTCTTGAAATAGGGAGAGAGTTAGCGGTCTGTGATCTGGCCAAGAAGTACTTGGGCCATTCAGAAATCAGGTAATGGGATTTTTTGAAATAGGTCTGTGCATAGAGAATAGATGTGTTTGGAAGTTAACTGATGGGCCTACAACGTGAGAACTGGGCAATTAATTACTTCCTATTTGGATCTCTGGCCTGTAAACTCACCTATACATTTTTTTCCCAGCCAGAACGAATCCATTGCTGTGTGTATAAGGTTTCAGTGCCCCTTGCAAATGCCACGGCTCACCTGGCACAGAGCACAAGAGCTCATCTCAAGTTCCTGGGAAGGACCCTGGCTTGCCTTTGGCCTCGGGAAGCTCCCGTGGCCCCCACCTCTGGTAACTGGCAACTGCCTCTGGACGTTTCTCATCTAAATCCAAGTCAAGAATGGAACTGGCCATGGAGAAATATTCCTATGATTGTTAAAGTTCTCAATAACTCTTCTCTTACTCTTTGGGGCATTGGAAGCAGCCTAGGGAGACTCAAAACCAGGAGCCCACTGAGGAAATACAGGCATATCCCTAAAGAGCCCACTGAGACTCAGCCTCCACCTGGGAAGCTTCAGGTACCATCTGGTGGCCCATCCACACTTGGGATCTTCCCCTTGGGCTACTGTCTGCCCTGGGTGCCCAGTGTCAGGGCTACTGCTCCACACAAGGCCACGCGGGCTGTGCACAGAGAAGCATCCCTGCACTTGTGCACTGTGGTGGCCCCACAGAGAAGGCAGTGCTTCTGCCCAGCCCTGAGGGAGCTGAGAACTACAACCAGCATGCGCCTTCCCTCTGCCAGGAACACTTCCTGTATCCCCAACCCCCGTGCACTTGAGGCCAGGGCGCTACGTGAAGTAGCCCCTCTGTGGTCCTTCCCGCTGTGACCCAGCCCATAGCGCCCTATGAAGCCTCCAGAATGGAGACTTGAAGCCGGCAGGCATGGAAGAATCACAAGTCAAGATTGAGTGAGCAGCCCAGTTTGGAAATTTTGTGACTGAGGCCCAGGGAAGGGAAAAGAAAGATCAGCTTATGTTAGGCAATCTGAGTTGGGAACACATGAGGTCAAAGAGAGAGTTAGGATAACGACCTGGTGGAATGAAGACCTGTCAACAAGAAAAAGACATGTCATTGTAGGCTCTTAATTATATGGTGGTCTTTCTTCATCTGACCTTGCACCTCAGGCCTTGGACCTATGGCTTCTCCATGAGGTTCTGGCAAAAGAAACCAGAATGGGCCCCCACCTGCTTCTGGAAGCACTTTAGCTCTTCTTGGCAGCATGTTGCCTTTTAAAAGAATGCTGTCCACTCTTGAGCGAATCACAAGTCACAGGCTTGGAAAGTGCCACCTTACAGATCATTTGCCCCAACTCCCCATCTGAATACTGAAGCCCTTTTTGCTTGCTAAGTGGTCCTTCAGTCTGTGGTTGAAGGCATTCCTTCCTTGTCTCATCTCATTCAACCCCTCACCTAACAGCTCCTTATATTGAACTGCAATCTGTCTTGTTACAGCTTCCAGCTATTGGTCACAGTGCTATCTGCCTCTAGGAGCCAGACAGAAGTCTAATGCCTCTTCTTCCTGGTCAACAAACATTTATTGAGACTCTATTATATGCTGAGACAAGGAATATAAGTCATGGTCTCTGTCCTCACAGAGCCTACAGTCCTGTGGGAGGAAATTAATGTAAACTTTTACCATATTAGAAACATGTAGAAATTTGCACACTATGATATAAAAGCACAGAGGATGGGATCTTGACTAATCTGAGCAGGGAGTCTTCTAAACTTTAAAGATAACCCATGTCTTCCCACAGCCTCCCTGGTCATTCCTTTCCTCTTGTGCTGTGGCTTAAGACCTATCAGCATTCTTTCACCCTCTTCTGAACCCCGTCCTGTTGGTCTGTAGCCCCTTAAAAGAGGGTGCCCAGAGAACCAGATTCAGCCCACTGGTTGTACTCTAACCAGGGCAGAAGAGAGTATGCCAGTGTGTTCATTCTAAATTCTATTAAGTCCATGTATGGGGTCAGGACTGAATTTCTGGTTAGCACCACAGTACCTGAACCCTCTGGGCACTTTTCACAAGGAACCACTACTTAACGATATCCGCCTCCCCCTGTGTTTCTGCCATTGACCTTTGGGCCCAGGCTCAGGGCCTAACTTTTATCCCTATTAGATATTTTCTTGTTATATTCATCTCTTCATTTCATCCTGTCAAGATCGGGATGGTCTTATGATCGGGGTGATATTATGGCATGATTCTGTCTTCAAAATATTAGCTGTAATTTATGGAAAGATTAGATGAGCTTGCCTTTTCTATTTTTATCAATGCCAGCAGGTCTTAAACTTCTTTCTACACCAGTATCTGAGGGGTATGATACTCTCCCATCAAGAGCACTGTCTGATTACTCAAAGCATAGGTGTGTAAGGGGGTGAAGAGCAGGCCTACTTAAATATTAGGGTGCGGGACATGTGTAAGTTGAAGGCCCACCACCTTCTCTGACCTCCACTCATAATTCTGGTTAGCCATTCGGAGTCGCTAATTACTGATTATGTCAAAAATACAATGTATGTGACCACTTCAGTGCAGAGGGGCACTGATCATTTGGAGAATGTCTATGTGTGTATGTANCTCCATCTACTGATCATTTGGAGAATGTCTATGTGTGTATGTATGTTCACCAAGTAATTGATTCATCGTCTTGGCTGCAAGGTTATCATGAGACAACTTGTTAAGTGCTTTGTTAACACACACGTACACGCACACACACACGCTCCACCCTTCTCCACAATTCCTTCATGTGGAATTCAGAATTCAGTACTGATAACTGCTTTTGAAATTGAGCATTTAAAATACCCAGAAGATGTACAAATTTGGAAAGAGACCCGAGCCCTCCCATTAGCTCCATATCCCAGCACCGCACCTTGCTCTTTCTGCAGCCAAACCAGCGTGTGTAGGTAATTATATAAATTCAACGTAATAAAATAGATTTCCATATTAGACTTATTTTACCTTATGTATACATTTCCTCGAGATTTTTCTGGCTTGGTTTATTACTTCTATTTCTTTTCATCTATTATATGGTAGCCTTTTTCATTTCCTCTGAAAAGTCAATAAAAATGTAATTACAAAAAAGTTCTGGGAGAGAAGGCTATCATCCATTTCATTGTCTGGGTTGTTTAAGAAACGTTTATTTGTGGACCGGGAATTTCTTATTTGCATTGGCTCTGCCTTTGTGTATATATCCAACTGTAAAGCATAAATCCCTTTCCTGAGCTGGTGAGCCTCAGAGGCCTTTGAAATAAGAGCTGAACAGGTGGCCAGGGTGCCTGAAATTAACCCTTTCAGACAGTGGGTTTGCTCTCTGCTGCCCGCAGTGCCACAACAATATGTATCACAAGCCTATGTGAAAAACAGATGATGATCCAGTATTATAAAGATAAGCTGGGGCACCTGGGTGGCTCAGTCAGTTAAGTGTCTGACTCTTGATATTGGCTCAGTTATGATCTCAGGGTCCTGGGATCCAGTCCCGAGTTTGGGCTCCCTGCTCAGTGGGGAGTCTGCTTCTCCCTCTGCCCCTCCCCCCTGCTTGTGCGCTCTCTCTCTCTCTCAAATAAATACTCTTAAAAAAATATATATGCCACATATTTTTTTTTGAAAGGGAAAACAAAAACCCAAGAAGGAGGCTCGTTAACCAGATAAATATTTCTTCATTATCCACTGCATTTGAAATAACATCATGGGCCTGAATGCCACTGGAATCACGGTACTGTGGATGATGTGCTCAATTAAAAAAAAAATGCCCTTGAGGAATTTGAAATCTGGTTAAGAAAATCATGATATTAAAAAAAGTTTTCCGTTTATAAAGATGACATATGTTTATTATGGGAAACTTGGAAAATATATAAAAATATAAGCAAGAAAATTTAAATCACCCATATGCTACCACCCAGAGATGATCACCATTAACATTTGGTAAAGTTGCTTTTTTTTTTTTTTTAATATGTATGTGTTCAAATTTCTTTTCACAAAGCCAGGATCATATTATACACATTTAAATGTGCCTTTTCATCTACTCTGCTTAAAACATGTCCCAAAGTAATGAAATATTGTTTAAAATTATCTGATTAATATGGAGTATTCCATCATTTCCATGCACAATAATTAATTGAACAGATCCTTTTTGTGCATTATGTGGATGGAAACCATTGACTGTTAAAATTATATTCAGTGTCTATATCTCTCTGCACACATTTTTGGGCATATCTATAAAAATTTCCCTAAGAGAATCTCCTAGACATAGGCTTTAATGGACCCCAAAATATAAATATATTAAAGGATTAAAAACCACACATGCAAGGTTAGAGCCCCTATGTTTCTTCTCTTCAAAAAAGCTGTAGGAATTTATACACACACGAGTAGGAACCCTATTTACTGCATCTCTACCCAGTCCTGGGTGTTATTTTTTTAAAAACGTTTGCTGATTTGGTGGTTAAAAATACCATGTTTCAATTTTTGTTTCTTTGCTTAGTAGAGAGGTTGACATGGTTTCTTACTAATTGGTCATTTCTGTTTCTTCTGTTGTAAATTGCGTATTTCTGTCTTTACCCCCTTGTTCTCATTGGGGGGGCTCATGGTTTTCTTATTGATTTTAAAAGGTCTGTATATACAAATCCTGTTATCCCTTTTTGTGTCGTATAGATTGCAGATATTTCATTTAATTTATGTCTTTTAAAAGCTTTTGTTTCAAGCTTATAGAAACTTTCCATTTTTGTGTAATTAGTACTATTGGTTCTTTTCCTTTGGGATTCCTTCTCCTCTTTTGTGTTGTTAATGTCTTTCCCACCCCAAGGTTGGCTGAATTTTAATTTATCTTGTTCTATTATTGGTTTTCATTCTCTCTTAAGCATCTAACTCTTTAGTTTATTTGAAATGTATTCTATGGCATCGTACAAAGAATAAAGTGTGGTTTTATCTTCATTCCAAATGATTCATCCAGTTTATCATCATCAGCCTTAATTTCTTCTCCCAGCTACATTTGAAACAGTATCTTAATCACAAATTAAATTCATACATATAGTTAGACCTGTGTTTGTTTTTTTCTTTTCTGTTCCACCGATCTGCCAGTCTACAAAAAATCAGTCTACTTTTTTTTTTAGCCAAATATTCTAATATCTGGCCTATGAGCCCATGTTCCCATAATTCTTGTGTTTCGGAACTGTCTTGCTTGGTCTACTGTATTGTCTTCCAAATAAACTTTAAATTATTTTGTTAATATACTCCATTTGTAATTCGATTGAAATTTCAATAAATCTCTAAAGTGACTTGGGAAGAATTGAATAAAACTTTGAGAGCCTCTCAGATGAGATTGACAGACTACACACATCTATGTTTACTCTTGATGACTCAATAAATGATGGTAGAGCCACAGAAAAGTTAGAGCCATATAATGGAAAGGGGAATCCAAAGACATGAAATTGCACTAAATTCCTGGAGGATGGGAAGCCGAAGGAGACTACAGCCCGCACCGTGTGTCAAGCATGGAGGTGACATGACCCAGCGAAACCCTGGGCTGCAACAGGGCAAATACGTCGGAGGGTGGAGTGAGAAGCGGGGCTAAAAATAGGGAAGTAGCTGGAGATTGCATGTGGACCGGATGGCTCCTATGTCCTCCCCAAAACTCCACAGGCGGACTAGCCCAAGGCCAGACACCCATGCCTGGGAGAAATAGGAGCCTCTTTTCTTACGGATTGTTTGGGGAAACCAGTGTGGCCCTGTGGGGGCCAGCAGATTGTTTCTGAAATGCATTTCTGTTTCTCATGGTGACTCTTGTCCAAGTGTTATCTTCAGGTCTCTTTTGAGAGTTATATTCTACTTCTTTGTTTCAGAATCCTTTCCTTGACTAACTTTGGTTTTTCTTTTTTTTCCATGAAGAAGGTGAGTCAACATTCTCCATCTGTTTACTGTTAGACACTCCTTTCATTTCTTATGTACGAGAGATGGTTGATAGAAATTTGTACTATTACCAGCTCTTACTCTTTCTAGTAAGAGTTTCTGCTGATGGCTCCCCACTAACTTCTCCAAGGCTCCTCTCTGACTTGTGAGGGAAAGATGCGAGGCTGTCGTTTTTTTGGTTTGGCTCTATACCTGCACTATGTCTGATGGATACACCAAGGACATCATAAGCATATATAGTTTCTGGCGTGTAAATAACATCTATTCCTAGGTTCCAGTCCCAACAGAAATTTCCCCCTATTTCTGTATTCCTTTTTTTCATCTTATTGGCATGTAGAAAGCAGACTGTCAGACATCTGGGCTCATTTCTTCTTTTCTGGCATTGTGAGATCATTATTTTTTATTTATGCATATCCTCAAATTATGTGACAATTTCCAAATGAATAAGAAAGGTCATTATGAGCCAGGATGGACACAGGGCATCACAAGCTAAATAACATCTGAATGAAAACTGGAAGGATGGATGGGATTCAGATGAGTAGAGCAGATCATGGAGGAGATTCCTGAGCTGGACAAAAGCATAGAAATACAGAGAACAACAAAGAGAAAGGTTTTGGTTCTCAGAGGGCTCATAGAGGGCATTATGGTGGATTAGGTTGGAAAGACGGGTAGGGACCCGATGATCATGGGTCCTGAACACCAAGGAAGAGAGACTGTTGTATGTTCTATAAACCACACTGAGGAGAGATTTCACTTGTTGAAAGACGTGTTCCGGAAAGACTGGGAGCAATCCCCAAAAGGAAGAACCTGTCTTACCGCTGTTAGGGAAGGCCAGATCAGGGCACCTGCTGGAAAGCTGGCCCCTGAACATTGTGATGTCTGTCATCAATTCCCTAAAATGACATTTAAAGCCAGTGCATAAACACGGAGAGCAAGACAGAAAAACAGATACCTTTTAGACAGAAGACGAAGCATTTAAGGAATATGTGGTAGATAAAAGAAAGTGTTATGTCTTGATCTCAAGAATTCCGCCACTGGTTTGGGGACGAAGGGGATGTGGCTTACAGAGCAGCAGGGAGCATGTTGACCCAGGGTTCAGAGGCAGAGGGAGGGGCAGATGGCAATCACAGATATCCCCTCCAAAGGAGAGAGGAGAGGGAGCAATGAAGGGAATTGTGGCTGCACCAAGGCAAGGGATCCGTGTGACAGGAGTCCTGAGACTCCACGGGCAGCCTTGACGCCACAAACAATTTCTCAAGGAAGTGATGGAGCAAAGTGGCATCATTGATCAACCCTGCCCACATTAGTCTGAGGCTTGGCTTATGTTCAGGGTAAATAGAAACATGAGAGCCCAGTATTGCTATTTCGGTTTGCCTTTATTTAGTTTATTAAGTCAGCTGTAAAAACTAAAATCACAGAGTAAAAGGAACAGTCACACCTCAAGGGGATAATTCTGGTGTTTTCTTGTATCTGAAGAGTGAGTGACCTTTAGCAGTAAGCATGTGCCCGAGTAATACAAGCACTTTTTCTTTAAAAAATAAGAAAACATACTGGTGTTTTTCTCATCACATGCATAATATATGCTCACTGTGGAAAGTACAGTTAAATAAAAATCATACTATTTTTACCACCCTCAAATATTAGCATATTGGTGTATTTCATTCTTTATAAATATGTGTGTGTATACACATATAAATATATATAAACAAAATATAAAAATATATGAAAACATAAGTATATATACACTGACAGATGAACACTATACAAATAGGATTCCAGGGTCGCCTAGGTGGCTAAGTCAGCTGAGCGTCTGACTCTTACTTTTGGCTCAGGTCCTGATCTCAGGGTCGTGGGATCGAGCCCCGCTTCAGGCTCTGGGGCTCTGCACTGAGTGGGGAGTCAGCTTAAGACTCTCTCTCCCTCTCCCCTCCTCCCTCCCCCTCTCTCTAAATATAAATAAATAAATCTTTTTAAAAAAATTTAAAAAATATAGGATTCTAGTGCACATTCTGTTTGGTAACCTGAAGCAGTTATTCAAGGATGCTAAGGGTATGATCTGTCCTTGGCAAAACTAATAAAAACAAAATGTATTTTTTAATAAAAACCCTTTTCTGCAAAGATGATCATGACTGTATTCTAAAGTATACCAGTGATTGGGGGTGAGAGAGGCGAGTGGAAGTTCTCACGCTGTATGGAGAGTGGTTTCCCATTTCCTGCTCACTGGCATGCAGAGGCTGCAGAAACCCACACAGGGGTCTCGTGTTCATAGCCACCTGCTGGAAACCACTCCTCTTGAGATGTGAGGAAAAAGGATGAGGTGATCAGAGTGGGCCCAGTGCAGGTCCTGGAGCAATAGGCATCCACAGTAGGGGGAGGGCAACAAACCTGTGGTTGCTTTAAAATATTTAAAGTACAGATGAGTCACTTAGGGAAGAACACAGGAATTCATTCCCATTTACTCTACCATCATGGATCAGTTTTCCAATTAATGACCTGTACTTGGAGTGCATTCATTCACTCAACAAATGGCAGGTGCTCTTCTAGGAGCTGGTGCCGCTGTAACGAGTGGAAAAGTGTCTTACCCTCCTTGGGTTTAGCTTCTTGTAAGGGAAGTAGCTAACTGAAAAAAAAAAGAATTAAATTAATTAAAAAATTAGAATATATAAATATTTTAAAAAAGGAATAAGTAAATTTAAAAAATAATAAATATTTGGTATGTCAGATGGTCAAGAGCATAATGGAAAAAATTAAGTAGAGAAGGGGATTATGGGTGCCGGTAGTGAGGGGTAATGTTTTAAATACTGAGCATCAGGAAGAACCTCACCGAGAATGTCAATTTGAGCAAAGCCCCGAGGGAGGGGAAGGAGTGAGTCATGACACCATCTGTCAAGAGATATCGTGGGCAGAGGGAAGGGCAGGGGCAAAGGTCCTGAGGCAGGAACGTGCCTGGAGCATTCAAAGGGCAGAAAAGCATGCCAGAACCAGAGAGAAAGGAAGAGGGGGCAGGTGATAAAATCAAAGAGAAAACACGGAAGGCAGACTGGGCAAGGTCTTGTCAGCTACCGAGTGATTTGGGAAAGCCCAGAAAGATTTTGGACAGGGGAGTCCAGGATCTGACACAGGGTGGCCCAGGGAGCTGTGTGAGAACTGGCGTACATGTAAGAAACAGGTA
Source organism: Ailuropoda melanoleuca (assembly GCF_002007445.2). NCBI lineage: Eukaryota > Metazoa > Chordata > Mammalia > Carnivora > Ursidae > Ailuropoda > Ailuropoda melanoleuca. Next base: position 24,735,803 of record NC_048235.1, on the reverse strand, counting down.
CACGGCAGGCTGGTGAGGGTTGGGAGTGCCAGGAATTATCACAGAGAGGAGCCACTGAGGAATCTGGGTCTCCAGGGATGCGGGCAAAGGTACAGGGTCTGGTCTTGCCAGCCCGTGTGGAAATCCTCCCTCCCTTCCAGCCTGGCAGAGTGAGGCTAGAGCTCTGTACAGCCATGCACAAAGCAGGAAGTCTTGTCAATGAATGGGGGACCAATAAGAGAATAAGCAGGATCCTGGTGACAGAGCTCATGGTCAGGGCCATGTGAGGCAGGTGCTGGAAGGAGCAGTTTGGTGTCCTCAGCCTAGGAGAGAAACCAGGAGCAGGGCATAGAGCAGACACAGGCACCAAGCTCCTTGTGTGGGAAGGAGGGCTGGCAGCCTGCAAAGCCTGTGTGTCGGTAAAGGGCAGAGCCTTTAAGGGCAGAGCCTTTGTCTCCTCTGGGGTCTGAGCATCTCTTCTGATCATCTGCCCAGTATGCAGGCTTCGTTCTGTCATCTGCACCCCTGGGGACAGTTTCTTCCATACTCATTGTAGTTTACTTCTGTTTAATCCAGTTTCGGAGCTGTTAGGAGAGGCACGGTGTAATTAGTTGAGCTCTCAGCTTTTGCCTTACATCAGCTACGTTTGTGAAGATGATTTTGCAATTTTTTTTCTATTGCTTAATATTGGCTTTCCCCCCCAGTTCTTCCCCACTTTCCAAATAGCTGTATAGTTATGTGTACACTCTAAGGTTTGCTGAAAAGCAAGCAGAAACGAGAAAGGAGAGGGAGGAAGGATCAGCGAAGGCATGTTGCAGTTGGAAAATGTGCAGCCTTGATTCCATTCTAAATTGAGTGCAGATCCATTGTATAAGCCAAGTCCCCTTTCTGTAAAATGGAAAAATAATATCTGCTTGTAATGAAACATAGAGAGGTCTCATAAATACCCAGATAGCAGCCCCTCCCTGCCTTGCTGTTAGGCAAGTCTGTTTTCCATGCTACTGGTTATTCATTTTGAGGCTTTCCTGTGGGCCCATAGTTTTGTCCAAGAAAGAAGGATGGACCCCCAAACACATTCCCCACTTTGGACAAAACCACAACTGACTGCCACTCTGTGATTACTATTGTTACATGTTCTTAATCAGGTCTGTATTTGTTTGCTGGGGCCACCATAACAAAATGCCACAGGCTGAGTAGCTTCCACAACAGAAATTTATTTTCTCATGATTCTGAAGGCTGGAAGTCCAAGATCAAGGTATTGACAGGGTTGGTTTCTTCTGAGGCCTCTCTCCTTGGCTTGTGGACAGCTGTCTTCTCCCCGTGTCTTCACATCATTTTACTTCTGTGCACACACACGTGCCCTGTGTCCAGATCTCCTCTTCTTGTAAGGAGACCAGTCATATTGGATGAGGGCACACGCTAAAGATCTCATTTTAATGTCATTGGGTCTAAAGACCTTACTCCAAATACAGTTACATTCTGAGGTACTGGAGGTTAGGACTTGAACATATGAATTTGGGGGGAGACACCATTCAGCCCATAACAAGTCCTAATCATTCATTTGACAAGCATTTACTGAGCCTTTAGCTAGTAGAGTGCTAGGCAGTTAGCTCAGCTGGTCAGGGCACTGTCAAGGTCATATTGTCATGTTAAAGGGGCAGCTGGTTTAGATTCCATGCATATCCTTGCCCAAGGACAGACAAGAGCATGGAGGCAATGGGGGAGTGCTTCCATCACTATTGTTGAAACAGGCCCATGCAATGGGAGGACCAGAAGATCATTTTCAGGAAGAAAGACAGATATGCTTCAGCTCGCAGAATGCTGTGGGGTGCAGGGACATAACCCAGGCCTGTGGTGTCCAGAGATAAAGGCTTTCCTCTTTGGGCACACTCTACTGGCCTTGGGCTCAGAATAGGCTTGGGGAATATGGTTTATGGACCTTAAAGTGAAGGGGCAATTAGAATCTTTGGATGGTGTTAGCGATGACAGAGTTCAGTCCTGGCAGTGACTCAGCCATGGCCATATGATTAGTAGCTGTTGATCAAGGGATGTGGGGTGGTGAGTGAGGGGGCAGTGTCTGACCGTGGGTGGGCTAACTGAGGGGACCCCCCAGACACTCAGCAGTGTAAGAGTAGAGCACGAACCTAGAAGCAGACGCAACGAAACAGTGAAACGACATTGGACGCGGACATGGGCTTTATTTTTATATATCTTCTACTTTTCATATTTATTATATGATTTTATCCTCCCAACAGACTTGTTGAGTGAGTAGGGCAGGTACTATTAATCCTGTAAGTTAAATTAGGCAGTGAGGCCCAGAGTGGTCAAATGACTGGCTAAGGCCACACACCTAATTAAACAGAGAGCTGTTTCCTGATTCCCTTTCCTGAGCTCACCCCCCTTGTAGCACTGAGACTGGCTGTGGGGTTTGTCAGCAGTGATTTTTAAAGGAGCTCATCCTGTCATTTTCGGCTTTTGCGGGGGGGAAGTAATTTTTACTGGGTCTGAACCTTGCCCAACTGCCCATCATACGTTAAGGGACATCCCACAGGGGTCAACCAAAGGTGCCTCTTATCCTTGAACATGACTAATGCCTGAGTCATGGCAAATCAAAAGGAATCCTGGCCCCCCTCCTCTCCTTAATGCCTAAAGGATAAAAACACTCTCCACTCTCTTTCCTGTGGGTCACACACTTGGCCTTCCTTGGAGAGACTTAAACTCTCTCCCAGTAAAAGATACTAGGCTTTCCAGTCTAACTCCAAAGCACAGCCGTCCTTAAAACAGCAGACCTGAGGCAGGTCTGCCCCTCTCCTCTCCCCTGCTCCATAGCTCCCAACATTCTCATGGAACCAACAGCCTTGACTGGTAACTGTCCCTTGACCTTTCTAGGTTCCTTGATAGGCTATGTGTTTCTCATGGACAGGGGTCAGTCCCCCTTGGTCACCGGGTCACCCCCACAGTGATCATAGTGCTCAGGAATACTAGCTGCAGGAATGGGAAGAGGAAAACAAGAGTTAATGAGGGTTTAAAGACCTTTACGCCTACCTGGCAAAAGTTCCATTCGTAGATTGTCAGAAGCAAGTGCGGGTTGCGGGTGGAATTGATCACTTTTTGCTGGAGCTGGTCCCTGGTGGTTCCATTGTGACTACATGCCGGAGGAAGCTGGGCCAAAAGGGTGAGTGGTGACAGGCAAACAAGGACCCCAATGGTCACTTACCTGGAAGAAAGTGATGGAGGGGGATGGAGACAAGAGGGATCATTTCCGTGACCTTGGAGGATAAGTGATGGGGACAAATGAAATGGAGTTCCCGTGGAAGTGTGGTAATGGCTATTGATCATGATACAGGCTAAGAGGGTTGGGTCAGGCCTGCCATGGCTCATCTTGGCAGCCACTCACGGATGTGACCCGTGCAGTTCAGAATTTGAGTTTTGAAACTGAACCATTATAAAAAGCCTGGGTGAACCTAAGTGAAACATGCAGATGTAAATTCCAAGAAATCAAAAAATGTGATAACCTTTTGCTCAGACCCTAAAGCAAATAACATGCAAAGAAGATATTGATGTGTGTGGTGATTGCTGCCATGTCCTGACTCTGAAATAGGAGCTGGCCCAGCCCATCTCGCACATGGCTAATTCATCCAACCAGTCGTAAAATATGATAGTAAAGCCCTTCGCACACATAAAATGTTCCACGACCAATCCTCACTACTACTTCCCATCATTTAGGGTCTGAAAATAAATGCCTGCCATTTATAATAATTTTATGTGACTTTGATGACTAGTGGCTCTTACCAAATAGGGAAGGAGAAACTGGGCTATGTGTGGCAGTCACGCATTGCCTTGTACCTGAAACTGCCTCCCTGTAATAAATTTGTTTGTGTTCCTCACATTGAGAAACAACGTTTGCAGATTTGGAAGGTTCTGAAGGTAGATAAAATGCTTTACTCACACTCTTTTCCTTAGACTGTCACCTAGTAGGGGGGCACCTGGGTGGCTTAGTCATTAAGCAGCTGCCTTCGGCTCAGGGCGTGATCCCAGCGTTCTGGGATTGAGCCCCACATCAGGCTCCTCTGCTGGGAGCCTGCTTTCCTCTCCCACTCCCCCCTGCCTGTGTTCCCTCTCTTGCTGGCTGTCTCTGTCTGTCAAATAAATAAATAAAATCTTTAAAAAAAAAAAAAAAGACTGTCACCTAGTAGGTAATGTGTTTTCATCAAATGAATCAGTGATTACCCGTGGTTCAAGATGAATTAAAACTACAAGCTTCCAGGTAAGTAGAGCGGGAGCCATCAAATAATGTCTCCACCCTGCACATTGCTTTATGACTGGCCCAGCTTATTGGCATTGTTAGAGAACTCATCCAAATTATTTCAGCACTGTGAATTTCTCTAAATGTGAGGACTGTCAGGTTTGAATCTTTCCCTCTCACACACCATAAGTACTCTTCGTGGTCACGGTTCAATACGCCATTTTCTTGGAAAATGTCAGTACTAGTTCATTGGCCAGATCAGGGTCCTCTTCATTTCCCTCTCAATAAAAAAAATAAATAAATAAATCCCATTCTGCCCTGCATACTCTGGATATTAGGTCCCTCATCTCTAAAGAGTAGGGGCTGGTCCAAATGTCCTCTTGCAACTTAAAACTCCACGATTCTATTAGCAAACCCTCAGTCTCGTGCCTGACAATGGAATAGATTCACTTTGAAGAAAAAAAAAACCGGATGGGGAAGGAGCTCAGCAGCCTCAACCATTTAATAACTGTGCTTGACAATGCAATTCACCTGGTGCTCCTTCCTGAATCATAGCCTCCAATATGCTGCGTTCCCCTGACAGCTGGGGCACCAGTTGGTGAGTTGAGGCAAGATACACATTTTGCAACCACTCTGTCTCACCCACGCAGGAAACCATTCACCTTCTGCTGACCTAGCAACCAGATCAGAAGCTCAACCGAGAAACCAGGGATGGTGAGGACAGACGGAGGGGAAAAGAACAAGATTGCTTCATGCAGGGCCATTGTCTACATTGATTCTCAGTCCCTCAGTGAGACCCCTCCCCCCCATGCTGTCGCCTAAGAAGACAGAGCTGATATTTAGCAGTGAGGTGATTTGTTTTAATCCCTGAAATGATTGCATGTTACCAAAATTCAACTTGTAACAGCTTGACAGGATCAGAAGACAGTTCAACAAATGCTCTCCTGTCCATCACGAGACTAGTCTGGAGGAGGGGGCAGAATGTGGAAATGCTGCATGCTCTTACCGGGGTGATAGTCCAGAGCCAGTTACAGTTCTTCATTTTGAATTTAAGATAAAAAAAAAAGAAGATGAGGTTGACACCAAGAAATATTAACATCGAGCACCAGCCAACAGGTTCATAAAAATTAAGTAGTCCTTTTACCTTCTGCCTCCTCTGAGTGGCTTCTCATTTGGACTCAAACCAGATCTTGTCATCATCCAATTGATGTTGCCCGTGGCCATCACGCATACTTGGAAATGCTTCTGATGTGCGTTCCAGCAGTTCCCATTCATCTCTTTTTCCTCCGAATTTCTGACAAAATAGATGTTCACTTCCACAGAAGCCTTAGATGTGTACAACAAGAGCATTGGGCTTATGTCCATTTGGCTTGAACTGGGTGCCGTGGCAACATTTTAATGAGATTTGCTCATTGTAAACCTTAATTTATAGGACTAACCAAAGCCTGCTTCAGTCCAGGTAACATTTGCTGACATCATGAATTTGGGGACATACAGATACAGAGGGGGCTTTGAAGGAACATTCAAAGACTGCAGATCTCTGAAGTGTTTGGTTTATTGGAAAACAATGTGGAAAAAAGAATCATTAAAAAAAAGAGCTCTATAATAGCAAGTATACAAGACAGGATGGTGTTGAGGGAAGGAGGGAGGGTGAAAGAGACACTAGGTTTTCCCTCTTTATTACTTTTTCCCTCCTCAGGGCCAAACTAGGAGGCGCCATTATGGCCTGGCCCCTTAGACACAACTGTGTCCTGTACTACTTGGTACATTCAAATGCCCTCGGTTGATTCAAGTCCAGAGTACGTTTGGAGTGTCAGGGTGCTACCGCTTTATAAGGTTTGGTGACTGGCAGATGCGACTCGTTCGAGATACCTTCCAGGGGGAGGACCCTTGTGTCAAACCTTGTCTGCCACAGCCAACTGGACATGCTGAAGCCCTTGGCATCTCCTCCCTTCCCGGTCTAGGAGCATTCATCTGGGATGTATGTGAGAAGCGCAGAACAATAGGGTCTGACATCATTTGCTGGCCTGGGCCCCTAGAGTGAGCTTTGGTAATGGTGTGCCCATCGGACTTGAGTCTTCCTCCAGCCTGTTTGATTGGGTTTCTCCTCCAATTCCAGTTTTACACTCTGCTCATCTTCCCATTGAGTTTGAAGCCCTGTTCTGAGCCCTGGAAGATGAAGATGGGGCCCAAGGAACCCAGGCCCCGCTTGCCTGGCTCACCCTTCAGGGGGCATGCAGTCCCCCACAGATGATCGAGGCTCAGGCATTTGTCTCCAATTTGATGCTCTTTCTGCTGCATCCTGAGCTTCTGAGGACCATAGTCTCTTGGAAAGAAAGTCCCCTAGCCTAGTCTATCCTCAGAGAAGACAAACTTCATCCTGTTTTTAATGCCTCGAGGACACCTGTGTCAAATATTTGAAGTCCTTGGAAGAGAGTATAAATGCAGGATTGGGATGTATCTTGGTGATCGTTTTAATTTGCTTACCTCCCCGCCCCCATTCGTCAGCAGATAATCACTAAGGCTTATGAATTGGAAAAATGCTTGGAGGTTTTGGAGAGGATGTCACTGTGTTTCAGACATGGCCTGTGAGCTGGGGCAGTGGCGTGGTGTTGAGTGGAGGATAAAGGACAATGCTTGGAAAGGCCAAGATAAGGGGAGAGGAGCCTTAAAAACAAAACACAAGGTCATGCGGTCCCGTTGCCCTTTTCATCCCTGCTCCGCCCTGGTGTAGCTTCACAGAGTTAGTACAGAAGTTGCAAGTTGACCATATGCACCCCAATGTTCATAGTAGCATTGTCCACAATAGCCAAACTGTGGAAGAAGCCGAAGGGAAAAAAATGAAGGGGGGTAAACAGAGGAAAATGAACCATGAGAGACTATGGACTCTGGGTAACAAATTGAGGGTTGTTTTTTGGGGGCGGAGATGGGCTAGCCCGGTGATAGGTATTAAGGAGGGCACGTATTACGTGGAGTACTGGGTGTTTTACACAAACAATGAATCATGGAACACTCCATCAAAAACTAATGATGTACTGTGTGGTGACTAACATATCATAATTAAAAAAAAAAAAAAGGAGTTGCAAGTTGGGCACAAGACGCCTCTCATGTCAGACCCCAGTCACAAGCTCCAGGGTTCCCAGACCACCCACACTTCTGACCAGCTGGCTACAAATCTGGGGGCTTTCCACTACCACCACAGTTTCAGTCACTTACGAGACTGTCAGGAAAGTGCTCTCCTTCTAATCTCCTCTAGTTTGATTCTACAAAGGAAGACCAGCCAAATGAAAAGTTGCCTATGATAAAGTCTGGAGGGGACCCAAACATGAGGCATCGGAGGTCTATCAGGATGCGTCCTCTGTTGGATCAGCGGCAGGGAAAGCTCAGTGGAGACTCTGTGTCCAGAATTTTTATGCGAGTTTTATTATGTAGGTACAATTGATCCAGTCACTGGTCTTGTGATTGAAGTCAGGCTCTGGGTTCTCCTCCACCCCCTGCCCAAATCCTCAAATCACATGGGTGGTCTTTCCAGCATGGCCAGACACTGTCCTGAAACTATCTAGGAGCTTACCAGGAGTCCCCTCATTAGCAGACGCTCCGGCGTGGTCCCAGAGGCCCACCGTGGGTAACAGACACTCCTCTCATAGGGAAGTTCCCTACCAGGAACCCTGGCAAAGACCAGACACCTTCTTCATCGTCCTACATTTCTCCTCTCTCTGGAAGCCTGAAAGCCTGGGAAGCAAAACCCCTGCCTCAGTCATCAACTCTCATCCCTAATTATTTACAAGTGGGCTTCCTTTTATAAAGCTTGAATTAAGACTTAAGAACAGAGGCAAAAACTACATTTATTTTACAAATTTGGTTTACTGTGGGATTCCTTTTAGCTCAAATTCCTCAAGGCATTTCAAATCTAATAACTCCACTGTATTGTGTGTTTGCTGTGAGCTGGTCCTGCACACAGAGAGCCAGAGGCTGGAGATAGACTGCCTCCAGTTGCCGTCCCATACCCACTGCTTCTTAGGAGTGGGACCTGGCAGGGCTGCCTGAGGCTGTGTGGTCCTGGGCAAACATTTCTGCAGGGCCTCATCTCTACACAAATTTGAGTCATCTAGAAGCATGTTGTCGTGTGGAAGAGCTACCTGCTGGCCAGTGCCTGCGCAGTGGGACATCCTCTTGAATCTGGGCCTGTCCCCAGGCTCTGGGACGACCCTGTAGGCACAAGTCTCTGAGCAACTTGTGCTTCTGGTCTCCCCCAGCAAGGGTGTTAAATTAAGAGGTGGAAAGAAATGAAGACTAAGGGCCCCTGCTGGTCCAGGTGCCCCTCAAATATGGGAGGGTCTAAGGCCTGGAGCCCAGCAGGTCTCTGCTGTTCCCCCACCCCCAACCCCCAGATTGTCAGAGCCTGAGGCTGTTGCTGGACACTGGGTAAGTTAAGTTACTTCATCTCTCTGCAGCTCGGTTTTCTCACCTGTAAGATGAGAGTAATAATAGAGCCAATATTAATAATAATTAATAGTAACCTCTTAGGGTAAGAGAAGGACAAAATGATTGACTATGTGTAAAGTTTTCTGAGAGTAGAGCCTAGCGCAAAATAAATTCTCTTCCAATGTTAACTCAGTCTTTGTTGTTGCTTTTCACTTTTAAGTAATCTATACAACTCTGTAAAATACTTGTTATTTTTATTCACATTTTCCTGATGAGGAAATTGAGATTTTACAGAATTAAAATAATTTGTCTGAGGCCACACAAATATTTGTGGAGTGTCTGAGCCAAAATGTGAATCCAGTTTAGCCTAACTCTGGGACCTGCCCATTGTACTGTAGGCTCCGTTGCCTTCTATTTGCTCAAAACTTGAATTTATGATACATTCTTAAAAATCATAGATAATCCATAAAGCTACATTTGCATGGTCTGCTATCAGTACAGGGCATTCTTTCTGGAATGCGGGCTGCGGGTAGCTACAGACCGTGGCTGCTAGAGAATTTTCTAGAAGCAGATGCTGAGTAGCAGAGTGCAGCCTGTAATGCCAGGTCATTAGCAAGCATGTAAACTACAATTATTTCTCAACCCAGCACCCAGTCCCACAGCTTGCCTTCCTTCAGGAACCAACTGAGCTTTAGTCAACCTTTCCTCAACGGCTCCGCCAAGCACTGGAGGCTCCTCTCTGCTCTCCAAATCCTCAGGAATGTTTTCAACATCCCTTTCTTCCGCTTTGGCTTTGAGAGAGAGGTGTTCAAAAAAGAGCTTCTAGCCAACCTGCAGTTTGGGGAGGAATCACTTAGCAGCATGCTGATGGGCAGGGTTGAAAAAGAAATCGATAATTCCAGAAGTGGCCCGAAGGCAGCTTCGGGAGGAGAAAAGGCACTTTAAGTTCCATATAGAAGAGAAACCCAGTTGGAAGTTACAGGAATCCACCAAAGTGAGATGAGTCATGGAAGGCGGAATGAACCATTTGGGTTAGGGCCTCGTGCAAAGTTAAGAATATCTGCGCCGGGTATAGATTCTGACATCACGTTTGGAGATCTGGATCGGGAAGTTTGGAGAGAAAGGCAGGGAAAGGAAGTCACACCCACTGCACCCAGAAGCAAGTTTCCCAACCAAGAAACCTCCTTGCTGGAATTATTCCAGTTGCACCAATGTCAAGGGCATTGCCAGTAAGTTCAAAAATTCAGTGGTAGCACCACAGCTATGATTCTGACATGGGTGGCCAGGCATAAGAAGGTACTGTTGACATTGCTTTGTGACTTTGCAGGATTTTTGCAGAGCAAAATAGTTGCAAATGGTCCCACAAGATGGAATGATTCCCCTTTGGAAAATTGAATGTGATAACAACCCACGAAAATCCACCTATTCAAGCCTTCAGATGATTGGGCTCAGATTAGTCGAGATTGTCACCATTTAGGATAAGTATAATTTAGTGTTTTTATTTTTGATTCAGAGGTGGTCAGAGAGACCTTTTCAAAGAGGCAGGAAATGAGGCTGGTGAGAGCAACTGTGCAACTGTGAATGGAAATGTCAGGATGCGGGGAGGCAGTGCAGGGGAAACAGCACTGAGCCAAGAGTAGCAGCAGGTAATTTCAAAAGGTGAAGGTCAGCTAATTTCCCTCTGTGGGGATGGGAGAAAGCTTTGAAGCAGACCAGAGGCTCTGCAGCTCACACTTCCAGAGGCTCAGCCAGGGTCACCCTGGCCAACTGGAGGCAAGATGGAGATGGGTCGTGAAATAGCTTCACTGCTGAGTAGCTGGATCCATACATGCAATCAAGTCATGAGTTCTGGATGTTTTCCACCATTCCCTTTACTCAAAATTAGGGGACTAGCTATAAGTGACATTTCTCTTCAGGGTTCTTTGCCCTTTCTTTCTTGGTCCCTATCCTGGACAGTGGGCTCTCCCACTTACAAAGGCCTCCATTTAGGGAGTTGATTTAATTAATAGATAAGATCTATTAATTTATACTTAAGTTTTGTTGGTTTAAAATACTGCCTTTCCATCCCCAATGTATCTTTGTTGTCATTGTTAATAATAACCAGGTAGAGAAGACAATGCTTCTATCAGGAGGGAATTTGAGGGAGCCTCCTCTCCCCCTTCAGACCTCTCTAAGTTAGAGCACTAACTGTGGATTTGAAGGCAGGAAGCTCGACTTCTAGTCTCTTGCCACAAGGATGGATGCTCTGTGACCTTGGGCAAGTCACTTCACCTCTCAAAGTCTTGTTTTCTTTATCTAAAAGTAGGGCAATGGGATGATCTCTAAAAATCCCTTTAAAAGTCTTCCAATGCTACCTGTAAGTTATGGGTAATGCCAAGTGTGTTAACATGGCTTTGGTCCAACTTCACAGAACAGCCCGAGGGGTGAGCAGTTACTGTGCCCGTGGGTCGGAAGGAGATGTGGGGCAGGGCTGGTGAACGGGGCATGAGAAATATTACAGAACCCCCACTCTGGCCTGAATTGCCCAGGAATGCGATTGGAAGCGAGGGTTGTAGACATCACAGACATTAATGTAAGCAAACTTTTTGTTCACTCATCACGTACCCTGAGAGGTAGCTGTGCCCAACACGGGCCTACACTGGGAAACTAGAGATAAAATACTATAAAAATGAATAGTATTTCAAAAATATTCTCTGAAACGAAGCCCACTCCTCGTCTCAGCACTCTGGAAATAATACTTTGCTGCTCTAGTGACTACAGATTTCACACCAGGAATCATCCTGCTCAAGGAGTACTTTTCCTGGTTCCTATTGGAATTTTCGCAATAGTCTGTGATGAAAAGTCTTGACAGCTGCTGTTTACATTGTAGGTGGGGAGAGGTGAACCGAAATGGAATTGTTTGTGTTTCTTCTGTCTTCCATCAGATAGCAGTTACCTTCAGCTGAACCCTCTGCCAGCTCAAGGACCTTCGCTTCAACCAAAACTCACTCAGGCCCTGAATGAAGGCCCATGTGGAAGGCCCAGGGAAACTTTGAGCTAAGGAGGAAGGGAGGGCACAGGTTGAGTTTCCTGGCACCTAGAACACCATCTTTGGTCCTTCGCTGGGTTCAAAGCCCTTGCTTTGGCCTGGGAATTCATCACAATTTGAACCATGGTCGTGCTTTCTGCTACTTATTATACAAGACAAGTCCAACAACCGGGGCTGGTCTCCCCACTTGGCAAAGGGCCCACATCCAAACCAGTCACTGGATGCCTCTCCAGGGTGTTATGAGATCCAGGCAGAGTCTCCTGAGAGGAGAATGTTCTAAGCTCAGGCCAGGGGAGTGGACTTATTCCCTAGTGTTGGGCGTTGCCCACGTGACTTGCCATCTCATTTTCTCTGTCTTTGCTAGTAGAGTCCTCCGGTGTGTGGTCCTGGAAAGACCTTCCTATTCTGCGTGCACAGCCAATGAGCCATGCAGCACTTTTAGGGCCCAAAATAGAAAGTCCGCAGGCACGCTGCAACCTGAGGGGCCATTTTGTGCTTGAGAAGAGCCTGCTTGCTCGGATGCTGTGGGGGTGGGCTTCTCGAAGACCAGACACCTGCCAGGGGTTGGCCTCCAGGCGAGTAGTGCTGACCCTCAGCGCACAGGGCATACGATTCTAAGTTACCACTCTGATAGTTCTAGTAATCATTTCAAATCTGCCGACTGCAGCATGATTGCTAAGCCCTGGTTTCCGCCCCCCGACCCAATACGACAAGAAATGTTCATTGCTTTCTAAGATTAAAGAAGCTAACTACACTAATTTTAGGATTTCTGAGAGTAAGAGAGGTACTTGGATATTAACATCAGACCAGGCTATTAAGAAGAGAGAGGAGAAAAAGCTTTAAACAAACAAACAAACAAAAGCCTTTTTTCCTGCTCTGTTAATCCACCTTGAGATTTGATGACTCATGTTGTGTTGCCTTGGTAACCATGACAGAAGGAGAGAGAGAGAGAGAGAGAGAGAGAGTATGTGTGTGTGTGCGTATGTGTTGATGGGGAATCCTTTCGCACCTCCATCCTGTGCTTCATCCTGTTGAGTGCTGAGAGCTGACCTTGCTTGTGTGGCCCCAGCCCGTCTGCACCTGTAATCATTCGGCTGTCACGTGGTCTGACCATGGGCTGCTTGTCATTGATCATTTTTCTCTGGGTGAGCAGTTTTGATGGATGGGGTATCTGTCAGTTTGTCCAAGGGCATCTAGAACGTGATTAGAGGCTCCGGGAGCCTTTCACAGTCCTCTCCCCAGCTCTCCTGATGGGAACTGCCACTTGTCCCATCAAATGAGGCTGCTACAGCCTCAGGGTGGTTTTGGTTCTTGGAAAGTCTGGTCTGTCCTCCCAGTCAGTGTGGCCCTGGGTTATGACAGCCAGGTGGGCACATTTGAGCAAGAATAACAGAGGCTGCCTGTCTCAGCACAGCACTCCCCGCCGGGGAAGAATGGGCAGATTGACGTGTGGGCTCCTAGCCTGTCTTCTCCGTCTCTGAATCCAAAGAGAAACTCCTCTGATCTCTGGCTTGCTCTGGCATCCCAGCTACAGAGAGACAGCTACAACATGGCTTCAGGTGGACTCTCTCTGTGAAGCAGAATCCACAGTCATGGCTAAACGTTCAAGTGAATCACAGTACAGCAAACCCTTTCACACACGTAATGCCTCAGCAAGCCTATTCTATACTCCAGGAAGACCTCTGCATCCAGCGAAGCCTCTGCAATTAACGATCCTGTGCAATGACCATTTTCTGTGGTTCTAGTCCAGTAACTGTTGCCGATACCATACAAAGCTCTGTACAATGAGATTTGTCAAAAGATGACTCATTTGTATCCAAGAATAAGTGGTGTTATTAAGAGCCAGCTTGGAGTCGTCAAGAAATTGAACACTTACAAGGAGTGTGAGCTTGAGCAAATCTCTAACTCAATGAACTCAGTTTACTTATTTTTTTTTTTATTCGACAGAGATAGAGACAGCCAGAGAGAGAGGGAACACAAGCAGGGGGAGTGGGAGAGGAAGAAGCGCTCATTAGCAGAGGATCCTGATGTGGGGCTCGATCCCATAACACCGGGATCACGCCCTGAGCCGAAGGCAGACGCTTAACCGCTGTGCCTCCCAGGCGCCCCTCAGTTTACTTATTTTTAACAATAAAGATAGTAATAACTTTCAGGGTCCCAGTGAGAGTTTGGGGTGTGGGAAAGTGCTTTGTGATCTGAGACGTGACATTCCAGCAGAGGTGAATACCATTGGTTTAGACATCTATAGATGTGAATCACTCCCAGCACAAGTACATCAGAACACTGGACCTTGGCATTGTTTTGTCATGAGACTTGCAGTGTTTTCTATTGACCCTAACAAAACAAGTTTCAGAATTTTATATAAGAATCCCACACTTTATACTTAAGGTATGCAATTTCTAGTCCTTTGGTGTCATGCAAACAGGAGAATGAAGTTGCAAGGGGCAAAGGAGATGGAATAATGACACCTCTTGCAAGCTGTTACTGATCAGGCAGTTGAGTGTAAAGGTTAAGTGCAGGGGCTTGCAACTCAGACACACCTGTTGGCTTCCCTACTTCCTACTCTGACATTAGGCAAGTCACTTCTTTAGTTCTCCGCTTTGTCCTCATAAAATGACTTCTGTAAATGAGCCACAATGACTCATGAGTTTCTTATGACATTGAAGTAAGCCAACTCACTCACACAAACACTTAACCCACTAAATGGTACACAGTAAGTGCTCAAAAGTGTTAGTTATGAATAGTTTCTTTAATCTGTTTATATTGCCTAATCACTTAACGTTTCTTTAAATATGGAACTTAAAATTCACTCAGTTGTGATTTCATTTTGCTGTAGGTTGAACGTATTAGAACACACACACAATATCATTTCTGACATTGAAGTTGTAGTACTTAATATACACGTAATAATACTATAGTCGACCCTCGAGCAATGTGGGACGCAGGGGTTGCTGAGCCCCAACACGGTCAAAAATCTGTGTATAACTTTGATTCCCCAAAAACTTAACTACTAATAGCCTGCTGTTGACTGGAAGCCTTACAGAGAACATAAATATTTAATTAACACATATTTTATATATGTACTATATACTCTATTATATATACATATACATAATTATATATATAATATAATAAGTGTGTTTATATACAAAAATGTATGTTTATATACAGAATTATATATAATTATAATAAAATGTATGTTATACATTATGTTATATATAATACATATTACACATATATAACATACATATATACATATATGTAACATATAATAATGTATATTATTATATACTCTGTATACATAATTACACATAATTATGTATAATGTATATACATTATGTATAATATATATATAAAATAATCTAGAGAAAAAATGTTATTAAGAAAATCATAATACATTTATAGTACTGTACCATAGAAAATCCATGTATAAGTGAACCTGTTGCAGTTCAAACCGTGTTGTTTGAGGGTCAACTCTAATGTGTTAGGCATCTAGCACAGTGC
Source organism: Ailuropoda melanoleuca (assembly GCF_002007445.2). Taxonomy (NCBI): domain Eukaryota; kingdom Metazoa; phylum Chordata; class Mammalia; order Carnivora; family Ursidae; genus Ailuropoda; species Ailuropoda melanoleuca. The sequence continues at coordinate 24,720,621 of NC_048235.1, read as the reverse complement.
CTAGTGCACAATGAATATTCTAGAATCTGTCACAGTTTGATGAAGACATGCTGTAAAATGTCTATAATATCAGTGTGATGGTTAATTTTATGTGTCAACTTGACTGGGCCATGGGGTGCCCAGATATTTGGTCAAATATTATTCTGGGTGTTTCTGTGAGGATGTTTTTGGATGGGATTCACATTTAAATAGAAGACTATGTAAAGCAGATTGCCCTTCCTAATGTGGGTGAGCCTCATCCAATCAGTTAAAGGCCTGCATGGTACAGAAAAAGCTGACCTCCCCATAAGAGAGAATCTCTTCCCACCTGACTGCCGGGGACATTGGCTTTTTTCTACTTTTGGACTTGAACTGAAACATTGGCACTTCTTGGGTCTTGAGCCTGATGGCCTTTATATGGAAATTAGATCATCAGCTCTCCTGGTTCTCAGGCCTTCAGATTCAGACCGGAACTAAACCATCTGCTCTCCTGGGTCGCCAACTTGCCAACTCACCCTACAGATCTTGAGACTTGCCCACCTCCATAATCATGTGAGCCAATTTCTTATAATAAATCTCTCTCTCTCAATCTTTCTTTCTACACACACATACACACACACACACATTTTACATAAATAAACATACAAATATATATATATATATCCTAATATATATATATATAATCTAAATATGTGTAAATCCTCTCTTTCTCTCTCTCTAAATCCTATTGGTTCTGTTTCTCTGGAGAACACTGACTACTATAACAAGACTCAGGAATTTGAATTGATATTTGAATTGATGAGCACTGTGGAGCCATTGATGATTACTGAGCAGCAGAGTTCCTAATAATATCTGGGCTTTAGGAAGACAATTCTAGAACAGTCTGCAGAATAAATTGAGTGGCAGGATGCCTGGCTGCAGGAAGGTTATGGCTATAATGCCAGAAACAGAATTATGGGAGCAAGAATAGAGAATGGGATTCATTGAGAAATATGACAAAGGTGAGACCCACAAGAAGGACTTTGAACTGACTGGAGCTGGGGCCAGAAGAGAGGAAGGAGTGAAGATGAGGTTTCTAGGCAAGTACTATGGAAAGATGATGCTGGTGTGGAAATGGGGAGTCAGGGAGCGAATGCTGGGAATCGGAAGGCCACATGTTCATTTGGACTGTTGCGTTTGGGGGTGGGATTGGTAGACGTGTATTAACATGGAAGTACTTATGGAGCTCAGAAGAGAGGGCAGAGCTTGAAGTCAGGTAAAGGGAGCCTGTGTCTCAGGATTATTGCTAATGCCATTGGGTTCTCTGTCCATATCCAGGACAGGCGGGAGAAGGTGCTCAGGGGAAAGAGTGGTCAGAGAGGCCTAAGAAAGGGGAGGGTAGAGCATCACAGAAATCAAAAGGTGTGGGCGTTTAGACAAGGATGAACAGGTCAAGCAGTCACTTGCTGTGAGTCCAGGAGGAGAGAGCCAAGGCTGCTGGATTTGTAATGAGGAGGCCCCCAGGAACCCTGAGGTAAACTCTTTAAAAAAAACAAGGATGGGCAAGGGGTGGGAAGGGGGCCTGGGTCCAGATATTCATCACTTTTCCAGAGGTGACTAAACATACAATGGCTATAGGTACCAGCAGCTCAGAGCAGGCCTAAGGCTTGCCAAGGGCAATGCCCTCCCTTCTGGAAGCCACGCGTGCAGGTGGCCGAGTAATGCAAGGAGCAGGAGTCAGGAGACATGGTCCTAACAAGCTGTGTGCCTGAACCTTTATGTTCAGGTTTTTGGATCTAAAATGAAATGGCCGATCCCGGTGATCTCTAAGGAGCTATAATCGAACAAGACTATTTTACACTTAATTTCCTCCCTGTTGTAGGAACAAAATTCAATTGATTAAAAAAGAAAGACAGCAAAAACAAAAAACCCCACCACATCCCTTAACGGATTTTCCTCTCTGGTTTCCTACCCCAGCTTAAGTCACATCTGGTCTTGGCGAAGTCACCATGCTGCTCTGTTTCAAAATCTTTTAAGACAGAGGAGGGAGAGGGGAGAGGAATGACAATGTGGCTCTTTCCTTTCCTTCTAGTGATTTCATTTGGAGGAAAGTCTGTTGTGATTTGTGGGGGGAGGGGAGAATAATTTTTATTTGAGCCTCATCTCCCTGTAATTCTGCGGGTCATCTACTGGAGATATTTTTCCTGTATTTCATTGTCGATAGAGCTGAGGCCAGAGAGGTTTCATGACCTCTCTATACTCACCCAATTAATTAAGCGTTCATGGAGCACCTTCTAGGCTCCACTTCCAGGGGAACAAAGATGACTAAGGCATTAACTAGCTGTGTGATCTGAAGTAAACGACTTCACCAATCTGGCTTCAGTATCATCCTCTTAGAGGGCGATTCCGCTCTGCGATTCCCTAGGGTCTTACATCTCACACGTGTTTGGATTCCATGCCTAGGTCTCGTCATGCTCCTGCTCTATTCCATGAGAACACCAGAGCCTTTGCCTGGGCTCTGAATAGGTCTAGGACATGTGAGCCCCTAGAGATTTGGGGCAAAAGATGGAGGCACCTGTTTTCTCGGGCACATGTCGTTAGAGAGTTGGCTTTGGAAATGATTTCGAGATCATGGAGAGGAGGGAGGCATAGGAAAGGATATTAGAATTCCCACCAGATTGTTTACGGGTGGAATTATTTTAAAGCCAGCACCACCTTCAGCCCAGCGTGCTTACTGTTTGGAACATTCTTTAACATATTTTCAGCCTACATCTCCCGCACGGGACAGCGAGTCATTGTTCAGTTTCCCCAATCTGTCCTTGCTATTTTAATCCTTATAGTTGTGAATGTTCAATAGCAGAGGATAAACCAGATTAAAAAGATAAAATGATCAGTGTCAATATGGATGTGCCCATTTGTATGCAAGTTGATGAACTTGATTGGCTGTGAATCCATTAGAATATTCTGTAGACTACTTTGCCAGCATAGTAGAGGGCTCAGAGCATGGGCTGTAGAACCAGATGGTAGGGCTTCTAATCAGGCTCTAACACTCTCTAGGTATGCATGGAGGTGATGGCTTAGCTTCTTCGTGCCTCGGTTTCCTACCTGTAGAATGGAGAAAATAATAGTACCTGCTTCACAGGGTTGTTTTGAGAACGAAATGTTATAATTCATGTAAAGTGCTTAGAGCAGTGCCTGGCACACAGTAAAAACTTAAAATATGAACTGCTAATCAGTTCTCGTTATTTATAGGCAATTAGCTCAGTCTCACACAATGTCTCCATATTGGCTCTTGGAGGGTCCGTAATTCTGATTGTAATTCAGCCTTCCTTAGAGTAACCAGACAGCTTGACATCAATTTCCTTAGACATTTCAGAGACCACCGGACAACTAGTTATTATCTCTTTCTATTAATGAAACACTTGGAATGAAAAATTAAGTATCAGTTTGTTCCACGTTCCTTTGTACTTCTGTAACTCAGATGGTGGTAGAATCCAGAACTTTCATGACCTAGCTCATCTTATTGTCAGATCACGTTGGCTGCGGGTGCAGGGGGAATTTCTCATCATGGTCAAAGGATCCTGTTCTATGCCTTGAAACACAGCTGGTCTTTTCAGCTAAAGGACCACATTGGGAGACTCCAATCTGCTTTCCCTAAAAGTCTCCTTATATTTGAAGTTCTCACGACACTCTCCTGGGTCCGGGTGGTCCCTTTGCCCTCAGTCTCCAAGTTCACAGTCAGCTGGGCCAGTGCAGATTCTTGGGAGGCCTGGGGCAGAGGAAGAGAATGTTCCTTCCTCTCTCTGGCCAAGGTAGGCCCCTGCAAAATCACTGCTGCCCTTGCAAGCTAGGGGTTGGAGGGTTGTTAAAAACTGTATTATTTTTTTCTTCACTCAAAATATTCTTGGGGCGCTGACTCTTGATTTTGGATCAGGTCATGATCTCAGGGTCCTAGGATCAAGTCCCCCATGGGGCTCTGCACTCAGCAGGGAGTCTGCTCAAGGATTCTCTCTCCCTCTCACTCTGCCCTTCCCCTGACTCCCATGTGCTCACTCTCTCTCTCAAATAAATTTTTAAAAAATTGTAAAAAAATATTCTTTATAAAGAAGTAAGTTTAGATTATTAAGATAAACAAAAAGAAACAAAAATTCACCTATAACCCTATAAATGTATTTACTACTCATAAGTACCTGTCAGGTTCAAAAGGACTAACAAAAGTGAAGAATCTAAAAATACGGTAATGTGAAGAGTCGTCATCGGGCCTAGAGGTGACTAAAGAATCCAAGATTTTAACCATTCATTTACATTCACCCAACCTTTTTTTCCCCCCTTAACTCCCAACAAAAGGAATTAAAATTGGAAAAGATGTAGGAGGACTTGCTAGCTATTTTCAACACAGAAAACACAGCACTTAAAATTTATTGCATGAAGGACAGAGGGGTAAATTCCACAGGGGAAAGAGCTTGGGATTGGTTCGTGACTATGTCACACCAGAAACCCTGATCACTGTGACTGCGTCACACAGGAAGCTGTGATGGCAGAGAACAGAACCAAGTTCACCGGGGATCAGGGTAAAGCCACATCCCCGTCTGGAAGGCATTAGTCTGAAACACAAGCTAACATGAGGGAAATGGTATGTTTGGATTGTAGCAAAGCCTTTGATAAACTTTCCTCATGTCAAATTAGGTGGATTAATTCATAAAATGACATAAATCAAAGGCTCTAATTCATGGATAGAGGCACATGTGCGGGAGCTCTCTGCAGGTACTTTGTTGTACTTGGAGGTTGGCCCTGTCTTTGTTTAACACATCCATCCAGGATTTAAATGGGGGAGGGGGAGGGAGGAAGGCCAGTGGGCATATCTGCATATGACAGAAAGCCTGTGAGGGACATTGCATAAACTGAATGACAAAATCAGGATCCAAAAATATCTTAATCTGAATGGAAGGACTAATTCAATAAGAAGGAGTTTAGAAGGAATAAAGGTTGAGCACTGCGCTCTAATCCAAACGGCTACGATTTTAGCAGGGTTGCAGGAGATGTAGCTGGGTGCAGTGCGGTGGGATACACTTAGCATGGGTGCTTGGTGGGAGCCAGTGGGCTGAGGGAAATGAACGCACGGGGGGCTGAAGCTCCTCTCAGTGCAGTCCCCGTGAGACATGGGCGATCTTTGCCCTCAGCTACTCTGACCTCAGCCCTCAGCTGTTGGGCACACCTAGGCTATGGGGTGAAGCTCTGGGTTGTGGACCTGTAGTGATCCCCACACCACACAGTGAGACATGAAGAGGGAAAGAAGAAAAGAGGGAAGGAAGAGATGGGAGGAAGAGATTGTGTGAGGGAGAAAAAGAGACAGAGAAAGGGAAAGAGACATTGAGAGGATAGAGATGGGTCTATAAACCGTAGTCCAGATCTAGGTACCCACACACCTGCACGGCTGAAGACCCCAGGCCCACCTTACACAGGCAGTTCCCAAAAGAACGGGTACGAGAATGGCTCATGCACCTGCCATTCCAAGCCCCACCTGAACTCCTTCCCGAGTGCCTTGGAAACAAGGGAATGAGGCCCACAAGTAAAATACACCCCGTAAGTGTTAGGGTCTCACCGGTGAGATCGGCTATGAGAGAGGAGCAGAAGCTCCTTCTCTGCCAAGAATGAGATGAGGGGGAGAAGGGACAAAAGACAAACAAAAGAGAAGAATCTAAAAATTTGGTAATGTGAAGGGTCATCACCGGGCCTAGAGGTGACTAAAGAATCCAAGATTTTAGCCATTCATGTACATTCATCTATCTTTCTTTTTTTCCTCCCCCTCAACTCCCAACAAAAGGAATTTGAATTGGAAAAGATGTAGGAGGACTTACTGGCTATTTTCAATACAGAAAACACTGCTCTTAGAACACAGCTCACGTCATAATATTCGAAGGGCTCTGATGCAAAAGCGTCTGCCTGTCCGTGATGCCTCCACAGGAGTGCAGTAATAGGAGTGGAAACACGCTATGAAATATACATTGCAGCATTTGATCAAGTGGAAATTTCTAGTGGCACGAAAGTCAAAAGAAAAGAGGTGCGTTGCCTCTTGACTAAGATCCCAGTCCCTAGAGAGGTTTCGCCCAAGCAGGGTTACCACTTCATGTAGAGGGGGTTCAATTTTAATGGTCATCTAAAAATTAATAATGAAATAGGCACCTCTCAAAATAGTGGGCATTCTGCCTGTGGTGTTTTCTTTTTCTTTTCTTTTTTTTTTAAGATTTTATTTATTTATTTGACAGAGAGAGAGACAGCCAGCAAGAGAGGGAACACAAGCAGGGGGAGTGGGAGAGGATATTTCAACCGAAATATCTGCTGTACAAGGATGTGGAGAAAGGGAGCCATTGTGCACTGTGGGTGGGCATGCAAACTGGTGTAGCCACTATGGAAAACAGTATGGAGGTTCCTCAAAATATTAAAAGCAGAACTACCCTAGGATCCAGCGATCCCACTTCTGGGTATACATCCAAAGGAGATGAAAACAGGATATCAAAGGGATATGTGCACTCCCATGTTCATTGCAGCATTTTCACAATAGCCAAGACATGGAAACAACATAAGTGTCTGTCAGTGGATGAAAAGAAGTCACACACACACACACACACACACACACACACACACACACTGGAATATTGTTCAGCTTTGAGAAAGAGGGAAATCCTGCCATTTGCAACAACATGGAAGGATCTTGAGGGCATAATGTGAAGTGAAACAAGCCAGACAGTGAAAGACAAACACTGCATGGTATCATTTATATGTGGAATCTAAAAACAGTCTGACTCAGAAACAGTAGAAATGTGGTCGAATGGGCTGCGGATTGGGGGAAATAGGGAGAGGTTGGTAAACGGTACAGAACTTCAGCTATATGATAAAGTCTGAGGATCTAATGTATAACATGGTGACTATAGTTGATAATCCTTGCTCTATAACTGAAATCTGCAAAAAGAGTAGAACTTAAATATTCTCACCGAAATGAAAAAAAATGTAAATATGTGAGGTGGGGGATGTGTTAATTAACTTAATGGGGGACTCTTTTCACAATGTCTCCGTACCACAATGTACGCTTTCAATATCTTGCAATTGTCAGATTGTCTTATTAATTGTCAGGTATCTTACAGTTTATCAATTATACCTCAATAAAGCTGAAAAAATATCTGTCATAAAATTTTCAAGTTGCCCAAATACCTAGTTCATGACAGTAATCACAGGGAATCCTTAAAGCGGGCTGGAGGGAAGATTGGTTTTAGGGTTGGCGTTAATCATCTGTGAGGGGATCAGTTCAAAGGATCATCCAGCACATAGTATGTTCCAAGTACAGGGCTAGATGGTGAAGGAAATAAAGTGGTATAAGACCCAGCCCATACCCCCAAAGGATCTTAAGGCTACTGGGGACATTGGGAATCGAGAGGTCAAACCCTTACCCCTGTGTTTCTAATATGGTAATACTGAGGAATTACTTGCCAGAGGACAGAGAGTTAAAAGAAGTGGTGGGAAGAGAATCTGGGATTAGATGTGAGGGGACAGGAAATAGAGAGTCACAGGGAATTAAGAGGTGGGCCAGGGGTGAGGGCTGACATCAGCGGCCCTGGTTCATGGACAGGTTAGGGCCAGCAGGCCCGATTCTAACTTTGAGAGGAAAGCATATCACATCCATCCTCTCTCCTGCTGGTGCCAAGGCCTTGGTCCTTTGGGGCAACGGCTGATGGGGGCATTGAACCCTCTTTCTGCACTCCCCCACTCCCTTTGAGAAAGCTGAGGCAAGAGAGAGGGTGAGCCTATGTCTGCAACTTGGCTGGTACCGATAGTCCTCGCCTCTTCTGTGCTTGAGCTGCATGAGGCCGTCTCATGTCCCATTAGCAAGCCAGGAGCACTCTTTGATTTGGTAGATGACAGCGTAAGTCATCTGGCCTGTTGAAGCTGCGTGAAATTCCATCTGATTCAGAGATTCTTTCATGACTTCCTCCAGAACTGTCTGCCTCATCGTGTCTCCAAAAATAAAAAGAGCAAGGGTTAGATCCCTATCCTCTCCTATTCCTTGGGGGATGCTGTGATTGGGTGGTGGCTTTACCAGCAAAATACTGAGGCAAGCAGTCCCCCCCCTTTTAAAATAAATTTGAGATGTACTTTCTTTTTTTTTTTAATTAACATATAATGTATTATTTCTCTCAGGGGCCCAGGTCTGTGATTCATTAGTCTTACACAACACCAGCTCTCACCACAACACATGCCCTCCCCAATGTTCCCTTTTAATCAGAATCTAGAAAAGGCAGCACCTCACTATGGAGCATGAGTAATGTTAGTTATCAGTTCATTGTTTTCCATCTTCTCATTTGTCCATTAGTTTTTAGAAGGCAGCGACTGTGTCTAATTCAGCTTTGGATCTCCGGTTTTTAGCCTCCGATAATTTTTTATAGTTGGACTGTGCCTGTAGGGACTGTGGAGTCCCTGACTCGCTTGTTCCCAGCTCTGTCCACATTTCAGCTATCACAGAAGGAGGGACATAATGTCACAGAAATGTATCATTTCAGTTCCCCTTGGCCTGAAGATGAGATGAGAACCTGCAGAAAAAGTAGAGAGAGCATGAGGAATTTCGAAAAACTGAGGAAGTGGATAAGAAAAGGAAGGATTCAGGAGAAGATGAGGTTATAGGTCAAAGAGGCTAGGACCAGCCAAAAGAAGTAGCACGTTCTCAACACGCAGTCCATGAGCTATTAAGGAACTCTGTAGCACACGCACGTGCATACACACACACACACACACAGAAGGGGTACATGCAGTAGTGTGCCGCAGCAGGCTTGAACAGACTTGCAAGAGCTGATTGTTAGATTTTCAGGAATTTTGCGAGTCTGTTGACATCGTGCTGGTAGCTTGAAATCGTATACGATGGGAGTATTTCTACCGCAGAAATTGGCAAAGGCTACAAACCAGGACTCTGCCCACCCAGAGCCAATTGTCAAGCATTTCCCAGCATCCCAAGTATACGCCCTCAATCTCTGGTCACAGGAGAAATGGATGAAAGCATTAAGTACCAGTCTCTGTATCCTCCCAAATGTCTAATCTGTCCTCAGTCGTAAGCCTTGTGCATTCTGACCCGGAAGCAGGACTGCGAAGCTCTAGCTCCTCCCCCTGCCCAGTGGGTTGCTGACCCTCTCAGTATTCGGGGATTTGATTGGCTGACTCATCAGAGGCTCGCCCTGGCACCAGAGTGGAAGGATGGTGGCCAGTCAAAACATACACTGTGGAAAAGGTCAGCCAGGCACAAAGGGGCTCTTACTGGTTACGAGACGCTGTAGATTAGGTATCCAGTTGCATTCCCGTAATGACGTTTTGAAGGGAGAATGACACAAGAACGCACCCTGAGGTCATCTCATAGAATGCGGAATGCTTTTTAACTGAATTAGAACGAGCCCCGGAGGACAGGCCCCAGCCCACGCGGTCAGGGTGCTGGCGGGGGAAACGCCCCGACATGGCAGAGATGAAAGGCTCTTCTCCACAGCTCTGAGGAATTTCTCAGTGTAGCCCCGTCCGCCTCTGCCGAACCATGGTGTTGTCGGCAAAGTCTTCTCGGGGATCCTGCCTGAGAAAAAGAGGCTTCGAGATTGTAGCAGCTGCTTTCTGCACGTCCACAGGGCAGGAACCCACCTTTCCCACTGCTGGGGGCCATGGACCACGTCACTGGCTCCCAACCCTTCTCTTGGGGCGAGGACTGGGAGGGGGGCATGCTGGTGGAGAGGGCAGGAAGATGCCCTCTTTGGAGAATGCCCACTTTGGAGTCCATTCCTTCATTACAAGCTGCTGGGGACCGTCTAGGGACACCTCCTTAGCTGAACCTCGATTGAAGCACGACTGCTTGAATAGGGCCGGGAGGAGGAGGGCGGTCCTCCATGTTAACACTGTAATTGATTCAGGACAGCAGGGATGTGCCAGGTAAGGACGAGAGCAGGGCAAACTAAAGAAGCAAGACAGACAGACTAGAAAGAAGAAGGGAGCAGCCTATCGTCTCTCCAGGGAGGGGAGAAGAAATATTTGAATGGTATCTATCCACTTACAGGCACTGGTGTTTTCTGAACCTCCACGATTTCAAGCTCTATGATTTTTGCCACCTCTCCCTTCCACCTGTTTCATTATTTATTTATATTTGTCTTTAAAATAACTCATTTTTCAAAAAAACACATCAGCCTCATGTTAAAAATAGCGTCCTTAAAATCATGGATTTGATATGCCACTTCTATTTTTTTTCTAATACACATTACTATAAACACATGACTATTAGAATAGACTCTTCATTCATCTGCCCCTAAAGTCACCGGGCCAGCCACTGTGATGCACCTTGATGGGAATCCACTCTCCCTGGACACAGACATCACTCAGAATGAAGACATACAGGCTTTGGATTTCCGTCATTCATCACTGCGTCCCCCTCACTCACTTGTCAAAGCTCTCATTTGGCACCAGACACATTTTTTCCCTCTTGAAAGCCCTCAAGCGCAACATGAATGGGAATTAGAACGTCTGTTCTGTTAGATCAGGGGTCGGTTTGGGGCGGTTTGCTTCATTATTAGGAATGGAGTCATTGTCCATCTAATGTAATACAAGGTGCTCCCCTTAAAACAGTCTTTTGTGGAGATTATTCTACAGTAAGACATTTCCCTCCATCTAAAGCATTTTGTGTCAAGAATAAAGATCAATAAAATTAAGGAAGAAAAATGCCGAGAAGTAATATGTGTTTTCATGTCATCTTTCTTTCTTTGTCTGTGTTTTGGCCTTTGCCTCTTTTTTTGCGCCAGATCTCTCATATGTTCCTAACTCTTTTTTTTTTTTTTAAGATTTTATCCATTTATTTGAGAGAGAGAGAGAATGAAAGAGAGAGAGCATGAGTGGGGGAAGGGGAAGAAGAGAGGGAGAAGCAGGCTCCCCACTGAGCAGGGAGTCCAATGCAGGGCTCAATCCCAGGACCCTGGGATCATGACTTGAGGGGAAGGCAGAGGTTTAACGGACTGAGCCACCCTGGCCCCGCTATGTTTCTAACTCTTGATCCTTTTGTTGTTCTGCCTTCCCTATTCCAACCCCAAATTATGAATCTGGTTTTCATTTAAAAAAATAATAATAATAAAGCACATTTCCTTGTTAAAAGCTTAAGCCCGATATGCATTTTTGTTGGCAGTACAAAGGACTTTTGGAAGGGGGTTTTACGAAACATTTCCTAAACGTGAACACTGTCCAATAGCTCTTCATGGTGGGCTTGGCTGCTTGATTGGATTATATTTCCACTAGGGGGCACTCTTCCCTTTGTGTGTCAAAAATTCTACTGCAGTAGTAACAATAGAAATATGGGCTTCTTTTTGGAAATAAGTGCTACTGAACACAAATTTGGGGAAGAGAACATGAAGGATATGAAGCCGCTTGCAAAGAAAACACTTAGTTTCAGCAGCAAACTCGCCCCATCGTAGACATAATGTTAACAGGGGAGCTGAGGGTGGCTGTGATGTTCTTAATGAAGTGTCTTTCACGAGATCCTTTTCTATTCCGGCGATCAGCTAGCAGATTTCTTTCCCTAAATTTAAACCAGAGCCAAAGGATCCCTCTCAACAGTATCCCAAAGTATTGCCCGGACCAATGATCTTTGTAAGATTAATCCCAGGTTTGTTTTCGTTTGTTTTCAGCAGGGGAGATCTTAGCCAATACTTGCTCCTGACCCCACAGGGCAGGGACCCTGGCACAGGAAGGTGGAGCGTTTTGTCTTGACCATACAGCTCTTAGTGGGGGCAACAGGAACATCTTCTGAGACAGTGTCTCAATTTTTTTCCATCCTTATCCTCAGTCTTCCATACAAGCCCCTTCCTCCAGCTTTCAATGGTATCTTTGGTCAACAGAATTTTGTCTTTTTCTGACCTGACAGGGCTCACTATAACTGAAGCCTTGTAATATTTTACTATGGACATTGGGTTACAGCAGTTTACAGATACCTGAGGTTATTACAAACTTTTCTTTAATAACCAAGATCTTAAATTCTAATTGATGACTTTCTTGGGCCCTGGAAAAATAAGTCATAGTGAATAGGATATAATACAGACGAATGAGCGGGACCATCCCAGCATCCAAGGAGTCAGGTTTTGGTCCTAGCCCCACCTTCAAGAATGAACTACTTTGGGACAAATTGCTTAATTCCCTGACCTTCGTTTCCTTTTCTGTAAGATCTAGCTAGTGGCAAAGCACTGTTTAGTGAGCCAGAGACTTTATTTGAATTATCCTACTCCTCAAAATAGTCCTCTGTGGTACAGTTATCATCCCTACTTTACAGAAAAGGTAACTGAGACTCAGAGAGGCCAAGTAATTTGCCCAAGATCCTGGAAATNCACTTTACAGAAAAGGTAACAGATTCAGAGAGGCCAAGTAATTTGCCCAAGATCCTGGAAATTGGGCTTGGATCTCCTTGGTTTGGAAGCCTTTAGTTAAGCCCAGAAAGAGGTCTTCACTTGATAAATAATGCACTCAGAAACTTCTGTGTGCCCAGCAGGTTCCGCTCGCTCTAAAACGTGACATGCTCATTTCCAACCCCAAAAAGACTGTGAAAAGGAAATGCTTCAAGGAAAATGGTATGATACATGAGTGGCAGCGTGGTGCTCTAAGGGGACATTGAGTTCGTATCCCCTCTCTCCCACGCACTGTGCGTGATTTTAAGCAGGTCACGTCACCTCTCGGGGCTGTTTCCTGAAGTGAAACATGAGGGATTGAGAGAAACTCCAGCCTTAGGCCCTCTGGTGCTCTGTTCCTGGCGGTCTGGCCTGAAATCGGAATGCCTTCTCCCGGCCCCAGGTACGGCCCAGGATCTCCAGGTCTCATGCACCCTATTCCCAATCTTTCCAGTCCGGAGTTGGGGATTATTTTCTTCCTTCCTCCTGCCCCCTCGTTTCCTTACTGGGGAGGCCCTGTCCTGCGGCTCCAACGCGCGGGGCTCTGGTTCCTGCGGTGCAGCTGGCAAAGCAGAGGCGAGGAATCGAATCCTGCGCGGCTTGCTCAGGAATTCAGGGACACCGGCTCATGGCCTGTGTTCCCCACGGCGGAGCCAGGCGTGCCAGAACAGAATTCTGAACCCGCTCAGTTTAATCAAGTAAGACAATGGAGCTTATGGGCGGCGTCCCATCGAGGCTTTGAAGATCCCACCGCTGCTGTCACCCTTTTCATCAAAAGGATTGAAAATGTGTTTCTAAACAGAATTGAGGGGCCCCGTCTAAACCACATTGCCATGTTGGCCTTAATGTCCCGATTGCAAGTGCCTCAGCTTCTGGTCCATAGTTGCTTCTCAATAGAGGTTTGTTATTACTGCCCATAACCACAACTGCGTGAATAAACAGAAGTTCCTATTTCATGAGAGAGAAAAAAAAGCAGCTCATTCAAACCAAGAGAGAATGAAAATTGCTCTCGTGCAGCAGCTTTACAAATCCTGCTTTCCTTTTCTGCTGGAAATGAAGCTGAGTTTAAAAGCTTGTCTTGGGGGTGCCTGGGTGGCTCAGTCCTTAAGCGTCTGCCTTCAGCTCAGATCATGATCCCAGGGTCTAGGGATTGAGCCCCTCATGGGGCTCCCTGCTCAGCGGGGAGCTTGCTTGTCCCTCTGCCTGCAGCACCCCCTGCTTGTGCTCTCTCTCTCTCCGACAAATAAATAAAATCTTTAAATTAATTAATTAATTAATTAATTAAAGCTTATCTTGGTTTGACTTTCTTTCCCCCCCCACGCTCCTGAACAAAATAGAATAGTTGTTTAGCTTGAAAATTCATAGAAGCCTGTGTCAACTGGTTAACAGCACACACACACACACACACACACACACACACTCCTTAATATCCTCATTATATAAAATCTCAATCACCAAAAATTGACAAGAAAAAATTCCAAGGCTCCAACAGACAATTGAGCAAAAGATATAAACAGATGATTCATAAAGCAGGAAATGCAAATGACAAAAAAATCATATGAAAAAATATTCAACATGCAAATAATAAAATAAGTCCAAACTGCAACGACAATGAGATACTGTGGCTATTCATCAAATTAGGGTTTAAAAAAACAAATTACAGCAAAGCCAGTCCTTGGTTTTGGGTAACGGGTTTCTGGAAAATATGTATGAAATCCAAATATATTTTAAAAAAGACCCCTCACAATGCTTTAAGGGACAACTATGAGCTGAGAGCTAATATTGTTGAGCTCTCTGAGAACAGAACCTTCCTTTGAGCTCCCTCGCTGCCATCATACTCTGCCTCCCCCACCCCTGGAACACTGCCATCTGTGAAGAGGACCTCAGGATCCAGAGGCCCAATTCTAGGTTTTGCTGTGAAGCCTGTGCAAACCCACCATTCTCTTTATTTTTTAAGCTCCCCTTTGGTAAAAAGTTGTATCCAGATTCTTAAAGTCCATGATTCTCCCACAATGTTGTTTTTCTTTGCCTTGGACTCTGAGGTCTTCATTAATAAACAGGCAGACCTGGGACGCCTGGGTGGCTCATTTGGTTAAGCGTCTGCTTTCGGCTCAGATCATGACCCCAGGGGCCTGGGNTCCTCAAAATAGTCCTCTGTGGTACAGTTATCATCCCTACTTTACAGAAAAGGTAACTGAGACTCAGAGAGGCCAAGTAATTTGCCCAAGATCCTGGAAATTGGGCCTGGATCTCCTTGGTTTGGAAGCCTTTAGTTAAGCCCAGAAAGAGGTCTTCACTCGATAAATAATGCACTCAGAAACTTCTGTGTGCCCAGCAGGTTCCGCTCGCTCTAAAACGTGACATGCTCATTTCCAACCCCACAAAGACTGTGAAAAGGAACTGCTTCAAGGAAAATGGTATGATACATGAGTGGCAGCGTGGTGCTCTAAGGGGACATTGAGTTCGTATCCCCTCTCTCCCACGCACTGTGCGTGATTTTAAGCAGGTCACGTCACCTCTCGGGGCTGTTTCCTGAAGTGAAACATGAGGGATTGAGAGAAACTCCAGCCTTAGGCCCTCTGGTGCTCTGTTCCTGGCGGTCTGGCCTGAAATCGGAATGCCTTCTCCCGGCCCCAGGTACGGCCCAGGATCTCCAGGTCTCATGCACCCTATTCCCAATCTTTCCAGTCCGGAGTTGGGGATTATTTTCTTCCTTCCTCCTGCCCCCTCGTTTCCTTACTGGGGAGGCCCTGTCCTGCGGCTCCAACGCGCGGGGCTCTGGTTCCTGCGGTGCAGCTGGCAAAGCAGAGGCGAGGAATCGAATCCTGCGCGGCTTGCTCAGGAATTCAGGGACACCGGCTCATGGCCTGTGTTCCCCACGGCGGAGCCAGGCGTGCCAGAACAGAATTCTGAACCCGCTCAGTTTAATCAAGTAAGACAATGGAGCTTATGGGCGGCGTCCCATCGAGGCTTTGAAGATCCCACCGCTGCTGTCACCCTTTTCATCAAAAGGATTGAAAATGTGTTTCTAAACAGAATTGAGGGGCCCCGTCTAAACCACATTGCTGTGTTGGCCTTAATGTCCCGATGCAAGTGCCTCAGCTTCTGGTCCATAGTTGCTTCTCAATAGAGGTTTGTTATTACTGCCCATAACCACAACTGCGTGAATAAACAGAAGTTCCTATTTCATGAGAGAGAAAAAAAAGCAGCTCATTCAAACCAAGAGAGAATGAAAATTGCTCTCGTGCAGCAGCTTTACAAATCCTGCTTTCCTTTTCTGCTGGAAATGAAGCTGAGTTTAAAAGCTTGTCTTGGGGGTGCCTGGGTGGCTCAGTCCTTAAGCGTCTGCCTTCAGCTCAGATCATGATCCCAGGGTCCTGGGATTGAGCCCCTCATGGGGCTCCCTGCTCAGCGGGGAGCTTGCTTGTCCCTCTGCCTGCAGCACCCCCTGCTTGTGCTCTCTCTCTCTCCGACAAATAAATAAAATCTTTAAATTAATTAATTAATTAATTAATTAAAGCTTATCTTGGTTTGACTTTCTTTCCCCCCCCACGCTCCTGAACAAAATAGAATAGTTGTTTAGCTTGAAAATTCATAGAAGCCTGTGTCAACTGGTTAACAGCACACACACACACACACACACACACACACACTCCTTAATATCCTCATTATATAAAATCTCAATCACCAAAAATTGACAAGAAAAAATTCCAAGGCTCCAACAGACAATTGAGCAAAAGATATAAACAGATGATTCATAAAGCAGGAAATGCAAATGACAAAAAAATCATATGAAAAAATATTCAACATGCAAATAATAAAATAAGTCCAAACTGCAACGACAATGAGATACTGTGGCTATTCATCAAATTAGGGTTTAAAAAAACAAATTACAGCAAAGCCAGTCCTTGGTTTTGGGTAACGGGTTTCTGGAAAATATGTATGAAATCCAAATATATTTAAAAAAAGACCCCTCACAATGCTTTAAGGGACAACTATGAGCTGAGAGCTAATATTGTTGAGCTCTCTGAGAACAGAACCTTCCTTTGAGCTCCCTCGCTGCCATCATACTCTGCCTCCCCCACCCCTGGAACACTGCCATCTGTGAAGAGGACCTCAGGATCCAGAGGCCCAATTCTAGGTTTTGCTGTGAAGCCTGTGCAAACCCACCATTCTCTTTATTTTTTAAGTTCCCCTTTGGTAAAAAGTTGTATCCAGATTCTTAAAGTCCATGATTCTCCCACAATGTTGTTTTTCTTTGCCTTGAACTCTGAGGTCTTCATTAATAAACAGGCAGACCTGGGACGCCTGGGTGGCTCATTTGGTTAAGCGTCTGCTTTCGGCTCAGATCATGACCCCAGGGGCCTGGGTTTGAGTCCTGCGCAGGGCTCCCTGCTCAGCAGGGAGCCTGCTTCTCCCTCTCCCTGCTGCTCCCCCTACTCGTGCTCTCTCTCTCTGACAAATAAATAAATACAATCTTTTTAAAAAATGCAGATCCATAATGAGAATTAGACCTAGGGTGTCCTTAAAGGCATCCAATCCCTATAGTGACTTTACAGTGGAAGAGTGGAGTTCACAACATCCTGAAGGGTTGTGGGGGGCTTAACTCTTTGCACTGTAAATGTTTTTCTTTGGAAAATATCCACATGGCACCTGCTAGCTGCCCTTGTTAAAAGACTTACATACTTGACCACTGAGCTTTGTGGGTGAGAACTGTGACCTCCCAAGTGTGTAACGCAGAATGATCCACTTGGGTGGAAGAAAAATGTATTTGGATTTCTGCTCTCTACCTTGTCTTGTCCTTTTTTAATTTCCAGTGTTAATACTGTTATAATGTAAAGGTTAGTATAGCAGTTTATTGGAGAAGTATGATCAAAATTGTTTTGCTGGGAGGATATTGTTACCAGAAAGCTTGCAGACAACTGGAGTGGAAAGGGGCGATAATGTGTCTGATTCTTTGCAATTTGAGAAGTAGGGCCTTTAGAGTTAAGGGAGGAAGTGAGGCAGAGTCACACTGGTCACAGAGTGACCAGCAGAGCTCATGGTAGAGGGCAGAGAATGCACTGATACTGAAGCAACTAGAGTGTTCCGCTGAATCACAAGGACATGTTGGCTGGGAGAGGGTCGAATAATTTTAAAGGCCATCTTGCCAGAAATGCCCATTTGTGGTTTCTCAGGTCATGTTCAAGCACCACAGGCCCAGGAGTCCAGGAATTACCTCACGGTGGCATGCCAAGCCAAGGGTTTCATTGAGATGGTGCCAGTTGGGAGTCAATGGTTGGGAAGCCAAAACCAGCTAAGGGGTGTGGAAATGAAAATACCCAAGCAATCTAGCCGAGATCCAAGCACCGGCAAGTGACCTAGAGTAGTTAGCAGGCTCTTCAGGTGAAAGCACATGTCACCAGCATTCTGATCCATGTCAGACAGAGATGTGTGTGGTGGAGAAGGGAGAGTCAGAAGCTGATATTTGGAATGCTCTTAAGGAGTCATGGCCCCACGGAGCTAGGTATTAGGGAAGATCCCATGGCATGATCCCGAGCCTCATTTATAGTTGTTTTGCCTAAGGACCACAAACTCTGGATAATCTGATAACGAGTTCATGCCTTTATTCCTAGGAGAACTGTGGGGACACAACTATGGATACATCAGCTCAAATTTATAATTTCCGCAGGCTAAGAAACCCCAGATCACTTTCCAATTATTGCTGAGGGTCCCCACAGCTCCCCTCCTGTGGATAGTGTAAGTACTGTTATGTGCTACTGCTCTCCTGCTCTGGCCTCCTGGTGGGAATTCAGTACCCCAAACCCATCCGGAGAGAGACCACCATTCCACTTTCAGCATCTCTTAATAGACATGAAGTGTGCAGCAGGGAGGGTTGAACTTTACCCTTAAGGATGGTGTGCATGCACAAAAAGTTGGTGACCAAGTGGAAATCCAACTGTCAGCATTATTAATGGGGGTGGTGGTGTCAGTTAACCTCTGATGTCTAGGGAGGGCTGTCCGGGGAAGCTGGAGCGGAGAAGCTGGCTTGGGTCCTCAGGACAAAGGGGACTCCTTCTGCTTCTCTAATTGCAGATGCTGAGCCTGCCTGTCCATCTGGACCGTAGCCTACCTGAGCACAGGGCCAGTGCCTGGGCCAGGTGCAGAGCCCAGCACTCTGCTGTGGATGTAGGAACCTGCTAGATGCTGACTAAGTCACAACTCATTTCAGTGTCGAGCTGAAGCTCTCACATCTGCTCTAGCACACTAGAATTTGAAGGAAGAGATGAATTGAATTTAGAGCTGATTTCCTTTAAAAATATTTATAGGAACTATAGGCATACCTTGTTTCATTGCACTTTGCAGATACTGCATTTTTTCCAAATCAAAGGTCTGTGGCAAAGCTGCATTAAGCAAGTCTATCGGCATTATTTTTCCAACAGCATTGTCTCATTTCATGTCTCTGCATCACATTTTGGTAATTCTTGCAATCTATTAAACTTTTTCATAATGATTGTATTTGTCATGGTGACAAAGACACTGTGATCAGTGATCTTCGAGGTTCTTTGATGTTATTACTAACATAGCATCCATTTTAGAGCCTATGGATCAAGCAGTCATTTTGACTTTTAGGTCTTATTATCTAAGAAATACATTGAGGAGCCCTCATAGCCAGCCTCAAGAGTGCGGGATTGAGTGCACCCGTCTCGCAGACACATCCAGCCTGGGTGCTGCTCCCTTCCGTGGGCCTGGGGTGTGGGTGTGGCCCAGAGATTGTCCACTGGTTCCTCTCTCCTCCCTTCAGCCTTCCCCCACCCCCTGCATGACCCCAGGCTGAAGGTGGCTGAGCTAAGTCTCCAAGATCAATAGTTCCAGCCCCCACTCAAGTGATGAATTTATCTTAGTAGTTTTAGAATAGGCCTTCCTTATGGTTTTACTTGGAGACTAAGGACACTTCAAAGAGGGAAATAGCATAGTTTACCTATCGCCAGTTTGACAGCATAATTTTTAGGAATCAAGAATCAACATTAGGTTATTTCTTAAAATTAAGCCTTGAAAGTCCACTTGGGTGTGACATAGCTACGTTTACACTTGAACGTGGAAATGGTCTTCTCCCATCAAACAGATCTCCCTCTTCAGCTAAATCAACAGAAGTGGTTGGAAGAAGTAGGGACCCCCTGTCTGACCAAATTCAGTCTTTTCGAGCAAGGAGTAAAACTGTACGAGGGTGGCCTGACCACCCCTTTCTGCTCACACCATCCCTGAGCAGCCCCCTCCAGGACGGCCGCCCACAGGCAGGTCATGCCCTGTACAAGGGCACAAGACAGTGAGTGAGAGCTGAAATCCTGCCAGGCTCCACTCATCAAGCTGGGTTTATTGGTGTTTGCCTGTGTCTCTGACTCTGAAGATGTGGCTCCTTTTTTCTAAGCTGTGACAAGACACCTGCTAGGGGCTGGGAGCAGTTCTCACCATCTCACTACCATATCCCAGTCCTCCCTCAGATGGATTGAAGTCTCAAGAACAGATTAGTTTTACTGTGAAAGATGAAATATCTGACCCAAATTGAAATAAATTTCATAGGAAAAGCTCAAAACATTACTATGGGTATGAACTATGTTGGTAAGTATTTGTATTCGTATGTACATTTAGTTATGTGGATACACATTTCTATGTATCAGAAGTGAGCACAAATTAGACTTAGTAAACGTTTAAAATAAAACTATTTTGGGTATCAGGAAAAAACAAACACTTTGTAAGGCTAGAGCTGCCATTGTGATTCCTTGAGGGATCTGGGCAAAGTAGATTGAAAACTTTCTGGAAGGATTCATCATTCTACATGCTGTTGAGAACATTATTGATTCACGGGAAGAGGTCAAAATATCAACACGAACAGGAGTTTGGAATAGGTGGATTCCAACCCTCATGGCTGACTTCAAGCGGTTCATGACTTCAGTGGAGGGAGTAGCTGCGGGTGTGGTGGAAACAACAAGGGAACTAGAATGAGAAGCGGAGCCTGAAGATGGGACTGAATGGCGGCAATCTTATGATAAACTCGAACGGATGAGGGTTGCCTCTTATGGATGAGCCAAGAAAGTGGTTTATTGAGATGAAATCTACTCCTGGTGAAGAGGTTGTAAAGACTGTTAAAATGACAACAAAGGATTTAGAATATGACATAAACTCAGCTGACAAGGCAGCAGCAGGGTTTGAGAGGATTGACTCCAATTTTGGAAGAACAACTGCTGTGGGTAAAATGCTATTAAACAGCATCACATGCTACAGAGAAATCACTCATGAAAGGAAAAGTTAATCAATGAGTCAGACTTCATTGTCGTCTTATTTTAGGAAATGACCACAGCCACCTCACCTTCAGCAACCCCCACACTGATGGGTCAGCCACCATCAACATCAAGGTAGGACCCTCCACCAGCAAAAAGATTATGAGTCACTAAAAGCTCAGATGATGGTTGGCATTTTTTAGCCATCAAGTTTTTTAAATAAAGATATGTACATCGTCATTTTAGATACAATGCTATTGGACACCTAATAGACTACAGTATAGTGTAAGCCTAACTTTTATATGCACTGGGAAACCAAAACTTCACTGGGCTTGCTTTATTGCAGTGGTCTGGAACCAAACCCACAATATCTCTGAGGAATGCCCATGTAAAATTTCCTAATTGTCTGGAAATGTTCATTTTGTTCAGTTTTGATTTCTTTTGTTTTGTTTTTGTTAAATTCTATTTTAAGATCATCGTAACTGTAATGCCAGTGTAAGAAATACAGAGAGACCTTGTACGTCTCCCCAGTCCCCCCCAGTGGTAACGCCTTGCCAAACAATCGCAGGATTTCATTCCAGAGCATTGACATTGATACCATCAAGATACAGGAGATTTCTACCACCATATGGGTCCCTCATGGTTCCCTTTATAGGCACATCCTCTTCCGTCCTGCCCCCGCCCCTTCCTTAATCCCTGCAACCACTGTCTCCACATCTGTAATTTTTCATTTCAAAAACATTATCTAACTTACAGCTAGTAAATAAGTAAGTCCTAGAAATCTAATGCACAGTATAGTGAATATAGACAACAACATCGAATTATGTTTTTCAAACCTGTTTTAGAGACTAGACCTGAATTATTCCCACTACCGAAAAGAAATGGTAATTATGTGATATGATAGAGGTACTATTACTTCAATGTCGATCATACTACAATATATAAATGTGTCACATCAACATATTTACCACTTAAATTTATACAATGTTCCATGTCAAATACATTTCAATTAAAAATGCAAAAAAGAGAATGTTATATAAATGGTGTTATATGGCGTATAACACTTCGGGATCGCCTTTTTTCTAAAGCATCACTCTCTCAAGATTCGTCCAGGGTGTTGTGTGTATCGATGGTTGGTTCATTTTCATTGCTGGATCGTATTCCCCCGTGTGGGCGCACCACAGTTTAATTCTTCACCTGTGGAAGGACACTTAGGTTATTTCCAGTTTTGGACTAGTACAGAGACGCTATAAACAGTGTATAGGTTTTCATGTAAACATAAGTTTTCACTTCTCTAGGATAAATGCCCAGGAGGGCGATTTGGGGGTTGTGTGGTAATCTCATGCTTAGTTTTTAGAGAAGCTGCCAGCCCATTTTCGAAGGTGGCTGCACCATTTTATATTCCCACCAGCATCGTACGAGTGATCCTTGGCACCTTTTGGTTTTGTCGTTATTGTTTTAGCCATTCTGATAGGACGGTAAGCGCCACGAGGACAGAAACAATGCCTACTAGGTTAGCCACCATAGCTGACCTATTGTAGCTTCTCCTTGTGTCCCCCTATCCACCTCTGTTGAACTGAAATTGAACGGAAGAGTCTGTGATCTCGTAGTGCATGCGTTTACCTAAGTATTTGAAGGTACCAATCTTGAATAGGTTATCATTCCTATGAAGATGCTTAGTCTTTTCTACATTTTCTTTTCAGTCTGAGATAAAATCTTCAACTTTTTTCTCACTTACTTTAGACTTGTACACAACATCTTCAGCTTTGCTCAGAATTTAACTCCCCTAACTTCCTTCATGGCCATGAATTACAGCCACGGACTTGAGTTCTTGTAACTTCAACAGCCCAAGTAAGAACTGGATTCCAGAGGGAGACTTTAGCCCTGCCTGCCCGTCTTCTTTCTCTTCTTCTTGTTTTTGTGGATCTGCTAATGATGTGGCCTAAGGAGGCAGCGTATGGCTGTGGCTTTGAGGCTTCATGCTACTAGTTATTTCTTTGGGTTTTCCCATTTGGAAAGATAATGCATTTTTCCTTCCGATTAGGCAGTTCTGTTACTATCTGCCCCTGGAGACCTCACGGTGATAATATTCTACCCCTTGAGGTTGTCCCTGGTTTCAGTAAATTTCATAATGGTTCACTGATAGTATTCTTCCAGTTAGATCCTTATCTTTTAGCTGAGCATAGCTTTCAAAATCATATTTAAACAGCGTGTGTTACTTACTTTGAGTCTTAGCTTGTCGGTGTGCACACGAGGCACCCTAAGCCCCATTCTGGCAGGGCTGCCTCAAACCAGGACCCTCCTCAGTTTTCATCAGCTGATGAAAAGGGCAGCCCAGGTGGTATCAATAATATGCGTTAAGCCTAAGAATTCCTGATAGATAATGAAGTATTCCTTTAAGAGCTGGTTCCAGTTTAGGAAAACTCAACACACTGAAACCTTAACTCTTGGAACAGATATTTTGGAGTGACCATTAAGCCTTTTGGTGGGGGGGGACTATTGAGCTATTCTAATCCACCAGCCTGGTTTCCATCAGATATTCCTCTTCTTGCACAATTTTGTCTTCATTGTAGCACAGCACCAGGCATCTATGAATACTTGGTTAATGCATAGCAAACAAGTAAATGGCGTGAATATATGATGAATAAATGACTGGGACTCAATGAATTAATGCGTAAGTGAAGTAATAGCTCAAGTGAATGAATCACACGCCACATGCACCTGCCTATTGTAGCTTCCAATTTCTGTGTTAGAGGAGAAATCATTTCAGGTCCAGAGGGTGCTTTCTGGATTATACTAGACAAGATTGCCAAACAAGCAACTGCTCACTTGGGCATCTCTTCCTTGCCAGGCACCAGGCACGGCGTTTTTACAATTGGCTTCTTTACGACCCCTTTACGAAAGTGTCCTTTGAAGAATAGGTCTGTACCTTGAATAAAATGCATCAACAAACAACAACAACACATTTTGAATAACCAATTTCCAGGCCAGGCTTTATAAATCTCATACTCTGAATGAGGCAGAGCCTGGTACATGCCAGGCCTTTTACCAGGCTCTGGACGTGGAGTGATGAATAGGTTAAACGATGGCTCTGACCTTGTGGAACTTATATTCTAGGGAAGGAGACAAACCAAAAAGAATAAATATAGTCATAGTTTGTGATGAATACCAGGAAAGAGCCGAAAAGGGTGCTGGAATCCACAATAATAAGGCACCTACTTTAGATTGCATGGTCTCCAAGGAGGAAAACTTTACACTGAAAAGTTCTGTTTTCAAATGGGTCCCAGGGGCACCATATTTAACCTTTAAAAGTTCCACATCAGTGGCACTTGTTAGACTTAACTTTACACATCTTCCACTCATAATGATCCCACTGGACACCAGTCCACACTCTGCAGAGGGTGCTGGGCTTTCAAAATGTGTTCACCCTGCTTTATTGCATTTCTGCCTTTTTCTCTTGAGAAACAGCCCATGAGTTTTACATACACTTCCCTGGGGGGATAATTCGGCTCGTTGTTAATGGGAAGCTTCCCTTGAAAGACGGCTAGATATTGAGTAACTGCCACCTATTGACTTCTTGTATAAAATGTTAATTATGAATTAATTTGGGAAAAACTTTTTAATCTACATAGATACAAAGAAAAACACAGAGATCATGGGCTTTGTACCCTGAGTGCAGCAATGGATTTGTTCAAAATGTAAGCAGTCAGACAAATCAAAGGAACTGACCAAGTGGGCCCAACGGGTATTGGGTCTCTCAATTCAAATACGCTATTTTTTCCTTTTCCTTGATTCTGCCTCTGGCCTGGGATCTAGTGAACTTAATGCCTATGCTCAGGAAGATGTTTGTACTGTCTCTGTCCATTTAATGTGCTTAAAGAAAAGAGAATGGCTACTCAAAGTCGAGATGGATAGCATAAGTGTAAAGCCAATGTTGAATTTTTTTGGTTGGATGAAGTCGTTTAAAACAAATCGCAAAACTATAAATATCTGCAAATTGTCTTTTTGCTAAATGTTTAGCTGATGGGCTAAATAACCAGAAAAATATATGATCATATGTGTACAGAGATACTATTGACAAACTATTTGTGTCAGCATAGAGGTTTGCCCTTGGGCTAAGAGCCAAAAATAATTCTTGTCATGGGAAAAATAATTTTAAAGCTCATTAATTATGCCTAAAATTTACATTTTTATTTTTATTTCAAGCCTTGATTTCAGTCTATTAATAAATGAAAATATGCTTGCATTTTTAAGTACCTCTGGATTTCACAAGCTTTGTTGTCAAAGAGGGCGAAGCTCAGCCAACATTTTAATTTACTAAGATAATAGTTGGGGGAAAAGTCTTTATTAAATAAAGAAATCATCTTTGAAGAAATAGTTGGAGTTGAATGAATGTACTTAATGCTTACCGAGCCTTTTTTCTCTTTTACTTTTTAATTTAATTTACGTTTTTATAAAAACAAAAGAGTTTTTTTAAAAAATCAAAAAACATTACAAAACTTATAAAGCAAAAAGCAGTGCATTACTCCCAACACTCCCCACTCCTGAATCACTTAATGTCCTAACTTTGTCATGAATTTCTATCAGTATTTTTCAGTAATATAGTATTTTCAATTTCTTTAAATTTTAGGAATTATCTATTGAATTTACTATAAAGACAGATTTATTTCTTCCTTTCCAGTGTTTATAGTTTTCTTCTCTTATTCTTGGCTTATTTCACTGGTTAGGACCCCTCTATGGTGTTGAAAGGACTTTTCCTTGTTCTTGCTCTTAGGGGTAAAATTACATTCATTCCTTCATCATGAAATATAATGTTAATTATAGGACTTTGTAGATTCCCTTTATCAAGCTGAGGAAGTGCCACTCCATTCCTAGTTTGCTGAACTGCGTCTGTTTGGTTGGTTGGTTTGTTGGTTGTTTTAATCACGAACGGGTATTGAATTTTGTCCATTTTTTCCCCGTATCTATTGAGATGATCATATGGTTTTTCTATTTCAGTCTGTTGATACGGTGGGTTATGTTGATTAATTTTAGAATGTTATACTAACCATTGGGCCATCACATATGATTCTTTTAAAGCATTCTGGATTCCAGCTATTAATATTCTGAAAGAATTTTCTTTTTTTTTTTTAAAGATTTTATTTATTTATTACAGAGATAGAGACAGCCAGCGAGAGAGGGAACACAAGCAGGGGGAGTGGG
>NC_048235.1:24673509-24688913 GCF_002007445.2 Ailuropoda melanoleuca | reverse complement strand
GTGTGTTACTTACTTTGAGTCTTAGCTTGCCGGTGTGCACACGAGGCACCCTAAGCCCCATTCTGGCAGGGCTGCCTCAAACCAGGACCCTCCTCAGTTTTCATCAGCTGATGAAAAGGGCAGCCCAGGTGGTATCAATAATATGCGTTAAGCCTAAGAATTCCTGATAGATAATGAAGTATTCCTTTAAGAGCTGGTTCCAGTTTAGGAAAACTCAACACACTGAAACCTTAACTCTTGGAACAGATATTTTGGAGTGACCATTAAGCCTTTTGGTGGGGGGGGACTATTGAGCTATTCTAATCCACCAGCCTGGTTTCCATCAGATATTCCTCTTCTTGCACAATTTTGTCTTCATTGTAGCACAGCACCAGGCATCTATGAATACTTGGTTAATGCATAGCAAACAAGTAAATGGCGTGAATATATGATGAATAAATGACTGGGACTCAATGAATTAATGCGTAAGTGAAGTAATAGCTCAAGTGAATGAATCACACGCCACATGCACCTGCCTATTGTAGCTTCCAATTTCTGTGTTAGAGGAGAAGTCATTTCAGGTCCAGAGGGTGCTTCCTGGATTATACTAGACAAGATTGCCAAACAAGCAACTGCTCACTTGGGCATCTCTTCCCTGCCAGGCACCAGGCACGGCGTTTTTACAATTGGCTTCTTTACGACCCCTTTACGAAAGTGTCCTTTGAAGAATAGGTCTGTACCTTGAATAAAATGCATCAACAAACAACAACAACACATTTTGAATAACCAATTTCCAGGCCAGGCTTTATAAATCCCATACTCTGAATGAGGCAGAGCCTGGTACATGCCAGGCCTTTTACCAGGCTCTGGACGTGGAGTGATGAATAGGTTAAACGATGGCTCTGACCTTGTGGAACTTATATTCTAGGGAAGGAGACAAACCAAAAAGAATAAATATAGTCATAGTTTGTGATGAATACCAGGAAAGAGCCGAAAAGGGTGCTGGAATCCACAATAATAAGGCACCTACTTTAGATTGCATGGTCTCCAAGGAGGAAAACTTTACACTGAAAAGTTCTGTTTTCAAATGGGTCCCAGGGGCACCATATTTAACCTTTAAAAGTTCCACATCAGTGGCACTTGTTAGACTTAACTTTACACATCTTCCACTCATAATGATCCCACTGGACACCAGTCCACACTCTGCAGAGGGTGCTGGGCTTTCAAAATGTGTTCACCCTGCTTTATTGCATTTCTGCCTTTTTCTCTTGAGAAACAGCCCATGAGTTTTACATACACTTCCCTGGGGGGATAATTCGGCTCGTTGTTAATGGGAAGCTTCCCTTGAAAGACAGCTAGATATTGAGTAACTGCCACCTATTGACTTCTTGTATAAAATGTTAATTATGAATTAATTTGGGAACGACTTTTCAATCTACATAGATACAAAGAAAAACACAGAGATCATGGGCTTTGTACCCTGAGTGCAGCAATGGATTTGTTCATAATGTAAGCAGTCAGACAAATCAAAGGAACTGACCAAGTGGGCCCAACGGGTATTGGGTCTCTCAATTCAAATACGCTATTTTTTCCTTTTCCCTGATTCTGCCTTTGGCCTGGGATCTAGTGAACTTAATGCCTATGCTCAGGAAGATGTTTGTACTGTCTCTGTCCATTTAATGTGCTTAAAGAAAAGAGAATGGCTACTCAAAGTCGAGATGGATAGCATAAGTGTAAAGCCAATGTTGAATTTTTTTGGTTGGATGAAGTCGTTTAAAACAAATCGCAAAACTATAAATATCTGCAAATTGTCTTTTTGCTAAATGTTTAGCTGATGGGCTAAATAACCAGAAAAATATATGATCATATGTGTACAGAGATACTATTGACAAACTATTTGTGTCAGCATAGAGGTTTGCCCTTGGGCTAAGAGCCAAAAATAATTCTTGTCATGGGAAAAATAATTTTAAAGCTCATTAATTATGCCTAAAATTTACATTTTTATTTTTATTTCAAGCCTTGATTTCAGTCTATTAATAAATGAAAATATGCTTGCATTTTTAAGTACCTCTGGATTTCACAAGCTTTGTTGTCAAAGAGGGCGAAGCTCAGCCAACATTTTAATTTACTAAGATAATAGTTGGGGGAAAAGTCTTTATTAAATAAAGAAATCATCTTTGAAGAAATAGTTGGAGTTGAATGAATGTACTTAATGCTTACCGAGCCTTTTTTCTCTTTTTCTTTTTAATTTAATTTACGTTTTTATAAAAACAAAAGAGTTTTTTTAAAAAATCAAAAAACATTACAAAACTTATAAAGCAAAAAGCAGTGCATTACTCCCAACACTCCCCACTCCTGAATCACTTAATGTCCTAACTTTGTCATGAATTTCTATCAGTATTTTTCAGTAATATAGTATTTTCAATTTCTTTAAATTTTAGGAATTATCTATTGAATTTACTATAAAGACAGATTTACTTCTTCCTTTCCAGTGTTTATAGTTTTCTTCTCTTATTCCTGGCTTATTTCACTGGTTAGGACCCCTCTATGGTGTTGAAAGGACTTTTCCTTGTTCTTGCTCTTAAGGGTAAAATTACATTCATTCCTTCATCATGAAATATAATGTTAATTATAGGACTTTGTAGATTCCCTTTATCAAGCTGAGGANAATGTCCTAACTTTGTCCTGAATTTCTATCAGTATTTTTCAGTAATATAGTATTTTCAATTTCTTTAAATTTTAGGAATTATCTATTGAATTTACTATAAAGACAGATTTACTTCTTCCTTTCCAGTGTTTATAGTTTTCTTCTCTTATTCCTGGCTTATTTCACTGGTTAGGACCCCTCTATGGTGTTGAAAGGACTTTTCCTTGTTCTTGCTCTTAAGGGTAAAATTACATTCATTCCTTCATCATGAAATATAATGTTAATTATAGGACTTTGTAGATTCCCTTTATCAAGCTGAGGAAGTGCCACTCCATTCCTAGTTTGCTGAACTGCGTCTGTTTGGTTGGTTGGTTTGTTGGTTGTTTTAATCACGAACGGGTATTGAATTTTGTCCATTTTTTCCCCGTATCTATTGAGATGATCATATGGTTTTTCTATTTCAGTCTGTTGATACGGTGGGTTATGTTGATTAATTTTAGAATGTTATACTAACCATTGGGCCATCACATATGATTCTTTTAAAGCATTCTGGATTCCAGCTATTAATATTCTGAAAGAATTTTCTTTTTTTTTTTTAAAGATTTTATTTATTTATTCGACAGAGATAGAGACAGCCAGCGAGAGAGGGAACACAAGCAGGGGGAGTGGGAGATGAAGAAGCAGGCTCATAACGGAGGAGCCTGATGTGGGGCTCGATCCCATAACGCCGGGATCACGCCCTGAGCCGAAGGCAGACGCTTAACCGCTGTGCCACCCAGGCGCCCCCTGAAAGAATTTTCTATGTCTGTGTTCATATAGTGCTAGTCTTTGGTGTTCTTTCACGTAATAGCTTTGACAGGTTCTGGTGTTAGGATTATACTGGCCTCATAAACTGTTGGGGAATATTCTCTTGTCTCCTCTAATTTCTGAAATAATTTGTGTCAGATTGGTACTATTTCCTCTGTAACTGTTTGATAGAGTTTCCAGTGAAGTCATTTGAGTCCAGAGGTTGTCTGTGAGGAGGTGCTTTATTATAAATGCAATTTCTTTAATAGCCATAGAATTCTTCATAGTTTTTATTTCTTCTAGCATTCCTTTGGGAGGCTGTGGTTTCCAAGAAATTTGTTATTTTCATCTAATTACTGAAATTATTGGTAGTAAAATTATTCCTAATATCAACTTATGCACCTTTAAATATCCTCTTTTCCATTCCTGATATTGCTAATTTTTCACTCTTTTTTTCTTGATTAGTCTAGCTATGAGTTTGTCAACTGTATTAACTTAAAACCAAACTACTTACTTTGTTGATTTTTCTCTATTGTCTATTTTCTATCTCGTTGATTTCTGCATATTATTTCCCCTCTTCTCCTTTCTTTGGGCTTAATTTGTTCTTTTTATTCTTGTTTTTTATGGTGGGAGCTCAGAACACTGAGTTTACATCTCTCTAATATAAGCATCTAAAGCTATACATTTTTTGAAAACACTGCTTTAGGTGTACCCCACAGATTTCATTATATTGGGTTTCCATCATATTACAAAATACTTCCCAATTTTCTTTTTTATTTATTTTTGGTGCACAGGTTCTTTTGAAGTGTGTTATTTTGTTTCCAAACAATTGGGGATTTTTCCAGGCATTTTTCATTATTGATTTCTGGTTTAATTACTTTGTGGTTAGAGAACAGACTTGGATGGTTTGAATCTCTTACATTGACTGAGGTATGTTTAATGGCCTCACATAACGTCTATCTTGGGCAAGGTTCCAGGTGCATTTGAACATAATGCGTATTCTACTATTGAGCAGAGTGCTTTGTAAATGTGAATTAGGTCAGGTTGGTTGATGTTGCTGTTCAGCTTTTCTCTATCCTAACTGATTTTCTGTCTACTTATTCTATCACTTTTTGAGAGATGGATGTTAAAATCTCTGATTGTAGTTAAGGGTTGGTCTGCTCCCTCTTTAAGTCAAAGTTGTGTTAGTTTTTGTTTCACATGCACTGAAGCTCTGTTATGAGGCATATAAACATTGAGGAGTGGTATGTTATCTTGGCAGATTCACTTCTGACTCATTATAATATGATTTTTTTTAAATCCCTGGGTAATAATGCTTTGCTTTGAAATCTATTGCATCTGATATTAATATATACACTCCAGCTCTTTTTCGATTGGGGTGAGTAGTGTATCTCTTTTCAGCCTTTTACTATTAGCCTATGTGAGTCTTGTATTTACAGTGGATTTCTCATTTCCCATCCCCAGCTTTCCGCAGCTGCTGCCTTATCCTTAGGGAAGAGAGTTTCTCTCAGCTCTCGCCTGGCCTTCTGCTGGGGATCCTCAGGTTTCTAATCTGTTAGGGCAGCCCACTCATGACCATTCATTGTTAACAGCTCAGCTGGCTTTTTCCTCCTTTTGTTTGTGGTGGGTTATGTCTCCTGATGTTCTACCAGGAACAAAAGCGAGCATAAATCTCTTCAGTCCTGTAAAGGTCTCATTACTTTCTGGATTTTAGTTCATTCGGGTTTCCTTGTATTCTCAGCCTTCAAATGTGTTCAGTAAAAAGCTTTGGAGCTTATCCAACTTATTTCCTTGTTAGATCTCTTACAACTTTCTATATCCTAACCGGAAGTCAAATCCTGAATTGTTTTTACAGAAGAAGGAAACCAAGTTCTCTTATTTTCCACTGTCCTGACAGTTCTCCCTGTTCTTACATTCATCCCTCCTTCTGTCTTTATGACATAGGTCTATCCATCAATTTTTGTTGATTGAACTGATATGTATGCTCACTCACATCATTTTAACTATATAACCTTTGTTCATTACTGAACCCCAATTACTTCCTTTGACACTTTTTTTTCCCCTCCTAGACTTAATGGTTCAGTAAATGAAAAGCAAGAGCCCAGATTTTCATAGGATCTTATGAACTCATTATCAGAAATGCAAAAACCTACTTAATCTTGTATTTTCTACACGTGAAACACATCAAGAATCTTATTGGTCCCTTTCCTTCTGGAGCCCTCTCTGCTGTTCTGCTCTAGAATGGCTGCACCTTGTCCAGTGCACAGCTGACAGCTGAGGACTTCAGTTCATCTCTTCCCGCACTGAATCTTTTTTTTTTNACACTGAATCTTTTTTTTTTTTAAAGATCTTATTTATTTATTCGACAGAGAGAGAGACAGCCAGCGAGAGAGGGAACACAAGCAGGGGGAGTGGGAGAGGAAGAAGCAGGCTCCCAGTGGAGGAGCCTGATGCGGGGCTCGATCTCAGGACCCCGGGATCACGCCCTGAGCTGAAGGCAGATGCTTAACGACTGAGCCACCCAGGCACCCCCACACTGAAACTTTTGCCTCCGTTTTTTGTCTTCCTTTCTTTTGGTTCATTCTCTTGTTTTGGTGTGGCACAGCCTCAGTAGCCGCCTGAGAAACAGAGCGTGGGAGGTACATTTTTTAAGTCTTGCATATTTGAAAATGTTGGCTGATAGCTTGGCTGACTATAGAATTCTAATTTAGAAATCAGTTTGTCTCTGAATGTTGAAGAAATGTCTTCTTTGCTCCCTAGCATTGCTAGAAATGTTACTAGGGAAAAGCCCCATTCTATGCCAAGACCTATTTTTCCGTTTTCCTGTTTTGAATCTTTTAGGATCCTCTTTATCTGCAAATTTCTGAAGTTTCATCATGAAATGCCCTGGTGAACTGTTTCCATGGGCAGTTTTAATCTGGAAACCCATATCTTTCAGTTCTGGATTTCTTCTTTTATTATTTTCTTCGTACTTTTCTCTTTTAATTTTTTTCTGTTCTTTCTGTAGCACTCTTTATATTTGGTTGTTGGACCAGCTTTTCTCTTTTCATTTTCCTTCTTTTATATCTCTTGGTCTTTTTGATCTACTTGCTGGGAGTTTTCATCAATTTTGTCTTCCAAATCTTCTCTTTCTTTCTCTTTTTAAATTTTGTTATGTTATTTTTTATATTAAAAAATAATTTTAAAGTATTTTTTCCTTTTTAAAAAAATATTTTATTTATTTATTTGAGAGAGAGAGAGCATGAGTGGGAGGGAGGGAGGGCCAGAGGGAGAAGCAGACTCCTCACTTAGCAGAGAGCCCAACATGGGGCTGGATCCCAGGACCCTGAGATCATGACCTGAGCCAAAGTCAGATGCTTAACCAACCGAGCCACCCAGGCACCTCTCTTTTTTCCTTTTTAATGGATGAAATATTTTATTTCTTTAAGGATATCTTAGGATCTTTTTTCAATTCCTTTGAAGTTTTGCTCTGCTTTTTTTTTTTTCTTTTAAAATTGCCTCCTTTATTCCAAGTTCTGTTTTTCTGATTTAAATATTTTGGTCTTTTTCAGGTAAGAGATTTTGTCAAGTGTCTGGTTGTTCTTAGCTGTTGATTCATAATTAGAATAAGGCATAAAAATACTGTATGAGTGTGGCTTGCTAACTAGTGGTTTTACTCTCAGGCATCCCTGCCCATTTCTTAAGGTATTGTAGACTTGTCAGTATCTCTGCATATTTCCTCTCAGGTGTGTTGGTCCAGAGAAGAAAATATCTAATCTCCTACCTGGTGTGGATATAGACCTGGCTGCCAGCATCTGGGAACTGATCAAGGGAGGTGGGTGGTGGAGGGACTTGGGGCTGAGTGTCTCACCATTCAGTGTAGGGACTTTTGGCTGATCCTTTGTCTTACCCCTTTCCTTATACTTCCTCTCAGCTGTCCTGATGAACCCAAGTTCAGAGTCTTTCTGGATCAGTTCCTTGGGAGGAAGCACCTTCATCACCTGCTGGGTTGGGGAAGGGGGTACTACCTGAATACACGGGGTAAGTGAGTGGGTCTGGAGGCCTAACTTTAAACCAGTCATTTTCATATCTATCCATGTCTCACACTGCCTTTCAGAACTCACCTGTGCCTCTAGTTCTTAAGTTCTCTTGGGTTCTAATGAGAATATTACCTTGTTTTTCATAGCTGTGTTTTACAGAATATATATCCGAACTTTGTCATTTCTGTAGAGCCTCCCACCTTCCCTGAAGTGACAAGTGTTTTATTTTCTAAATACTTGCCTCAACTCTATATCCCAGTTGTGTAAATCTCCTCACCATATGTTCAAAACATTTGATGTTTCATCAATTTTCACTTTTTGTTTTTGGAAAAAGACCTCTGTCTGGAGCAATTTGATCTGCTTGGATCCCAACTGGCTGCCCTCCAAGCCTGCTGCATAACTGTTGTGTTGGGGTATTCTCGCCACCATCTTGGGAATTTTCTTCTTGTGTTTTCTGTTGGCTTCTCTTTTACCTGGATTCCATTGTTTCCAGGTCACTGATTTATTCATTTTGATGGAGTGCTAATTCCTAGTTTGTTTGTTTTTTTCACTTTTATGTTCCAAACTTTCTATTAGGTTGTATGTTTTCCTATTTTTAACCTTTACAAGTTCTTTTTGATATTCCTTTTCTTGAGAAAGACAATTTCATTCTGATTGTTTAAAAGATGCTTTTCTTCTGCCTGCATAATTTTTTTCTGCTATGTTAGTCTTTGAATTTCATATTAGAGGCCCTCTTTAAATGTGTGGGACTCCTCAGCTGCCCACTCAACACTAAAAGCTGATTGGAAGCTCCGTGCTTGTGAGTGGGTGTTACCAAGCTCAGATGTCAGAATCTTTAGGACTATTTTTGAGTTGGTCGCTTTCCCCAGAGAAGGTAGGAGGGTAAGTCATCTAAGGAAGGCTCTCAATATTTGTGTCTAAAGTTTTATTAATCTCTCTATTTCAAGAAGGTACCCATTCCTTCAACTTTAGCTGATAAACTCGGTCAAGAGCCCTGTGTCTTACCTCTTGATAGAATAATCAGTTGGTTTTCTTGATTCATGAACTCTTTCACCTTTAAAAAAATTCTGTGCTCATAGGCTTATGCTGTTTTAAACATCTTTTTACTACTGCTTTAGTGAGACTTTGGCAGGAAATGGATGATATGATATCATATATGATTTTTTTCAACTACAATTATATGTCATTTTATTATTTTTTATTAAGGTTTTTATTTTAATTCCAGTTAGTTAACATACAGTGGTATGTTAGTTTCAGGTGTACAATATAGGGATTCAACATTTCCATACAACACCCAGTGCTCCTCTCAAGTGCATTCCTTCATCCCCATTACCTATCCACCCATCCCTCTATGCTTCTCCCCTCTAGTAACCATCAGTTTGTTCTCTATAGTTAAGAGTCTTGTTTCTTGATTTGTCTCTCTCTTACTTTTTTCCCTTTTCTTTTGTGTTTTGTTTCTTAACGTCCACATGTGAGTGAAACCTTATGGTATTTGTCTTTTTCTGACTGACTAATTTCATTTAGCATTATACTCATCATATGTTGTTTTAACTAAAATTCAACAACTGGATTAAGGTCTTTGTAGTGAAACACCCCAAAATAATAATAGCTTGTTAAGTGCCCATTATGTTCTGGGCAATGTGCTAAGTCCTTTAGCATTCATTGAGCTGATTTAGTCTTCACAATAGCCTTATGGAGGAGGTGATGAAATGATCAGGTTGATATTAGCATGACTTTGGTTTTGTGGCTGAAGAACTAGATAAAAAGTGTAGGGAATCTATAGCATCCAACCAAAGGACTTGTGCCCAGTCAAATAGGATGGCTAAGATAAAAAAAAATAAAAATAAAATTGAAAGCAGAATTTGAGCAGACAGTAAAGAAATTATTGTAAAGATTAACAGTAAAGATTATTGAAAGAAGTTAGACCCAGCCGTGTAGGTGAGTGGAGATGAAGTAATCAGATGATGGTGTACTTTGCCCTCAGAAGACCAACCTACTTGAAG
This sequence comes from Ailuropoda melanoleuca, assembly GCF_002007445.2. Classification (NCBI taxonomy): domain Eukaryota; kingdom Metazoa; phylum Chordata; class Mammalia; order Carnivora; family Ursidae; genus Ailuropoda; species Ailuropoda melanoleuca. The sequence goes on along the minus strand of NC_048235.1, from coordinate 24,679,479 downwards.
AGCAGAGTAAAACCAACTAAAACCAACCAACGTACAACCTAATAGAAAGTTCAGAACATAAACAGAATCCTTTATTATTGCAACCATAGCAATGAATTCATGTGTTTGCTGGGGAGAGCCTTCCTGGATACACAAAACCTACAGATTTCTTTTCCTGGTCTTTAATCTCTAGTCATTGGTCTTTATTTGCTCAAGATGGTAACCTCAGTTCTCGCTTAAGAGAACTACAATTTGACTGGGACTCTTGCTCCTGAAGCCAAGAATCTTTTAATTCCAGGAAGGTTGAGAATTGAATTTGAAGGGGAGGAAATAAATAAAATCCATTACCTTCCTATTGGGTTTAAGAAAATTGAGAATTTTGTGAGTTTATTGTTTACAATGTTTATGATAACTTGAAATTCACTGTATTTCACTTATTAAATTTACAAGAATTGAGTTCTTGGAAAGATTTTGGCTAAAAAGGCAGACATTTGAAGGGCTTAAAAAGAAGACTCAAAATATATTAAATTTACAAATAGAGTTAAAGGTGTTTACTTAAGTTGTAAATGATGCTGATTGTTTGAAGTTTTGTCTGTTCAACTTGAGTTGATTAAACATTAATCAAAGGCCATCTTAAAAGTTGATTGTTGAAATTTTCTATATTTAGATATAATATTATGATAAATTTAAGTTAAATTCNAATTTTCTATATTCAGATATAATATTATGATAAATTTAAGTTAAATTCAAGGACTAAGGAAAGGTAGGTTTTCATATATGTATCATAAATTAACTATTAATTAAAATTTCAAATAGCAAAAAGTAGCCTTTTCTGAACCTGAGAAGTTGCCCTTATCTTAACAAACAAAACTCCTCACACTGGCCCAGAAGACCCAGAAGAGAAAACTAAGACTCAGAGAAGTTAAGTAATTTGTTCAAGATCACAGAACTTACCAGCTGGTACATTTGCTTGCTTCCAAATCCAGTGTATTTAACCATTGAAATTATGCTATACCACCCCAAAATACACTTCTTGGATGTGCATACTTTCAAAATGCCATTTGAGATGGTTGCAGTTTAGTGTATTGCTGAAGTTTTAGACTCCATTGTGAAAAGAAAAGTCCAAGCAATCCCAGGGATGACTCTGTGTGTGTTTTGCTGATATTGAATATTAAACATTCTTTAGGTAGTTATTGTTAGAAATTAGCTTATTATTGAAATTTGAAGTAACATATGGAAAGTGTAATGAGAGCACTTGGGGAACATGATCCAGCTAAAAATTTAATGCAGATTAATGTAAGAACGGTCAGAAGAACAATTAGAATATTCATTAACTGTTTTTATTTATGCTTCTACCCCTGAACCTTAATATTTAAGTAAAATCCCCTTCTTTGATTACAGCAGCAATAAATGAAAGTGTATTTGCAATTCCCAAGTAGATTTAAATTTGTGAGTCTTGATCTTACACCAGGGATCTTGAGTCAATAGCCCCTTTTATGGATTAAAAACTACTCTGAGGGAGCCTAGTTAGGAAAAGAGAATGGTCTTTCAGTTCTCATAGATACAGGTTCCAGGACTGGGTTGTTTTTTGTTGTTGTTGCTGCTTGAGCTGTGTGATCCTGGGTGAGGTATTAACCTCTTGGGCTCAGTCTTTGTGATATGGAAATAATAGTGCCTAGCCTTCAGAACCACACGGTCTGCAGATGATCTGATAAATCATTTATTTCAGGGCTTGGAACAGGTACGGGACACCATAAACGACAGTTATTATTACCATTACTATTGTCTTCAAGAAGAAAACCTTAACTAAGGCAATTAACTAGACAACCAGAAGAAAATATAAAACTAAAGCAATGCATTAATCTGTACACTGTGGCAGATGCGTGTGTAAGTGTATGTGTGTTTGTGGTATTGTTATTATTGATTAGAGAAAAGAAACCTACTGTATCCATTACCATTCAAGAGGAGCGGGCATGCATATGGGTGAGAGTGTAAGAGCTTGATAAATTTATGAGTGTAGACCTTCATTTGTTCCATTGTAATGGACCAGACGCCGTGTTTCAGACACTGGGTTCAGCACCTTGGATCTAAAAACAATAAGCCATAAGGACTGTCCTAAGTTCCTGACCTGGAGGAATTCGTAATCCAGGAGCTAACACATGTATATTCATAAATAAATCAGATGCAAAACAGCACATGCAATGATGAAGGTGGTGTGTAACACTTCCCTGGAGGGACAGACACCTGAACTGAGAGAGGAGAATGAATAGGAATGAACTAAGCAGAGAGAGGCAGAGTGCGCATTCCAGGTGAAACAAGAGCAAAGAAAGGTGGGGTGCCTGGGTGGCTCAGTCAGTTGGTTAAGCGTCTGCCTTCCGCTGGGATAGAGTCTTGCATTGGGCTTCTTGCTCACCAGGGAGCCTGCTTCTCCCTCTGCCTGCCGCTCCCCTTGCTTCTGCACTCTCTCTCTCTCTCCCAAATGAATAAATAAAACCTTAAAAAAAAAAAAAAAGAGCAAAGAAAGACACAGAGGAACAAAAAGCATGGCATACAAGCCAGAAGCTTCAAGCAATTTGTATTGCTCAAGAATAGGGCAAGGGTGAGAAATGGAGGGAGCAGTGTCTGTCCTTTTAAGAAGCATGAATTTTACCTTGGAAATACTAGAGTTTGAGCAAACAGGAGTGATTAGTCCCTTTTTAGGACTTTCTTCTACAAAAAATACATATTTGTACAAGGACATTTGTTATAGCATTCTGTGTAACATCAAGAGATTGAGAACAGCCTACTTTTTGGCTAGAAATAGGTATGTAACCTATGGAACATTCAGACTATTACATATCAGGCAGTCATTGAAAGAACACAGTACCTTCATAAGAAATAAAATGAAAAGATATCCAAGATATATTGTTAAATGAAAAAAAAATGGAAGAAAAACATGTATGGTGTGATTCATTTGTTTAAGGAAACAACAACACAGAATGCTTTCTTTCCGTTCTGCTTATCTGTGTGTGTGTCACTCCACTCCTACTTTTTCCTCTTCTTACTGGCTGCATTTGCTTCTCTACTCACCAAAGTAAGATGTGTAGCCACCAAATTTAACAAATTTTACATCTTATATCTCCAGCCATAGGGAGGGGTCAACAAGAAACTTAGAGCCTGAGTCCAAAACTCTAGGGAAATATTCTCAATGGGAACCAATTAACTGTGGCCTGGGAAAATGGCAGCTCCTGGAAGGGGGTCAGACTTTATTTAGGGAGTTGGAGGAAGGGCAATTCTTACAAGAAAGGGGAAGAGATGGGTACTGCATAGAAAAGGCAAAAATACTACAGAGACTTTCCATATATATATATTTATATGGAAAGACTTTCATATATGTGTGTGTGTATATATGTGTGTGTNTTTCAAATAGCAAAAAGTAGCCTTTTCTGAACCTGAGAAGTTGCCCTTATCTTAACAAACAAAACTCCTCACACTGGCCCAGAAGACCCAGAAGAGAAAACTAAGACTCAGAGAAGTTAAGTAATTTGTTCAAGATCACAGAACTTACCAGCTGGTACATTTGCTTGCTTCCAAATCCAGTGTATTTAACCATTGAAATTATGCTATACCACCCCAAAATACACTTCTTGGATGTGCATACTTTCAAAATGCCATTTGAGATGGTTGCAGTTTAGTGTATTGCTGAAGTTTTAGACTCCATTGTGAAAAGAAAAGTCCAAGCAATCCCAGGGATGACTCTGTGTGTGTTTTGCTGATATTGAATATTAAACATTCTTTAGGTAGTTATTGTTAGAAATTAGCTTATTATTGAAATTTGAAGTAACATATGGAAAGTGTAATGAGAGCACTTGGGGAACATGATCCAGCTAAAAATTTAATGCAGATTAATGTAAGAACGGTCAGAAGAACAATTAGAATATTCATTAACTGTTTTTATTTATGCTTCTACCCCTGAACCTTAATATTTAAGTAAAATCCCCTTCTTTGATTACAGCAGCAATAAATGAAAGTGTATTTGCAATTCCCAAGTAGATTTAAATTTGTGAGTCTTGATCTTACACCAGGGATCCTGAGTCAATAGCCCCTTTTATGGATTAAAAACTACTCTGAGGGAGCCTAGTTAGGAAAAGAGAATGGTCTTTCAGTTCTCATAGATACAGGTTCCAGGACTGGGTTGTTTTTTGTTGTTGCTGCTGCTTGAGCTGTGTGATCCTGGGTGAGGTATTAACCTCTTGGGCTCAGTCTTTGTGATATGGAAATAATAGTGCCTAGCCTTCAGAACCACACGGTCTGCAGATGATCTGATAAATCATTTATTTCAGGGCTTGGAACAGGTAGGGGACACCATAAACGACAGTTATTATTACCATTACTATTGTCTTCAAGAAGAAAACCTTAACTAAGGCAATTAACTAGACAACCAGAAGAAAATATAAAACTAAAGCAATGCATTAATCTATACACTGTGGCAGATGCGTGTGTAAGTGTATGTGTGTTTGTGGTATTGTTATTATTGATTAGAGAAAAGAAACCTACTGTATCCATTACCATTCAAGAGGAGCGGGCATGCATATGGGTGAGAGTGTAAGAGCTTGATAAATTTATGAGTGTAGACCTTCATTTGTTCCATTGTAATGGACCAGACGCCGTGTTTCAGACACTGGGTTCAGCACCTCGGATCTAAAAACAATAAGCCATAAGGACTGTCCTAAGTTCCTGACCTGGAGGAATTCGTAATCCAGGAGCTAACACATGTATATTCATAAATAAATCAGATGCAAAACAGCACATGCAATGATGAAGGTGGTGTGTAACACTTCCCTGGAGGGACAGACACCTGAACTGAGAGAGGAGAATGAATAGGAATGAACTAAGCAGAGAGAGGCAGAGTGCGCATTCCAGGTGAAACAAGAGCAAAGAAAGGTGGGGTGCCTGGGTGGCTCAGTCAGTTGGTTAAGCGTCTGCCTTCCGCTGGGATAGAGTCTTGCATTGGGCTTCTTGCTCACCAGGGAGCCTGCTTCTCCCTCTGCCTGCCGCTCCCCTTGCTTCTGCACTCTCTCTCTCTCTCCCAAATGAATAAATAAAACCTTAAAAAAAAAAAAAAAGAGCAAAGAAAGACACAGAGGAACAAAAAGCATGGCATACAAGCCAGAAGCTTCAAGCAATTTGTATTGCTCAAGAATAGGGCAAGGGTGAGAAATGGAGGGAGCAGTGTCTGTCCTTTTAAGAAGCATGAATTTTACCTTGGAAATACTAGAGTTTGAGCAAACAGGAGTGATTAGTCCCTTTTTAGGACTTTCTTCTACAAAAAATACATATTTGTACAAGGACATTTGTTATAGCATTCTGTGTAACATCAAGAGATTGAGAACAGCCTACTTTTTGGCTAGAAATAGGTATGTAACCTATGGAACATTCAGACTATTACATATCAGGCAGTCATTGAAAGAACACAGTACCTTCATAAGAAATAAAATGAAAAGATATCCAAGATATATTGTTAAATGAAAAAAAAATGGAAGAAAAACATGTATGGTGTGATTCATTTGTTTAAGGAAACAACAACACAGAATGCTTTCTTTCCGTTCTGCTTATCTGTGTGTGTGTCACTCCACTCCTACTTTTTCCTCTTCTTACTGGCTGCATTTGCTTCTCTACTCACCAAAGTAAGATGTGTAGCCACCAAATTTAACAAATTTTACATCTTATATCTCCAGCCATAGGGAGGGGTCAACAAGAAACTTAGAGCCTGAGTCCAAAACTCTAGGGAAATATTCTCAATGGGAACCAATTAACTGTGGCCTGGGAAAATGGCAGCTCCTGGAAGGGGGTCAGACTTTATTTAGGGAGTTGGAGGAAGGGCAATTCTTACAAGAAAGGGGAAGAGATGGGTACTGCATAGAAAAGGCAAAAATACTACAGAGACTTTCCATATATATATATTTATATGGAAAGACTTTCATATATGTGTGTGTGTATATATGTGTGTGT
>NC_048235.1:24538355-24672662 GCF_002007445.2 Ailuropoda melanoleuca | reverse complement strand
GGGACACCATAAACGACAGTTATTATTACCATTACTATTGTCTTCAAGAAGAAAACCTTAACTAAGGCAATTAACTAGACAACCAGAAGAAAATATAAAACTAAAGCAATGCATTAATCTATACACTGTGGCAGATGCGTGTGTAAGTGTATGTGTGTTTGTGGTATTGTTATTATTGATTAGAGAAAAGAAACCTACTGTATCCATTACCATTCAAGAGGAGCGGGCATGCATATGGGTGAGAGTGTAAGAGCTTGATAAATTTATGAGTGTAGACCTTCATTTGTTCCATTGTAATGGACCAGACGCCGTGTTTCAGACACTGGGTTCAGCACCTCGGATCTAAAAACAATAAGCCATAAGGACTGTCCTAAGTTCCTGACCTGGAGGAATTCGTAATCCAGGAGCTAACACATGTATATTCATAAATAAATCAGATGCAAAACAGCACATGCAATGATGAAGGTGGTGTGTAACACTTCCCTGGAGGGACAGACACCTGAACTGAGAGAGGAGAATGAATAGGAATGAACTAAGCAGAGAGAGGCAGAGTGCGCATTCCAGGTGAAACAAGAGCAAAGAAAGGTGGGGTGCCTGGGTGGCTCAGTCAGTTGGTTAAGCGTCTGCCTTCCGCTGGGATAGAGTCTTGCATTGGGCTCCTTGCTCACCAGGGAGCCTGCTTCTCCCTCTGCCTGCCGCTCCCCTTGCTTCTGCACTCTCTCTCTCTCTCCCAAATGAATAAATAAAACCTTTAAAAAAAAAAAAGAGCAAAGAAAGACACAGAGGAACAAAAAGCATGGCATACAAGCCAGAAGCTTCAAGCAATTTGTATTGCTCAAGAATAGGGCAAGGGTGAGAAATGGAGGGAGCAGTGTCTGTCCTTTTAAGAAGCATGAATTTTACCTTGGAAATACTAGAGTTTGAGCAAACAGGAGTGATTAGTCCCTTTTTAGGACTTTCTTCTACAAAAAATACATATTTGTACAAGGACATTTGTTATAGCATTCTGTGTAACATCAAGAGATTGAGAACAGCCTACTTTTTGGCTAGAAATAGGTATGTAACCTATGGAACATTCAGACTATTACATATCAGGCAGTCATTGAAAGAACACAGTACCTTCATAAGAAATAAAATGAAAAGATATCCAAGATATATTGTTAAATGAAAAAAAAATGGAAGAAAAACATGTATGGTGTGATTCATTTGTTTAAGGAAACAACAACACAGAATGCTTTCTTTCCGTTCTGCTTATCTGTGTGTGTGTCACTCCACTCCTACTTTTTCCTCTTCTTACTGGCTGCATTTGCTTCTCTACTCACCAAAGTAAGATGTGTAGCCACCAAATTTAACAAATTTTACATCTTATATCTCCAGCCATAGGGAGGGGTCAACAAGAAACTTAGAGCCTGAGTCCAAAACTCTAGGGAAATATTCTCAATGGGAACCAATTAACTGTGGCCTGGGAAAATGGCAGCTCCTGGAAGGGGGTCAGACTTTATTTAGGGAGTTGGAGGAAGGGCAATTCTTACAAGAAAGGGGAAGAGATGGGTACTGCATAGAAAAGGCAAAAATACTACAGAGACTTTCCATATATATATATTTATATGGAAAGACTTTCATATATGTGTGTGTGTATATATGTGTGTGTGTATATATATATATATATATATTTCCATTGTATATATTTATGTGGAAAGACTCTCATATATGAAAAATATTTTTTATAAGTAGGCTTCATGCATGGAGCCCAACATGGGGCTTGAATTCACAACCCTGAGATCAAGACTTGGTTGCTCACCTGACTGAGCCACCCAGGCACTCCCTATATTTTTTAATGGAAAAAATAGAGGTGAAAGGGAGATTGTTGGACCAGTAATTTCAGTGCATCACTCTCAAGTCTGTATAGAGAAGGGATTTAAGAAGACAAAAGTGGTGGAAGGCTCACAGGTGAGGTGTTTGCTTCCAGCCCGAAAGAGTCAGGACCATCCGAAGTCCAAGAGCTGTTTTGTGTGTAAGTTGTCCCTTGCTAGAACACTACCATGAGGCCACCAGCAGCAGGTACCACCATCTGGTAACCCAGACACTGGCTTTGGTTGTGTGGGCGGAGCCTAACCCAGGGAAAGCTGATCCCAGCTCTCCACAGAACACACCAGAGACCGAAAGAGCACATGTATTTCCTAGAACGGCTGCTGGCAGAAACTCTTAGGTGAGGTTTTCTAGAAACAGGCTCTAAGACAAGAGATTTATGTGTGGGAGTGTTTTTAATGAGTTGTTATAGAAATTTGTCTGGTCTTTGCCCCAGATTCCTGGCACAAGGCTTCGGAAACTCGTGGAATTTCTGGAGTGTTAGAAGTGTCTTTGTTATGCTCAAGAGGTGACTCTGGAGGGGTCCCTACTTAGATTTAGGATGGGGGCTGGTCACCAGGAAGGTGGGTCACCCAACTGCGTGATTAGGAGGCTGGGATTTTGAGCTAGCCTGACCTCCAGGGAGGAGAGGGGCATTGGAAAATGATTTATTGGCCAATGATTTAACCAACCATGCCAATGTGATGAAACTCCCTAAAAACTCTGGACCCGGAGCTCAGTGGAGCTTCCTGACTGGTAATCTTCCATCATAAATCAGACATCGATGTGCCAGGAGGGTGATGCAGCCTGATTCCATGAGGAGAGGGCACAGAAACTCTGTGCTCCTTCCCAGACCTCACCCCATGCATCTCTTCATTTGGCTGGTCCTCCTCGTGCGTATCCTCGTGCGTAATCTTCCATCATAAATCAGACATCGATGTGCCAGGAGGGTGATGCAGCCTGATTCCATGAGGAGAGGGCACAGAAACTCTGTGCTCCTTCCCAGACCTCACCCCATGCATCTCTTCATTTGGCTGGTCCTCCTCGTGCGTATCCTTTATAATGAACATGTAACAACAAGAAGAGTGACTTCCTGAGTTCTGGGAGTCATTCTAGGGAATAATCAAAACCGAGGAGGTCATGGGCACCCTGAATTTGTGGCCAGCTGGTCAGAAGTGTGGGTGGTCGAGAGACTCCTGAGACCTGCAGCCTGGGGGAAGCTCAGGGAGGGAGTCATGTGGAGGATTTGGTTCTCAACCTGTTTGGGGGTCTGTGCTAACTCCAGGTGGCTGGCATTAGAATTAAACTGCAGAACACCCAGTTTGCGGTAGACCAGTTGGGGTCTTAAGAAAGTAGGAGGGGTAAGAGAGTGAGGAAGCAGGATTGGGCAGAGGGGGAAGTTGATCCGTGACACTATTGCAAGAGCTGAGGCCCCAAGGAGCTCTGAAACTTGAGTGGCCTTCAGAGGGATCCTGGATTGAGGCAAGAGGGCTGGCCCTTTGATGCCTACACTTTGATCCCCAGGAAGAGGGGCATAACCTTTGGCAGAGGACCAATCTTGAGAAGGGGCTCCGCTGTAAACCATCAGCATCCCACATGCATGGACTCTGGGGGAAATAAGTGCCTTGATCCTACGGAGAGTTTCAGAGTGGTAACCACAGCCTCTACTGTATACCTGCTCAGTCATATACACCTGCCCACGTACTGAACATTCATTCTTGGATTATTAAGCATCTACACACATACAATTTTCCCCCATAGTCTGAATTAAGCCAGCACCTTCCCTTGCTCTCCTTATCAGAGAATGCCAAACTAAACTCTCTTCAGAAAGAATTGTTGCAAGTTTTTCTCAGTTATAAGGCAGCCATAAGTGTACATAGTTAGCCAAGGCCCAATAAGCTGTTACTCTGGTTGGGCTTGGGAGTGGGGTACAGCAGCTGGTGGGTGTGCAGAGACTGTACAAAAGGTGGGACTTTTCAAAGTGAAGTCTGGAGGTAAAATGGGTCGCCAATTTCACAGTTTCCTTCCTCATTATTTTATACATGGATCTTTCCTTTCTGTTACAATCTTGCTGATTTTCCACAGTGCTTAAATTCTGAGTAGTAACCTCATTTTACTTTGTTCACTCTGACAATCTTCATTTTTTAACAAATGCATGTATTCCTTCACACTTACGGTAACTATTGGTGTGTCTGGATTTCTATCTGTTTGCTATAATAGCCTTTCTTCTTGTTACGTTTTCTTTTCTTCCCTTTCTTATTTGATTCTCTTTTCATCATACTTCTTTTTTCCTACTAGTTGGGAAGGTCTTCACTCTGTTGCTGTTTTTACAAAACCATAACTTTGCTTTCCCCTCTCTGACCCTTAGCCTGTATTTTAATTTAATTTTTCTTTCTGTGGACCTTAGGTGTACAGAATTGGGTTAAACCTAATCTTTGGTTCATGTCATACTCTCAGTATTGGTCCTTTGGTGATGCTCTTTAACTTAATCAATTGGTTATTTTTTAATAAGGTAATTAGCACCTGTAAACCTACACCCTAACACAAATACCAGGATCTTGACTATATAGCCTCATCTAACCACATTAGTTTTCCCTTCCCCTCTCCTGCCTCCCCTCACTCAAGGTAGCCATCACCCTGAACCCCAGGTTTATCGTTCCCAAACTTTCCTTTTTAGACAGTTTTATTGCATTTATGTGTACTCCATATACGTATGCATATATAATAGAGTTCCTTTTAACTTTTGTAAGAGAATGTTATCCTGCATATAGTCTTTTTAAAAAGATTTTATTTATTTATTTGAGAATGAGAAACAGAGAGAGAACACAAACAAGGGGAGGGGCAGAGGGAGAGGGAGAGGCAGACTCCCCAAGGCTCGATCCTAGGACCCCGAGATCATGACCTGAGCTGGAGGCAGACACTTAACCGACTGAGCCACACAGGCGCCCCAATCTGCATATAGTCTTTTAAGCCTTAACTTCCCAAATAACCGCATATGACTTTGTTTATTTGTTTTGTCTGCTACATAATATCTGTTTATGTGACTATAGCAGTTATTCACCTGTTCTCCTATTGATGGCATTTGGGATCGTTCTTATGTTTTTGCTAAATAATGCTGCTATAAGCATTGTCCACACATGTCTCCTGTGATGTGCAAGAATTTCCCTTCAATTTTTTTAAAGATTTATTTATTTATTTGAGAGAGCGAGCACGCGTGTGCAAGTGGGGGGAGGGGCAGAGGGAGAGAGAGGCAGAGAAGCAGACTCACCACTGAGTGTGGAGCCCAAAAAGGGCTCGATCCCAGGACTATGACCTGAGATGAAACCAAGAGTCGGAGACTTAACTGACTGAGCCACCCAGGCACCCCTCTCTTCAATTTAAACCTAGGACAAATTATTGGATCACAGATTGGTTAACATTCAGCTTAGGAGATAAGGCTAAACAGTTTTCTCATTGACACTCCCCTCAACGTTTTAAAATAAAGCCTGTGGATTTACATTTCCTCCCACACTTGGTATTGTCTGACACTTTCTACTGTTAGACAGTAGAGGGGTGGAAAATCCTATCTCACTGTGGTCTGGATTTTCACTTCTCTGATGTTTAATGATGCTGAGTATCTTCTCATCCCTTTGTTGGTCACATTTCTTCTGACAATGTCTGTTAATGTGTCTTGTCTCCATTTAATTCCTTCTTGCATCTTAGACCTTCCAATTATGATCACTTTCTGATCAGGCTGAAGCCTGAAGGTCTTCCTTCAGCGTTTCCTTTAGAGAGGTACTGCTGGTGGCAAACTCTGTCCACTTTGTTTCTGGAAATGTCTCTACTTTTGCCCTCATCTGTGAAAGATAGCTTCATCTTGTATAGAACTCTAGATTGGCAGTGATTGTCTTTCTCCACACTGAAGATCTTAGTCGACTGTTTCCAGGCTTCTATTGTTGTCATTGAGAAGTTAGCTATCAGTTTAATCGTTGCTCCTTCAAGACAATCATTCTTCCCTTTGAATGCCTTTAATATTTTTTCTTTCCTTTGTTCTTATGCATTTTTCTATGAGGTATCTAACTTATTTGTTCCAATCTGCTTTGGATTTTTGGAATTCTTCACTCTATAGTTTACTCTCTCATTGGTTCTGGGAAATTTTCAGTCCCCTCTTTAAATAAGACCCCAACCCTCATCCCCAGCCTCTCTTCTCTCTTCCCAGAAGTCTGACTATATAGAAGTTAGCTTTTTTCTTTCCATCCTTCATACCTCAAAACCACTCATATATTATTTTTTTTAAATCTCTTTGTCTTTCTGGCCTGCATTCTGGATCATTTCTGCTGGCCTATTTTCCAGTTTGCTAGTTTTCTCTTTGGCTGAATCTAATTTATTCTTAAATCTATCTGTTAAATTTTGCATTGTAATTATTATGTTTTCATTTCTAGAAGTTCTATTTGGTTCATTTTCTGAACTGCTTCATTAGTTTTTGTAGCTTCTATCCCCTGCAGGTACGTACAAGTGTGTCTTTTATTTTTCTAAATATACTAAGCATAACTATTCTTATCTAGTATCTACTAATTTCAATATCTGAAGAGTTTGATAATCTATTCCTGTATTCTGTTATGTCTGCTAGTTTTTGCTCCTGGTACCATGCTTCATGGTGTGCACATAGTAAATTTTTTTTTTTTTTTTTTGCTTTGAAATGCTTATTTTCCTTGTAAAATTGTAAGAATTCTCTGAAGGTTAGGATGGAAGTACATTCCTCCAGAAACAATATGTGTAAAATGTATGTGCAGAAATCAATAGCCTTTATATAGACAAACAAAACAGATGAGAAGATAGGGTCATCAGAAGATAGGGCCAGTAGATTCTAATAGGAGAAAAATTGACCATTTACAATAGTAATGACCAAGAAAAAAAAATGTTGAGAAGTAAACTCGACAAGAACCTCGCAGGCTCTATAGGAAGAAAATATTAAAACACTTTTGAGAAAGTATAAAAGAATTAAACAACAAACCATAATCTATGCTGAGCAGTAAGATGTAATATCATAAAGATGACATCAAACTTCAGTGAGTAAAAGATCAATGATTTATTAAATGGTATTAAGACAACTGGGTAGGCATTTGGAAAAAAATTAAGTTGATTCTATGCCTCACACTTTGCACCAAAATAAATTCAATATAAATCAAAGGCTTAAATGTAAAAAATGATATTATAAAATTACTATAAGAAGCAAATTGATTTTTCCCCTTGAAGTGGGAAATCATTTAAAAAAATGATATGAAAGCCAGACACTGATGAATTTGACTACATAAAAATAAAGATAAAATTTTCTGCCTGCCAAAACCATTTTACGTAAAGTAAAAAGACAAATGATTATGTGGGGGGGAAAAATTGCACTTTGTGTCAGAGTCAAAGGACTAACTTCCTGCATATATAAAAAAAACTCTTACAAATAAAAAGAAGATTAACATAACCAAATGGAAAACGAGCAAAAGGACTTAAATACACAGACACAAGAAGGGAAATACAGATGGCACCTGAACATAAAAATGGATAATCAATTACATTCATAATAAGAGACATTAACAATAAAATCACACTGATAAGAGAGATAAGAGGAAGTGTTAGGAAGGTGGAATAAAGAGACAAATTATGTATTATTGGTGAGACGGTACATTAATACATCTTTGAATGGCAACTTGGCAGTATCTATCAAATTACAAATGACCTCATTTTGACCCAGAAATAGCAACTCTAGTAATTTATCTCACAGATAAATCCACATATATGAAAGGTGCATATACAATTTTATGTATTGTACCTTGTTAATAGAAAAGTATTGGAAAGAACTTGAGCGCCTGTCAAGAGGAAAGTATTTAAATACATTACAGCTCATATACACAATGGAACGTTCACGCAGCTAGCAAAGAAGAAAGAATAAGGAAATTATGTATTGGTATAGACAAATGTTTAAGATTATTTATTAAGGAAAGCAAGATACAGAGTAGTATGTCGAGTGTGATTCCATTTGTGTAAACACTGGAAAAGAAATATGGGTGAATATTTGCTTTTATGTGCGTATAGTGTCTCCGGAAGAATCTGGAAGAAGATTATCTCTGGGACAAAAACAAAAAAACAAAAAAAAAAAACAAAGAGAAAAGGGAAACTATGAATCTGAGGGATAGGGCTGTGGAAGGGAGATTTCTTAGTCAATTCCCTATGAAACTTTTCAATTTCAACTGTGACTATGTGACTGTGTTACTTAGTATAAAATTATGCTAACTTTAAGTCTGCAGAAAAAAAAATATTTTCTGTGGATTTAAAAGACCTAAAAATATTTCCTATGATGACAAAAAAGATTTCTGACCACTATTGCTGTGTTGATTTTTTTGAGAAGTGGGGCTATGTGGCCCATCCTATAGTCTAAAAGTAAACATTGGTTCCTTGGATGATTGAAATACAATTTTTGAGGAGAGTCCTGATATTTGTACTGCTGTCATCTGGTGGCATGGGCACTCAGAAGCCTGGAATAAAGCTAACCCTAACTTCTAGAGAGAATTTCTGTAGTGGTAAAAGCAAGGAGCTGAGCTGGTAGGGCTAGGGAGAAAATATTTGGTTGAGAACTCTGGTTTTCTAAATTGGCTAACTCAGTCTTTGACTGTTGGTGGTGTTGTCGATTTGATCTCTTGCAATAGTGTTGTTAAAAAATCCTTTTAAGCATATTGGAAAAGCATTGAGTCATTAAGAGGAATCTTTATAGGAAGAATGTTTAGGGGGTGAGATGCAGTCCGTTCTAAGCTTTCCCATTGTGGTAGCTAGCTTTCAAAGATGGTGCCCAAAGAACTGCATCTCCCAGTGTTCACACCCTTGTGTAGATCCCCCCACATGGGACCTGGGCTGGGCCTGGGACTCCTTAAAATTATGGAACTTGGTGGAAGTGATCTCTGCATGAGCTCTGGATCTAAGCCTTCAAGATGCCTAGTAGCTTCCTTCTTGACACTTTTGGAGCCCTGGAGTTATATAGGATGCTTGGCTATGCTGCTGGAGAAACCACGTGTACAGACCACCGGGAGTTGCCATGAAGAGGGGAGAGACCCGGAGGCTATATGAAGAGGGAGAGAGACCCAACTGTCTCAGCATCCTGGCCAAATCTTCAATCACTCCAGCCCCGGCTTCCATCTGACTGAAACTGCATGAAGGACCCTAAGGGTGACCAGAAGACATGCTGAGCTGAACGGTCCACCCACAGCACCATTCTGGAAGATGATAAAATGGTTTTATTAAGCCTTTAAGTTCTGGGGTTGTCATGCCATGATAAATAATCAAAACACCCATTTTCACAGAAAAATAATCAGAAATGAGAAAGCACTCTCTTTGTCATGTAGGCATTTGCTGGCAAGGCCATGGGAGCCTTCCAAAGCCCCCTTCTTTCTGACCAAGTTGTCTGATCGACTCCAAAACTGGGGCAGGCTAACAAATGTGAGGACCTAGGAAAAAGCAATCAAACTGGTTATGGGTTTAAAGGGAAAGGAAAAGAAATTCCAAGTAGCGCACGC
Source organism: Ailuropoda melanoleuca (assembly GCF_002007445.2). Taxonomy (NCBI): domain Eukaryota; kingdom Metazoa; phylum Chordata; class Mammalia; order Carnivora; family Ursidae; genus Ailuropoda; species Ailuropoda melanoleuca. The sequence continues at coordinate 24,663,276 of NC_048235.1, read as the reverse complement.
GCACACACACACACACACACACGACATATATATATCATATATAAAGAGATTGATTTTATTTATTTATTTGTTTATTTATGTATTTGAGAGAGAGAGAGAGAAAACACAAGTGGGGGGAGTGGTGGGGGGAGGGAGAGAGAGAATCGCAAGCAGACTCCATGGCCAGTGCAGAGCCTGATGCAGGGCTTGATTTCACCAACCTGAGATCATGACCTGAGCTGAAACCAAGAGTTAGGTGCTTGACTGACTGAGCCACCCAGGCACCCCTAAAGAGATTTATTTTAAAGAGTTGGCTCACCTGATTATGGAGGCTTGCAAGTCCAAAATTTACAAGGTAAGCTGACAGACTGGAGACCCAGGACACTGATGTTGCATTTCAAGCTGTCCACTGCAGAATTTTTTCTTACTTGGGGAGGTCCAACTTTTGTTCCATTCAGGCCTTCAACTGATTGAACAAGACCCACCCACGTTATGGAGGGAAAGCTGTTTACCCAAATTCCACCAGTTTAAGTGTTTATCTCCAAAAACACTCTCACAAAAACATCCAGGATAATGTTTGACCAAATATCTGGGCAACATGGCTCAGCCAAATTGACACATAAAATTAGCCATCACCAATAGTTGAAGAAATGGAGGATTGAAGAGGCTCAGCGGTTACCCCAAGTTACAACTCACACAGCTACTGTACCAGTATAGTACTGTAGCAGTTGCTCTCCAGTGAGGGTAGATAAGGGACTATTATGGAGAGGAGAGGAATCATGAAGGCAGGAGCATGATCCTGGAGTCAGGAAGCCTGGGTTCCACTCCGTGTTTTGCCACACACCAGCGGTGGGACTGCAGGGAGGCCACTTCAACTTTCAGCTTCTGGCTGCCAATCGGCCCTTGAAGTGTGCTCACATCTGCCCTCTATGCCTCATATAATTGCGGAGATTAAATGAGATAACGTTAAGTAGAGTTCCTGCCACTTCTAACACAATCAGTAAATGCTAACCAATGTTTGCTTTCTAAGATAAGATATCTTGCGAGCAATAAACAGAATAATTCGCAATGCATTTGAGATATGTTACCTCTAAGATTCTGTCTTGAGAAAGACGGGCAGATATTTAAAGTGAATTGGCCCTGAGGTAGGCCAACCACTGTCTACATGGTTATATATATATGGATATTTTCTTCTTCTCTTCAGAGCTGACCTCACTTCTCAACTCCAGAAGCATTTATCCAGCTGTCTATTTGACACCTCAACTTGCATGTCTCAAAGATCTCTAACACCTACTATGAGTTCTTGCTTTCCCCACAGTCGTTGTTCCTGCACATCTTCCCCATCTCAGGAGATGGTACCAACCAGGTTCTCGTCTAGAAGCCTAGAAACCTAGATGCCATTCTTGATTTTTCCTTTGCCTCAGGTCCAAATCTAACCTGAAACAGATTTTGTCAATTCAATTTCCAAAATATCTCGAGTTCATCCACTTGTCTCCATCTTTCGTGCCACCATCTTGATCCAGGTCTTCATTTGTTGCTTGCCTAGACAATTGGTACAGTGTGCAGATAGTCTTCCCACACCCAGTTGACTGTGGCCATCAAGAGTAACCTTCTTACATTAAATGCAGCATTCATTTGCTTACATCTCTTTAATGGTTCCCCATTCCCTTAGTGTGAAACTTAAGGTCCTGCATGATTAGACTCTGGTCTATTGGTTCAACCACATCTCATGACACCATCTTACTCACTTAGCTCCAGGCCTACTGTCTTCTGTTACCTATCCATTCTTCAAACCGGTCAACCCTGTCTTCCTTCCTTCTTTCCTTCCTTCCTTCCTTCCTTCCTTCCTTTCTTCCTTTCCTTTTTTTTTTTTAATGTTATGTTAGTCACCATACAGTACATCATTAGCTTTGGATGTAGTGTTCCATGATTCATTGTTTGCGTGTAACACCCAGTGCTCCATGCAATACGTGCCCTCCTTAATACCCTTAACTGGGCTAGCCCATCCCCCCACGCCCCACCCCTCTAAAACCCTCAGTTTGTTTCCCGGAGTCCATAGTCTCTCATGATTCATCTCCCCCTCTGTCTCCCCCCCCCCTTCATTCTTCCCTTCCTTCTCCTGCAGATCTCCCTGCTATTCCTTATGTTCCACAAATAAGTGAAACCATATGATAATTGTCTTTCTCTGCTTGACTTATTTCACTTAGCATAATCTCCTCCAGTTCCATCCATGTTGCTGCAAATGTTGGGTAATCATTCTTTCTGACGGCTGAGTAATAGTCCATTGTATATATGGACCACATCTTCTTTATCCAGTCATCTTTCTTTAACCTATTCCTTGTGCCTGGAACTCTCCCTTGCATCACATGACTGCCTCCTGCCGGCAAACAACCTTGTTTCCACTCACATGTCACCCCTCTTAGAGAGGCCTTTCACAGCCAGCCCATCTAAAGTAATCCCCTCCTCCAGACCACCTCCCCAACACACAGTCTCAGCTACCTGGCTGTTTCCTGCACACCACACCACAATTGACAGCTTTTTAAATCACTTGTCCGCTTATTTGTATGGTGTCTTTCTTACTAGAATGACATTTGGTAAGATTAAGGACTATTTCCCCCTTGTTGACAATTATATATTCAGTGCACAACAAGGTAATTGGTGCTCAGTAAATATTGAATTAATGAGAAAATGGGAACTTTTTAAAAACAGATGTCAAACTCTACTCTTGAATCAGAAGCTTGGAATCAATACTTCTCTAGCTCTGTGAGCTCCAGTCGTTGACTTGTTTGGTTTTGTGAGTGGCTCGCCTCTCTTTCCTGGACGTGTGGGATGGATATAATCGACTTCTCTAGATGTGCTCCCAGTCATTCAGGGGCTTATTACAGTTTTTCTAACTCTCGGCTCTTTTTAAATACATGTGGGCAGCTTGCTCTATAAAAGAATTTTCTATTGTGAATCCTTTTTCTTTTTTCTCTTTTTTTTTTTTGGTAAATGGAATGACTCATTCCCTGATTTCTTCTGGGCTAGCTTAAAGACAGATATACCTGAATTGCATACATTTATATTAATGACCTTTGAAATTAACTCGATTTTGACTATGTGGTGACTCTCAGTGGTCCTAGCCAGCTGACCCGATGCCTTAGGTGTGACCCTTCAGTCTTGTTTAACAGGTTCTCAGCAGGGCTTTTTTAATCCAGTTCCCAAAGCACTCGCTGAGCCCAGCCCAAGAATGACATTAGGTTTTCCCCCCAGAGATTCATCTCTCTGTGAACTGAAATGCCACGGAAAGCAAAGAGGCTTTGAAACAAGGAAAAAGAAATACTCGTGATAGTATGAGAGGCTGTATTGATCACTTATGGTTCATTGTCATCGGACTCACTCCAAATCCTTATGCAAATGCACTAACACACCCTAGTATTTCTACACCCCTGCTAGACCTCGAATGACAGGTCTATGCCAGCTACATTGTAAGGCTAACCCTTCCTGACACCCCTCCCTCCACTCTGTGGCTGCCTGACCTCCCCTCTGCTGTTCTGACTCTCCCACCAGGTTTGATGCAGGACTTGGCTCTCCAATCAGAATTTTAGACCTTGGCCCCCTACGCAGCTTCTGGCTTCACTCATTCCACATGCAGGCATCCCCCACGGGCAGGGATAAGTAGCACCCACCCCAACTTGTTCCCTTCTTACCACTCCTGCACACTTCGGCCGCCCAGCTGAGGCCCCAGCTGGACAGGCTCCCCCCCCCCAACTCTGTGGAGGCTGGGGAACTGAAGCCGACTTCATTAGAGTCTTTCTTCATGCAGAAAAAGCATAAAAGGAGTGTGCTGTTTTGTGGTGCTTCGGAACTGCTCAGAAAAGAAAAGAAAGCAAGCTTCAATGTTGGGGAGCAAAATTTCTTGCTTTTAGCTTTCTTACTTTGCTTATAAGAGTGCATGTCCTGGACCCAAATCTCCAGCTGTTGCAGACTCTTCCAACCAGGAGGGAAGACTCTTAACATTGATGCCCACCAAATGCTCCTTGAGTCCTCTTGGGCATCCAGATAGCACGCTCCCCTTCAACCCACAGCATTGGCTTCGTTGTTCAACAGATGTTTACTGAGTGCCAACAAGGTGCCAGGCACTGTGCTGGTGACAGTCACAATAGGACATGCTCTCTGCCCTCAAGGAGCTCACAGTCTGGTAAGGGACAAATATAACACAGCTCACAATTCCCTAACATTGATAGCTGTTAGGAGAGAGACTGCACCAAGAGTTATTGGAACACAGAGGCATCTTTCACGTTGCCTGGGGTAGGTGGTGGGGATCAGGGAAGGCTTCTTGGAGGAAGTGACATCTGAACTGGATCTTGAAGAGTGAGAAAAAATGTTTCAGACAGGAGAAAGCTGACGGAAGAATAGCATTCCTGAGGCAGGGAGGCAGGAGGGTACCGGTGGGTTCCTGGGAAGGTGAAGGTTCAGTGCCGCTCAAGCTCTAAAGGAGTGAGCAGGAGTGGAAGGACAGGCTATAATCAGAACAGAGCTCATACAAGGAGCGGGGCTTCATGTGTAGGCAGTGAGCGAGAGAGGACTAAGGGATTTTAAGCAGGACACAAGCAGGTCTGGGTTTTAGAAAAACTCCTCAGTCAGCAGTATGGAGAACAGATTAGGTGTGGGGGATGAGGGGGAGGGCAGAGTGGAGCAGAAAGAGAAGCTGATGCTGGAGGCAGGAAGAACAGCTTGGAGGCCATTGCCTCGGTTCTGTCGAGCAGCAGTGAGAACCTAAACCAGGTGGTGATATGGAAAGTGATGGAGGGGAAAGAGCCCAGAAACAGTCTGCAAGTAGAAATGGAAGGACATGATCATGGTTTTACGTGGGGCGAACAGCAGATGGAGGCACAGAGGATGACGTCATCCCACCTGCCTTTTGTAAATTGCTTGTGTCTCTCAAGGCACATTGGTGCGTCATTGTTTCTGTTTGTTTGCTTGCTTGCATTTTGAAACAATCTCAGAATTACAGATAAATTGCAGATGTGTCTTTTCCCCTAAATCACTTGACTAAGCTGTCAACATGATGTCCCATCAACCCTGAACTATAGTATATTTCTCACATTCGAGGATATTTTCCTACAAAACCACAATATAACCACCAAAGTCAGGAAATTAACATGCGTGCATCACCACCATCTAACCCTGAGACCTCAGTCAAGATTTTTCAGGTTTTTCATAATGTCATTCAGAGCAAAAAGGGAGGGACAGTCCAGATATTTCTTGAGAGTCTACTGTTAGCCAGGCATGGCATTAAGTGAGGAAACACATAAAAGCGAGTGAAATGAGACATGGTACCTGCTTCCAAGCAGCTTATAAAAGAGAAGGCAGGCATGAATTCATGTAAAATGACAATTCATGCTGCTAAAAAGGTACATACCACAGGGACTTGGTCTGGCTAACAGTAGACTCTCAAGAAATATCTGTTGAACGCAAGAGTGTGGTAGGAGCCTCTTAACATAGCCGTTAATGTCCCCTCCTCCTGGTATTCATGCTCATGTGTAAATCCTCTCCCTTTGAGTGTAGGCTGGATTTTGCAACTCCCTTCTAATGAACAGAGTAGGACAAAAGCAATGAGCTATGACTTTAAAGACTAGGTTGCAAAAAGACTGACTTTAAGACCAGGATACAAAATAACCATGGCTTCGTCTTGCATGCCTTCTCTTGCTCTCTTGCTTGTCATCTTATGAGCTGCTCACATGGCAATGAAATGATGTCTCTGGCCAATAGCCAGTGAGAAACCAAGGCCTGCTAACAATACGTGAGTGAACTTAAAAGCAAATCTTCCCTCACTTGAGCCTTCAGATAAGACTGCAGTCCTGGCCAACCTTCATTGCAACTTGGGGAGACCCTGAGCCAGAGCGCCCAGATTTCTGTCCCATAAAAATCATGAGATAATTAATGCTTAGCCACTATATTTTGGGTAATTTGTTACACAGAAATAAATAACTAATCCAAAGTAAATTGATAAATATGTGTCAGGTAGTTTACATATTACTTGCTTCAACCCTTCATTTAAAGATAATATGTTATCCCTGGTTTACAGATATGGTTGATCAGAGAGACTTGCCCTGGTCAAGGCTAGTATGTGACACAGGCAGATTTGAACTCAGATCTGTCTAGCTCCCAAGGTGACCTCTTTTCAACAAGCCATTCAGTCTCAAATTTGAAGACTCAGTTTTCATTTTACCTGGCCTTTACCAAGGTAGAAGACGGGAAAGGAAACTTCCCACCTGTTCACATTCAAATGGTACAAATCATACCCCATCTTTCAAGGTAGTTTTGCTTCACCTTTTTGTTGTACCTTTCACAAAGACACTACAAGTTAAATTTGGATCTTTTCCTACCTCCCACTACCACTTGCTTAGGATCTGGTTTCCTGATTTCTCTGGCTCATCTCGAGCTGGGCCACAGTCATTTCTCAGATCCACCGCCTGTGACCCACTATGGAGAATGAGATCCTTTGGGGAGCGGTAACAAAAATTGGAAAGTGGTCATGTACCACACATTTGATTTTATTGCTTTGTTCGATAAACTTTTCTTGGTGACCAGCAGAGTCACAGGCTTGGAGAGCTGGCCAGAGAGAGGCAGGACCCAAGCAATGATCCCTTTGCGATTCCACAGTAGAAATGGTAAGTCCAGAGGGGGAGGATTGAAAAATTAGTCTCTTGACCATGTTTCAATACATAAGGCAGAGGCTTCTTGTCCATCTCTTTGCCTAGAGGTCCAATAACAAAAAGGATCCCCAGGAGTGGGAGAAAGAGGGAAATCTGTTCATCTGAGGCAGCTGCCACCAGCATGACAACTTGATGTCTCATGTAAATCTTTCAGATTTGTGCAAAAAACACTCATATATTTTATGAAAAATGCACATTTGTTTAATACAAAAAGATAATGTCTACCCCAGATTTTCAAGTACAATTTATGTTCAAAGCAATTCCCTATTTCCTGTGGCTTTATACAACCCCCCCCAACACCCCCGTACACACCCACACTCTGATTCATATGTAATAGTAGGAATTAAGAACATGCATTTTTCATAGCTTAGGTTGCTTTAGAAAGAATGACTTTGTCAAAAAAAAATGTCTTTCAGGGACTCTCTGAGCAAAATTTTAAACAAAACCCACTAAACCGTGTCTACCTGTTAAATTACTTAAAATAGAAAATCAATTATCAAGCTCCCGACAAAATTCCAGATTTATGAAGTACAAGGATTGTCCTAGAAAATTTGTTTGTTTTTTTTCTTTTTTTTTCTCTCTAAGCTTATTCTACTCCTGTGGATAGCGCTGTTATTCAATACCCTCTTGGCACTTGGTTTATTTTCCTTCCTTGATTGCCTCTGAATGTACTGTAATCCTCTTTTCTGGTTACTGTCCCTTTTACTACAGGTAAATCAACTGCATCCAGTCATGGGACAGATGCCACATGAAAAAAGAAAGTTACAATTGCTTCATCTGAGGTTGTCACTCACCTCTTGGGTAGAGAGGCAGACATTTGTAAGAGTCTAAGGGTTGAGACACATCCAGGAAACAGATGGGAAACAAATGAAGCATTGAAGGGTGTGCAAATTCCAGTCCTTTGATTTGTGTCTGACTGGCAGTGGGTGGGACAGAGAAATGTGGAGAAATAATGGGGATATGGGTGGGGAAAGGTTTGTAATTATTCACATTCTTCTTTGGATATGGACTGAAGGAAGGATGTGAGGAGGAGGCATTCATCTTTTGCCTTGTCCCCTGACCTTTTATTAAGTTACTGCATGCCTTAAAGTATAAAACTTTAATCAGGAGGATAACTGATGGATAATTCTGCAATTATACATCAATTCATTCAACAGATACACATTAACACCTACTTAATTAGGCTTCAAGGGAACTTCATGCCAAAATAACTGAGAACATGAGATCCCACTTTCTTTAGAGAAGGGCTCTGTGCTTTTTTTCTGGTTCTAAATCCTCCCATCATGGGCATGGCTGATGGTTAAACTAGTCAAGCAAATTAACACAGGCCCAGAGGATGAAATCAAAGGCAGGGACATGTGAACGTGCATTAAATAAACAATCTTCCTATGCCCTGGGCCTATGGGCAATACTTCACAAGAAACTACAAAAACAAAACAAAACAAAAACCCAACTCATTATTTATTTTTTTTTGTTTATTCACCAAACATTTATTGAACACCTATTGTGTGCACAGAGATGAATTAGGTGTTGACCCTGCCTTTTAGGAGCTCCCTGTCAACTGAGACACATGCTTGTGCTAATGCCCCTGGCACACCTGATGAGGGGACGTGCCAGGCAAGCAGGAGCCAGCTCACCTCATTCCAGAATGCCCAGATTTCTGCCAAGGATGAATTCCACCCCATTCTCCTGTCCCTGTTGAACACAATGAAAACTTCCCCAATTTTATATATATATAAAAGAAGGACTCACATGCCCCCCAGTTTCTACAGCTTCCTTATGGAGTAGAGCGCTCCTCCCCAGGGTTTGGCAAATCCAGTCTGTTATTGGGGAAGTCCATGACCAGAAGTGCCAAGAAATTAACCCATTTAGTGCCTCCGAACCCTTAAGTCCAATGGGGAGAAATCTGACATGCAAGCTCCGAGATAAACCTCTGAGTAGTCTGCTGGTTGGGTTTTTTTTTTTTTTTAACATTTGTTTTGTAACCTTGTTATAATTCATAAAACGGTGAAGTAAATACTATACCCTTGCACTTTAAAAATTTTCAGTTCAGGAGGGGACGCAAATAAGTATATTAAAATAGCCATCAAAACCCCGTTTAAATTGTACACCAGACATGTAGAAATGATGCCTATGAAGGCAAAAGGACCCCTTGGAAAGGTAAGCAATTGGATAAACTTTACCAGCAAAGAGCTCTAAGAAGAGGTGAGCTTAGAACTGGGTTTTGAAAGACTGCAGAGTATGTGTAAGCAGGCCAGCAGCCCACCTCCCCCGAGCCCCTGTCCTCATCCGGAGAGTGGGGAGGGTGCATACGGGCCGCAGGTGCTGGGGAAGGCTGCGTGCAATAGGGATCCCCCAGTTCCTGTATGTGCCTGGGACACAGGAGGCATCCGTGAATGTCAGATTCTCCTCCCTGTGTGATTTTATGCCACCCACACCTGTTATTATCTATTGATGGTAATACTGATGAAAATAAGGGAGAGTATACCTCTCAGGCTCTCTGCAGTGAGCACGCATGATTTTAACATCGAGAAAACTACAGTCCAGAATTAGAAGAGTGGTTTACTTTGATAGCCCTGGTCTGAAGGAAGCAATAGGTCTGTGGCAGTCACATCCCAGCAGAATGCCAAGTGAGGGCTTTCTAGTCACACAGAAATGTTATTTCAACCCCATGTTAAGCGTCCTTCGGTTGCTAGTTAGACCCACTTCGACAGAAATAGATGCCAGGAATGCTCTGCTCGGTTCACCAGCTGGTCGCTTGCCAAAGACGTGGTAAGGACTGAGGTCTCTGTCATCCGTGCCCCCGCCGAGCATGCGGTCACTGCCTTGAGCGGTCAAGGCTCCACTGGGAGACACAGCCCCACCCCAGGCAGGCCCTTTGTATCAGGGCCCAGACACCTGCCGTGGAGGACGCCTTGCCCGGAGGGGTCTCCCTGGCAGGGTGCGCAGCCACAGGCTTGCCCCAGTCAAAAGCGCTGCCTTTCCCAGGACTCAGAGAGCAAAAATCAGCCTGCCCTTCTAGGCTCTGTGAGTGAGAACATGCTCGGAGCTCGCGCTCTTTCTGCAGGCTGCTCTTGCGAACAGCAATAAAATCCTTGGCTATGAAATGCTCTCGGCTTAGAGCTAACCTTACCACAGCGCATTGTTAACACTGTGAGGGAAACTCTGCTTGCTGAGATCACCACTCACCCCAGACCTCTTAATTCCCCTGAAGGAGTATAAAAAAGTCTGAGAAAGCCATGGTGGCAGCTCTGAGTCCCATCTCTGCTTACGGAGGTCTCCGTATTGTTGGGGGCTGAACTGTGCCCCCATAAAAGATACGTGGAAGTCCTAATTCCCAGTAACTCAGAATGTGACCTTACCAGGAAACCGGGTCTTTACAGAGTTAATCATGTTAAAACGAGCTCATTTGGATGGGCCCTAATCTAATATGACTGGATCCTCATAAGAAGAAGTTAGGACGTGACAGACATATACAGAGGGGAGTTGGTGTGAGCGGGGCAAGGAGAGGACACCTTCCAGGAAGGATGCTGACATTACCGGGATCTGGGAGTAGGCCTGGAGAAGACCCTTCCCTAGCACTATGGGGGGGGGGTGTGTGCAGACACCTCAATTTTGGACTTCAGGCCTCCAGAGCTGTGAGCCCATACGTTCGTGCTGTTTTAAGCCACCCAGTTCGTGGTACGTTATTATGGCAGCCCCAAGAAACAAACACGTGTATTCCAGGGCATTTTCTCACTAGAATGGACTGTCCTCGGAAGGACCCAGTCCGATCAGGATATGTTAGTTCCACTAAGACGATTATGGGTAGCAGGCACCCTTGAAAGGCAAGAGGAACCCAAGATACAGCTTGCTGGAAGAGGGTGCGCTTGGACTGAGGGTGGCCGTGGACAATTCCTGCAGCAGCAGGGACCCCTTTTTTGGTCTCCCCTTCCTGCCCATGCTGTTTTCCATTTGAACAAATACATCTCCATTGTGTGGAACATTTAGTTCCATAATGTTTTCACTTCTGGGCAACCCAGCTCATCCTCACCTCACCTCTGCCTCAGAGAGGCAGACAGGACGTTCCTGTGACACTGGGACAAGTGGGGAAGAGGGGCCCAGCCTCCCGCCTTCCCTTGGTTCCTTTGGGATTTGGCTGTTTTTTAGAGGGCCCTGTTAATTGGTGCCGTAGGACAAGGCAGAGTGATTTCCGACGTACTTTCTTAGAACTGAGAGAGGCACAAAAAAACCCAGGAAAAGTGAATTCCAGTGAAATTGCTACATGTTGTGGGGGCTGTGTGCGTTGACATGGCAAGCTGTTACCTGAGTACGAATGGGACTGTTCCTGAATGCAGCATGAATCACTGCAGGTAGGATCAGAAAGCTGATGGTTTTATGTGGGGTTCTACACACCTTTGGGACTGCAGTGCTGGGAAGTCTGAGAGTCTAATGAGAGCCGAGAAAAATCTGCATTAAGAGCCTTCAAAGAATGGTATTTCTTGGTATAGGCATCCGGATTCCTCCCACTCTAAAAAACGTGTCCTTGCCTTAAAATTATCTGTCATACTAAGAATAACATGAGCCACACTAGAGAAAATAGACGAGTAAAATGAAATAGAAATTAAATCAGCCATAATTCCATAACCTTAGTACAACTTCTTGAACATTGAAAAATAAGGGAATTCAGTAAAATATAACATAACCACGTAGTGGAATTTTATTCATTTAAATGGGAATTATAAAGGATTTACATAAATGCTTAGTAGAAATGTTTACCTAAAAGAATCAGGACATTAAATTCTATGTACAGTATGATCTGGAAAAGGGTGTTCAGAAGGAAATACACCAAAAATATACTGGGTCAGTTCTACTATCTTCTTGATAGTTTCTGCATTTTAATAAATATTTCGCAAAGCTTTAAAAGTTACCTTCCTCCCAGAGTTCAGAAAATGTTGTTTTATTTCCTTCTTATTTGTCTATCATCCAATTAAGTATTTTCTTCCTCAATTCAGCCAGAATGTTTTCAAAAGCCGTGACCCTCCTCAACCTTTTTTGAAAGTTGTAAACAGACAGCCATAGAATGTTGAAACTAGACAAGGTTTGGGGAAGCTAACTATTTAACTTGCTACAGATATGGAAATGGAAACCGAAACCGTTTACCCAGTCAGTGGCAGGGCTGGTTCAGCAGGACTACCAGAACATCTGTCCCAACCGTCCATCCTCAGTGTCATGCTGGTCAACATGCCCAGCGAACAACAAATTGGCTTCGCACCCGAGTTAACGCGGAATAGGATATGCTGCAGAGAAATGTAGACATTGACAAGAAAGACATATAGGCTACTGAGCCACTGCAACTTGCATTCCTCAAATCAGCTGTTACTTTGTTGTTGTTTTTTCTTTCTCATGTTACAAGTCCTCTGAGTCTATGCTCAGGCTCCAGGTGATTGTTTACTCCTGTCCTGTGCACCGTTTAATCACCACTCAGCACTGGCTGTCTTGACCATAGAGGCTTGTCTATGCCGATAGTTCTCTACATGTGGTTTAAATACCCATGGAGGTCCCCGCGACCCTTTTAGGGAACCTACTAGGTCTAAACAATCTTCATATGCGAAGACATTGTTTGCCTTTTTTATTCTCAATCTCTGATCAATTTCCAGTATCATCTGCCAGAGGCTGCTGCATAATGTGTGACTCAAAACAGGCTGAACACAGGAGAAGCTATGAGAACCCAGCTGTGTTCTATTAAGCCAGACATAAAAGATTTGCAGAAAGTGGAACAATGCCACTCTTCTCACTACATGTTTTTTGTTTTGGAAAAAAAACAGCCATTTTTCAGAAAATATGTCATCTATGCTAACTTGGAATGGGTTGGCTATTGTTATTTTGAAGTAAATTATTATGTAAATGTTTTTTAATTTCTCAGCTTTCATTTCTAATAGTGTCAATATTAAGAGATGTAACCCACATGACCAGAAGCTCTTTGGGGTCCTCAGTAATTCTGAGGACTGTAAAGAGTCTTAAGACCAAAAATCCTGGGAACTACGGGTCTACCCCCAACTGAGGGAACTGGGTCCCACACAGCAGTGTTCCCCAGCCCTGCTGCTGCTCTAGGACTGAAGACCCTTGAGCAAGTGGCGCCCTAGAGAGTGGCGGGTTTGGAAGGAACTTTCTGGATCATGAGATTGGAGTCCCTGGTGGAATATCCCAGGAAGACGTCCTTCTTCTGGGTTATAGGGAGAGCAGGCAGGTGTGAAGGGAAGGGATGACGGCCGGTTAGAATGAGCTCTGGCTCCCTGGCATTTGGGAGTTAGGGAAGAAGAATGCGAGGGGGAAATGGATAATTAAGAGAAGAAAGCTCTAAGGGGAGTATGCTGCCCTGTGCCCTTCACTCTGCTTCCTAAAATACCCTCAATCAACCATAAGTCGCTTATCCTTACACTGACGCCTGATGCAGTTGACTTCAGAATGCTTCACAGCTCATGGAACCATCTCCCCAAAGCAAGAAATTTAAAAACTCGGGACAGAGCTTGTCATTAGACTGTAACAGATAAGACACTAACATGCAAATTCCCGTGGAGAGTTTACACATTGAATGAGGGACATGATGCCGAAGCTTGGCTGCACATTAGAATCACCTGGGGAGCCTAGGCCCTGGGAGTAAGACCAGGCCTCAGGAGGTCTTACTCTTTCCAGAAGCTTCCAACGTATGGCCAAGTGTGAGAACCACAAAACAAGGGAGGTGGAGGTCAGGAACGCAAGCCATGCTGGGAAATGGACAGGGGCTGTTATTGCTTGAAGAGCAAAATAAAAGGGGGGGGGGGATATGTGAAGGGGATCCTAGGAAACCAGCAGACAGACTTCACACCTTAGCTCCAGGCCTCACAGGGTCATTTCTCCCTGATACGTCCTGTTGTGAGCAGCTCTCCGGATTTGCCTTCCTCCCAGCTGGCCGTGGCTCAGCCAGTCCACAGAGGGCACAGCCCTTTGACGATGGAAGGAGAGAGAACTCTGCAGTTTCATTCCAGGTCTTCAAATGAACAATTTTGGTCATAGATCAGACTGCTAAATCTTTACACATCTGAAAGTTAGACTTTGACGTGCTTGTTTTTCCTCCCCTGTCTGACTCACAGAATGAGTCATATCAACCCTTGTTAATCTGCACTGGACTAAGAGAAGGAAGGGCAGAGGGAGCAGGCTTCCTTTCTTCCACCCTGGGGGAGGGTTGGGCGGAGGCTGACTTCCGAGCTGCCTTCTGGGCCCTCGTCCCAGCTCTGTGTGCCGTCTCCTCCACTTACCCCTGGGCTTCTGCCCCGTCTCCGGCAGAGCTGATGGTGGGATGTCCACACACCTGCAGCAGCTGGGATCTGTGGCTGGGGCATCCCCTGATTTCTCTCTGGCATCTCTGTCCCTGACAAAAACCTGAGAAAGCTTTTGGGTGAAGAGTACTGTCTGATAAGCTAAGTGTCTTGGCAACACGCAATTCTGGAGCAGGAAGGCCTCTTGAAGTCTTAGGGGAAAATGTAGCCTTCTTAACTTTTTTTTTTTTCCCCCTCCAGGCAGGGTGACACAGCAAACATCTAGGAGTCATATTTTTTCCTGTCCCCTCACATTTTGAAAGAGTATGAAATTGTCTCATTTCTGACCCTACCTGCCTCTCTTTGTGGCCATTGGAGGCTGTGACTCGCGCTGCATTGCACCTGCCCGGCGCGCTCAGGTCTGACTTAGGGGAGGAAGAATTCACTAACCGTCCACCCATTCTTTCAACAACCATCTATGGGGCATGCGTGACAGGTACCACGACTCAGGATGAGCCATGTTTCCTGCGTCAGGGAGCTCACAGCCTAACGGAGGAACAATACCCACACAGGGCAGTGTGGGGAGAACACAGCTAGGGGCACCCCAGGGCACTGCAGGTGCACAGAGGAGCGGAGGGAGCTCCCGAAGACTGAGCTCACAGACGGGTGAGCCAAGCCTGGGGGTTGGCAGGGGTGGTCAGTAGTTATAAATGCTTGTAATGCTGACCCTCTCAACCCAAAAAGATGGAGAGAGGGCGAAGTCTAAAGGAGTGACCCTGTCACTGTGTAAGGCTAAGGCTACAGGCAGGTGTCCTTGAGGTGCTGTGACATTGAACCCAGAGCCTTCTAGTGCCCTTGCCCTTGCTGACTAGGGCACTGTGGGGGGGCTTTGGTGAGGATGTTACTCGCCTGGCCCCCCCTCTGGGGCGGCTACATCTGCTCCTGCCTGGGGCTGCTCTGGAGCCTCAGACCAGTCAGGAGCCCCCACCCCTGCCAGCCCTATCAACTGGCTCTGGGATCACTTCGCCATCAGATGACTGCTCAGAAACGATTTCATCTTTTTTGTATTTTGCTCAGCATCCAAGAAAGACTTCTTTGTGTATTCAGTAAGCGCTCACTGAGGAGCTGCTATTGTGCCAGACGCTGTGCTGGGCTGTGGAGATAAGGGAGTGAATTAGATGTGGCCCCTCCTGAGCTTAAATGCAGGCCCATCAGTATAGACTACAGCACAACAGCAGACGTTCTGTGAGGACAGAGAGGGAATGACTAATTCTGCCCTGAGAAAAACAGAGAAGGCTTCCTGAAGGAGGTGGTCAGGGACCCAAGCCTGAGAGAGCAAGTGGGACAAAATTTCCCTGACTCCTACTCGCTACTTGCCTCCTACCCCGGTCCTCGGCTGTGTCAGTGACAGCTCAACACCCCCAGAATGGAGCTTGTAAAGTCTGGGGCGGAACCCATTAAGAAGCAACCTTCATCCCTTTGTTCTCAGAAAGCCGATTATAAATACATTTCAGACCTCTTGGTTTCTCTCAATTCTTCTGAAGTTCAAGTTCAAGATGGCTGCTAGCAAACGTTCTCTGTTCATGGTCAGGCCCCCAGCTTTGACAAAATAGAAATACTGTCAATATTGGCTCCATTGGCTTTGTCACATAACATAGAGCGAAGCATAAGCGTCAATGATCTCAGTGTCTACGTGTTGAAAAGTCAGAGTTCTGGGGGTGGAGGGAGAAAGCAGGAAGCGGCTCAGAAGGAGAGGACAGGGTACCTGGGAGCTGGGGGTGTTGGCAAGGCAAGAGGTGAGATCGCTGTGAGAAGCTCAGTGCGGGGACTATTCAGACACACTCAGAAGCTCGAGCATGCAAAGATGGTAAACACAGCTGTGGAGGAGATGCGAATACCTACGCCCTGTGCTGTGTGTCCGCGAGCGCCTGTGTTCTAGTCCACGTAACTCTAAGATGCAAAGCAAAAGCATAAGGTGGGAAACGGAGACACTGAGTTGATGTTTCGCCTCGCACGCCAGGAGCAGCTGCTGTGGTCACAATGCCATCTGCGTAGCCAACCTCTTGAGGGTCAAAAACAGCCCAATGTGTTTGTACAGGAAGTTGTAACTTAGCAAAATACGCACTTTATGGCAAGGGAAAAGTGGGTCTTTTCCCAGTGAAATCCCAGATCATCCTCACCCAGTTGTTGCCCTGGCTTTTCCTCATCCTTCTAAATAATCAAGTACTTAATGAAATCTTTTTGGCTCCAAACTAGGTCAGGTCCCTCGTTCTATGCTCCTTAACACCCTGTCCTATTCCCTTGTGCACTTAGTGCAATTATAATTAGAAAATTAATTGTAATTACTTATTAATTTTGCCTCCCTCTTCTCACTGCTTTATGCCCACTGGCTTATTAATATTATATAATTATTTGCCAAATGAATGAAATGTCATTTCACATCTCAAAGTCTCTATGATATGTAATAGTAAAAATCCAATTTAGAGAGAGGTAGAGAGTAAATTTTCTTCTTATTCTAAGGTCAGATTGCTTTCTTCCTATGTCTGTTTTCAAATCTGAAAGCCCACACGACAAGAGCTAACCAGAGGCTGTGCACTTAACAGGGTGGTTGGGACATTTCTGGACACATAGGCACACTTAATGTATGTGACGACATTTGGTGGCCATGATGACTAAGCCCCTCTTTAGTGCTCATTGAGATCATTATAGATTTCTATGTAGAGTAAATTTAGCCATAATGACAGTAGTGGTCACCGCCATAATAGCTGACTCAAAGAAGCAGCTTTCATCCAGAGAACTGAGGGCTCCCAATGAGCCTGTTACCTCTGCCCCTACTTTGCCCTGCCTAGGTAGGTCCTGGCATACCATCCAGCACCTCCCTTCCCTGCCTTTTACTGGAACCCTCCCTGACTTCTCCAGCCTACATCATCGCACCCTGAGTTTCCAGAGCCCCTCCATGCTTAACCACACGATCAAGTATTCATCTCTTTTGTCCACCAAATGTGTACCATGCAGCATCTAAAATGTGCCAGGCATTGTGTGGGGGCGTTTGCGTATGTTCTGAACTATATCGTTGCCTGTTACTTCACAGGTGCAAGGTTCAGGGAGGGGGTAATGGTGGAAACAAGGGCCATATTTTATGCAGTTTCACTGCCAGTGCACTGAGAATGGTGTTCAATAACAGAGTTCACAGGTGATGTTACCTTCATTTCATGACTAATCAATTTAGTGCAGGGGAGACAGGACTGACTAATCCAAACGAAATGGGAGCTGGTATTAAGTGAACCAAAGCAGGGAACAATGGCAAAGAAGAGAATAGGAAGAAAATAACACACAAAGGTTCTCAGGAAGGGGGTTAAAGCTAGAAAATCCTAGCCTTTGAGTTCACACCGCATTGTTCCCCCCCGGGGCTACCAAAGGGGAAGTTTCAGCCACTGCCACTGCGCCTGTGACAACACGACACCACCATGGAGGGAGTGATGTGATGAAGTGTGAAAGAGGATGCATTCCAGAGAAAGCAGCATGAGATTGGAAAACAAAAGGAGGAGGGTAACTGTGGGGAATTACATTAGTACACCATGCTGGTACCGCGCCACCCGGAAAGCAGAGACAGTGCACTGCCAGCTAACGAGTATCGACGCACAGCGAACACTGAGTGGGCACGAAAGTCCCAAGTTGCTAGAAATGCATTGAATATTCAGCAAGCATTCAGTTTTCCATGAGGCTTGCTGAAATATATTCCTGTTCTCGCTTACTTCCTCATGTGAGCCTGCGTCTTTTCCTTGCCGCCTGAAACAAGCCCAGTTAACGGACAGGTCAAAACTGGGAATCCTCCTTCCCAGGCAAAGCAACCTGTCCTCTCTACTCACGCTTCCATTCCACTTTTTCCATAAAAGTGGGACCGAGAGAACTGTGAGGATTTCAATTTTCCCTACAGTTGAACTTGTCACTGTGTGCTGGAGAGAGTAGAGCATTTGATGTTGACCCCCAGAAAATATCATTGAACCTAGAAATTTTATCATTCTTGTTTGGCTCCTATTCAGCCTAAAATATGTTCTCTCTCACCCAGTGAAATCCCTCCTAGGGCCACACCATAAGCCAGTCACTCAGTGATCAGGGCAGAGACACAGAAAGCAAAGCCCTGTGATGTACAAGGTGGAAAGAGTCCGGAGATTTGGGGGAGTTGGTGTGGGGGGTGTGTATGGAAAGGAGGTATTTTTCTGTATCAGAGGCAAAAGAAACCTCTTTAAATTTCAGACAATTATCAATTTAAAAGGCAGATATCTAGAGCTATAGGAGTACAACTGATGACTCTTTCTTTAAAGTCCAAAGCAGGAGCAGATGGAGAAACAGTTTTCAGCATTTGGGATGCTCCAGGCCCTAATGGAAGAAAGAACCCATCCTAGCATGAAGAGACATGGGGGAAAGTCCTGGAAGGCAAAGAGGGAGAGGGTTGGTGAACCAGGATAACTAAATCTAAATAGGACACACACGGAATAACCCAGGGAGATTCGCTATAGTTCTGTCTGCCTCAGAGCCTGCCGTTCTCTTAGTAAGGAGTAAATGAGGTTTCTATTAGGATCCTACAAGACAGTCTCTGTTACTTGCCCTTTATACAGTTATTTGCACCCTAATTGTGAAGCACATTGTTTGGGATCTCAGTTTCCTTCTCTGTTAACTTTCTTGTCATCATTAGGAAGTCCCAGTTCCATTTTTTTAACCGCCTCTCTCAAATGACTTCCGTTTCAACTGGATTTGTCAGGTATGTGGACGCAGAAGCCGGGCTCCAGAATGAAGGCTGTAATAACTTACTCCCTAATTTGATGTTGATCACGGAAATGATCCTACTTGTGTGACATTCCTCCATCATGGAGAACACTTATGTTCTTGGAGCACCAAGCCTTGCCTCCTGGTTTCAAACAGAAGGACGAGGTGAGCAGCAGCTGGAAAGGTCATCCAAAAATGGCATATAAATGGCGCCTAAGTTGCCCAGCACCCTCCTTACTCAGAGCAGACATCGCTTATCCGTGAGGTGCTTCTTCTTGCCAAGGTACTGTCTCATGATGCTCACCAACATAGCCTCAAGGGATCCACCCTAAATTGATTGGTGTTGGTAGATGGGAGAAGACCCTTTTGCTACCCAACCCTTTCTTGCTTTGTTGTTTTCCAAAAGTCTTCAGAAAAATCATGTTCAGAGAAAAGTGTCAGACTTTATTCCTAACATACCCTTCAGAGTAAAAATTTAGAGTCTTAATGATAAGTGGATACTCAGATATGAGTGAACCAATTACACTGACAGAATCGAAACAATACTGTAAGTATTAGTCATGTTGGACTATTATGAAATGTACATACATACATATAAAATATACACATATTTTTTTAAAACCTTCTGAATTAAAAAGCTCTTCCAGGTATAATTAGACGTTCTCCAATCTGTGAAGAATTCAACTCTGGCTGTCATCTTGGTTCTGGTATCCAGAAGGTGCAGCCCAGAGAGCAGCCCCCAATGCAGTTTGCAAGATGTATTCTTGTCTGAGGGTGCCGCACGCTACACTGCAGCTATGAGTCAGACACCTTAGTGGGAAGGAGATGGTGCTGGTGGGCTGGTAAGAGGCCTCCTTTAGGGAGGCATGAGTTGGCAGCTCGGCGGAGGAGAGGCTGGCATGAACGTCCTGAAGACACCCTGAGGGGGCAAAGGAAAGGCTTAAAGTCTAGGTCACGAGATGAAAGTGTAGCCGACCTTGTTTCCACATCCATCAACCGCCTCGGCAAACCAGCATGGCAACGTGGGCATGAACCTAGACCCCCACCGCTGCTGTCAAAGTCTTTCAGAGAACCGAGACAGGAAAGAGTTCCAGGGACTCTTAAGAATAGCTTCAAACCCCGAGATTCACACCCAAGTAGCACCGTAGCATTTTCATGCTGAAGCCGTCTTTGTTGCTCTAGCTCTCAGCCAGTCTTCTCTTTGCACAGATGAGGAAATGAAAGCCTGGAGAAGCCAGGAAGTTTAGCAAACTTAGACAACAGAACTGGGATTGGGACCCAAGAGACCTGACCCTCGGTTCAAGGACTTTTCCTTTCTTCCTGCCTTTCCATAGACAATGGCCTTGAAAATCCAAGAGCAGGGGACCTCACAGCTCAAGAGGCTCGTGACTGCATCCGCTGGGTCATTCATTGAGCTGTCACCTCGTTGAGGAATCATTCTTTGCGTGGAGGTCCTTCCTGGTGATGCCCTTTAGAGCCTCAGTCGATGTCTGTCATGAATCACTACTACAGGCCAGCATGGTGGCAGATTCGGAGCGAGGTTACAAGGAAACAAATGGGTCAACGCAGAGAAAACTAATAGCGTGCTGACACTTCTCCTTCCTTGAATGAAGGATTAGGGCCTGAATTATTATAGCAGGAAATGCTAAACTGCTATGGAAAGAAAAGATGTGATTACTCACGTCAGTGTTAAAATTGCCATTTTCCACAAAGAGATTAATCACCAGCCATGAACCCTGCTGCACTTTATATAAAGTACTTTCCTCTTCCCCATGAATTTCCCCCCTTGGCAGAAGAATTTCTTATATATAATTAAATAACGTTTCTTTCCAGAAATTAAAACCAGAAATTGAAGAAAGTCCAGTCTAGAGAGTGCCTTAAGCCTAGTCTAGGTTTAGGAGACCTCACGAGGATTGGGCTCTGGGTATGGCAAGAGAGGTGTTTAGGGTACACAACTGAAGGAAGAACTCCCTCTCTGGGCCATGCAAGTTCAAGGTTCACTGAGAATGAGTGCCTCCTTCAATGTCATGCCCTAGGCCCCTCTCTCCAGTCCTGTTCAGTCCTGTCCCCACCCTTTATTTACTGTTTGACTCAGAAGGATTCTAGATGGGGATGGCAGGGATGACATGACAGAGGGGGACATTTCAGACAGAGAAGCACAAATGGGGTACATGTTGGGGGACCTGACACTCAAATAACCAGGGCCTTGCTGCATTAGCACTTGGCATCAGGGGTGTAGGGACTTCTGTTCTCTGCAACCAGGAGCTCAAGCCCCAGTGGGATGATCGGGCCAGGCTATGGGTGCCTTTAGCTGAAGTCTGAGATCTGGGTGGACAGTGGTGAATCAAGGAAAAATAGGTCTGGGTGGGAAGACAAACAGCCCTGGGAAGTTTGATGAAGTCAGGGATAGCAAAGCCTGAATCCCTGAGGCAGGATCCCAGACACTAAGAAATGAGCTATGGCAGTCTGAGAAGGAACAGCAGACAAATCAGCTCCCTGTCAAGCCAAATGAGCTCCAGACATAGGACTTCTTGTTCCCTTTGCCAAGGCAAGCGTAGGGTGGGTGGGAAAGGTGATGAGCTGGGCAGGCCATGGTACTTGGGATTCTTCCTTCTCCATTGTCCTCCTCTCCCTTGTGTTGCTTTCAGAGTGCTTGCCTCAGTCAAGACTGAAACCTTTGTTTAATGTTAGCAAGTACCATGTTTAAAAGGAGTCTCTGTTGGGGCAGCTGTATTCTAGAATCAAGAAGTGAATTTTGGGTAGGAAGACACTGGGAAAATATGGTAGTCCTGAAAGGTTTTTCACCTGGTATTCATGAATGGGCTTCCGCGTGTCGAGGAGTCTCTTGGAATAACATGCAAAAATTGTGTGGGTTTGCTTATTTTTAGGGAGAAGAGACTTCATTGAAATATGAATTGGGGTCATGGGGAATTACGACCTTAAAATATCCAAATGTCTCATTGATAGATGAGAACTTGAAACACAGAGATGGGGAGAAGCTTTGAACTTCTCCTCAGCAAAACCTTTGTCTTTCATCAGTGTATCTCCAGCACACATTAGTCACTGAAGGAACATTTGTAGAGTGGATGGATGGATGGATGAGAGCTCTCTGCTTTCAGTGTACTTACAGCCTCACCTCATCCCTACCATTTCCCGTTGGTCTCTCCAGCTTAGTAAGGGGATGTGGGATGCCAGACAGGTGACCTCAGGAATGGAAGATAGATACATTTAACAGTGATACAGGGAAATGGGGATCCCAGGTCACAGGGGCCTACACTCCAAGAAGCCCTGCCTGGTGCATTTTTCCTTCAGAGACCATCACCTGTCGTTCTCTGATGCCCCTGCCTCTTTTCAATAGAAGAGTGAGCCATGGTGCCCCAGGCTAGTGAAGCTGGCACTTGGCCCTGGTCTTCAAGCTCATCAGTCCTGCCTCCAGCTCTAGGAATGTTCTGTCTTGTTTATTTTCCAAGAGAATAAGAGAGGACAAAGAGTTTCATTTAGAGGAGAGCGTCTACCTTCTAACACCTGCAAAATGACCATTTACTGTCAAACCGTGACGACCGTTTTGCCCTCCACACATCAGTTTTCACCTGGGAGGGACAGTGAGAGCTAGCAACAGTGACCAGCAGTGAGAGAAGTTGCCTTAATGTTACCATTGGCTAATTACTTGACGATGTCTCCCTCTCTCCCTCCCTCCTTTCCTTCCTTCCTTCTTTCCCTCCCTCCTTCCTTCCCTCTTTCCTTTCTTCTTTTCTTTTTCCTTCCCTTCATTCCTTTTCTGTTTTCCTCCTTCCTTATCCCACTCTTCTTTTCTTCCTCCCTTCCTCCTTCTTCCCTTACTATGGGACACTGAGCTAAAATGCTAGAGGTACAAAGTTGAGTAAGACACAATCCCTGCCCTTACAAAACTCTACAGTCTGGCCATGGATGGGGTACAGAGGTACCCACAGGAGAGAGCTGCCTCTACTGCTTGGAAGGTCAGGGAAGGCCAAGAGGAAGTAATGCCTGGAATGAGATTTAATAGACTATTGCCAGACAAACACAGGAGGAATGGCGGTGTAGGCAAAGAAGAAAAGTGTGGCTTGTGACATGAAATAGTGGGACCTCTGGGGACTACAAGTAACTTCATGTGACTGACTTGAGCCAACTGCATGCCTGCTGTGAAGAAAATGGGTGAAGAAGGTACAGGAAGAGATGATGCTAGGGAGTAAGTGGCCAATGGATATGTACAGCGAAATGATCCGTATTGTTAGTCACCACAGTGTGGGCAATGACCACTATCTAGGAGTCTAGGAAAACACCCAGGTTTCTGCTTGAAAGTGGATGATTTTCAGGCAAGATAAGCTATTCCGATTTTCAAAGGCCTACAGTACAGCCCAATGCCATGTGGAACCCCCCACCCCCCACTGTCAATAGTGCATTCTTCCTCACTGGGAAGAGAGAAGAGGAAGAGTTAACATTTGTAAAGCCCTTACAGTAGTGCCTAATTTGTGCTTAGAAATAAAGAAAGGGAACATGTATTTACTGAGTGCCGTGTGCCAGATACCGTCATAGGTATCTATTTAATTGCCTCACGACGATCATGAAAGTTAGGTCCAATCTCTTTGTATTATACTTACAGAAACTGAGTATCTTGGAGATAAGTAGCTTGCCCAAGGTTACAAAACTAATAAGTGGCAGAGCTGGATTCAAACCTAGATCCATCCAAGCCCATTTCGTTTCCACTCAGGGTGCCCACCACGATCATGGCGGGCTGGAATCTTACACATTTCTGCTTCACATCTGGGTGACAGTGAAAGCAGCTTGTCTCTGACCTTCAGGACGAGAGCCCCTTCATACTTGAGGCTGGAGAGCACCCATGAGAGTTAGCACGGTGTCCCATTGTGCTGTGGTACATAGGGTGGTTCGGCTGGTAGTATCTTTAGACCTGCACATCCGGACTCAAGCTCTGGGCCTTAGAACAGTTACTCTTGGAATTTGATGAGAACATGATTCCAACATAACCCAAGTGCCAAAGAAAGGAGCACTCAAAAGGGAAGTGAGTATTGATGAGGGAAGTAGGAGTTTACCCAAGTTTAAATAGCTTAAGATTAGCAGGATTCTCAAAGGAAACAACCAACAAAACTAAAAGACAACCTACTGAATGGGAGAAGAGATTTGCAAATGACATGTCTAATAGGCGTTAGTATCCAAAATATATGAAGAACTTACACAAGTCAACACCAAAACCCCAAATAATCCAATTGAAAAATGTACAGAAGACAAACAGACATTCCTCCAAAAAAAACCATCCAGATGGCCAACAGACACATGAAAAGATGCTCAACGTGACTCATCATCAGGGAGATACAAATCAAACTACAATGAGATATCTCCTCACACCTGTCAGAATGGCTAAAATCAAAAACCCCAGAAACAACAAGTGTTGGTGAGGACGTGGGGAAAAAGGAAACTTCGTACACTGTTGGTGGGCATTCAAACTGGTGCAGCCACTGTGGAAAACAGTATGGAGTTTCCTCAAAAAGTTAAAAATGGAACTATGCTATGATCCAGCAATTGCACTGCTGGGTATTTACCCAAAGAATGAAAACACCAATTCAAAGAGATACATGCACCCCTGTGTTTATAGCAGTATTATTTACAATAGCCAAACTAGCGAAGCAACCAAAGCATTTATCAATAGATGAATGGATGAAGAAGTGGTGTATATATACAGTGGAATATTATTCAGTCATTAAAAAGAGAAATCTCGCCATTTGCAACGATAGGGATGGATGCAGAGAGTATAATACTAAGTGAAATAAGCCAGTGAGAGAAAAATGAATAACATATGATTTCACTTACATGTGGAATTTAAGAAACAAAACAAATAAACAAAAGGGAAAAAAGGGGGACAAACCAAAAAACAGACTCTTAACTACAGAGAACAAACAAATGGTTACCATAGGGGAGGCGGATGAGCGGGAATGCATGAACTAGGGGAAGGAGAGTAAAAGTACACTTATCTTAATGGGCACTGAGTAATATGTGGAAGTGTTGAGTCACCGTATTGTCCACCTGAAACTAATGTAACACTGTATGTGAACTACACTGGAATTTTTAAAAACACATTAACATAAAAAACATATTTGCAGGATTCTCAGAGGCTCTCAGGCCCAACCCTTTTTCTCCCAGAAATCTCAAGAAAAAGGGACTTTTATTAGTGATGGAAGAAGAAGGTACATAGGTACTACTTTTAATAACCTTTTACAAAATCCTGGATGTTCTGATATATTTAAGAAGAAGTAAGAGTTACTGATTTAAAAAAAGATCCCAGGAAAAGCCTGTTCTTTCATTAACTAGCTATGTGACTAGAGGCAATTTACTTCCCATACCTCAGTTTACCCATCTGTATAAGATTTGGTCTGGGTAATTTTTTTAAAGATTTATTTATCTATTTATTTGAGACAGAGAGAGAGAGCAGGGGGAGGGGCAGAGAGGTAGAGAGAGAGAGAGAGAGAGAGAGAGAGAGAGAATCTTGAGTAGCCTCCGAAGTCTGATGCAGGGCTTGATCTCATGACCCTGAGATCATGACCTGAGCCCAAATCAAGAGTTGGACGCTTAACCCAATGAGCCACCCAGGTGCCCCAGGGCTGGATAATTTTTGAAAAATGCTCAAACTTTAAAATGTTGTGAGTCAATAAAGCAATAGAAATTAAGTTTCTTCTGATAAGTGTATTTCCTTCTTCTGGGCTCCTCTCTCCTGTGAAGACTGCCCAATCAGCCCACCCCTCAAGAGCACAGTAGTTCCGATGCTGTGAACCCCCTTCCTTCTCTTGCGTGTCCCCCGGGTTCTACCCATGTTATCTTCCCAAGCGCTTTAAGGCACCAGTTCATTTCCTTCATAGCACCTACCACAACATGGCATTGTATATTTACCGGTGTGTTTACTTTATGCAGACTGTAGCTCCCGCCAGACTGCAAATCCCACGAGAACAGCCACGCTACCTGCTTTGTTTACCAACACATATCCAGAGTCATAGCACAGTGCGTGGAACATAAAAGACACATGGTTAACACCTGCTGAATGGGTGAATCAGCCATTTTCCCTTTTTTGAGTGTTACGGTAGATATCATTGATGAAAGACTTATTAGGGGCTAGATTTTGTGCCTGGCATTTTGCATGCTTTACCCCCACGGACTCCCATTAAAACCCCACGCAGCTGGTGCCTTCTATTTTGTTGATGAGGATACTGAAACTCAAAGAGGTCGTGGAGTTGGTACACTCTAGGACCTGGACCTAAACCACATCTGGCTCACCCAGAGCCTGAGCCCTAAACCTCAAAGACTTGGGCTGGACACAAAGTAGGTCTTCAGGAGGTGTTTACAGATTTGAATCCCTTTGTGAAGGACCTAACAGATGATAGATGGAGGTCAGTACTTAGAACCCACGAGGATAATATTCCCAAACCCCAATGTGTGAGGTGGATTCTGACATGGTAGATAGACAATCTCCGTCTAACAGTGAAATTCATTCTCAGGTCTGTGGAGAGTTGAACAGAGATCCTTTCTTCCACTGTATGAGGGTGTGACTTCAATTTTTTCTCAAAATGCACATTTTTAATTAGAGTACTTTACGTGGGTTGCCAAGCTCCTGAGAATTAAAAGGACACTTGTGCCTGGGTGCAGCTACAGAAACTGATCCCTGGGTAAGCGCATAATAAAAATTACACAGAGAGCAACTGAAATTAAACCCACAGGGAAACCTTTTCACTCAGTTTCAAATACCTAGAAAATGACTTGGCAGCTACAGAATAAAGAGAAAAAAAAGAAACAGAAGTCAATGCCAATTTACCTAATTTTAGATGCTTTTTTCTGAGGGAATCCTTCTGAAAATCTAGAGTTGGCAAAGATTTTTGAGATTCTCATGTCTAAGATCCCCTTCTGCAGATGGGGTAGTGAGGCCCAAAGTAGTCATGTCAAGGTCAAAGCAAGGTCAAATCAAGTGAGCCATGAGTGGGAATGGAGAGAAGAGAAGATATAAGCATGTCCCATAGCTGCCCTTGTGGGCCCTTAAGCCACTGGGAGAAATTTGCTGTTGGTAATGAAGACGCAGTGGGGGGTGGGGGCAGGGAAGGGAAGCTTTCTGGCAATGTGGCTCTTGCTTTGTTTTCAGGAAAACTAACATACCAAGAAGAAGATCAGATGTCGAGGAACACAGTCATTTCTTGTTGCTGTTTCTCTCCAATACTTGATCTGACTAGTTGGAGCCCCTTCCATCACACTTGGACTCGCAACCCTCAGACGCAGTGCTGTCACTTACGGTCCCCTTAAGACTGAGAGTGGCACCAATAAGATCACGAAATCTCTGGGACAGGAATCAGAAAAATGTTCATGTGCTTAAAGAGAGAATGGGCCATGGGATGTGGGAAGGTAGCATGGTCTGCACTAAAATATGTCATTCAGAGGTCAGAATTGTCTGGTACGCTCAGCACTATGAGGGGAGGGATATGGCATCTGAGGGCTCACCAGAGCTATAAGGCTGGAATGTACATACATGTCGTAGGGTTTTCTGTGAACTATTTCTCCAAGCTTGATCCCATTCTGTGGTCACCAAACACCCTTCTTATAAATACTTCAGTGACCAGACACCTTGATTCTAGGAATAGAATATGGGCACGTACACAGGGGTGCTGAGAAAGGGTTTGAGCCTCAGGGAAGACAACAGTTTTGAGGTCCTCAGCAAGGGCAGAGAGCCGACCACCTTCCCAGGAGTTTTCTACTGATTCGCAACATGTTCGGGTCCAGGTCCCCTTCCCAGCCTGGTGGCCCCAGTAATGTGTCCCCAGCGTCTACCCTTTCACACACGATCATCAGCTCTGTGAGGACAGGAGGAGCATTCCTCACTGGGGCGAGGGGTCACTCTTGTTACAAGTAAGCGAACTGCCATTGTGGCCTTGGGTCCCCCTAAGCCTTCCGGGGTCTGTGGGCC
Source organism: Ailuropoda melanoleuca (assembly GCF_002007445.2). Taxonomy (NCBI): domain Eukaryota; kingdom Metazoa; phylum Chordata; class Mammalia; order Carnivora; family Ursidae; genus Ailuropoda; species Ailuropoda melanoleuca. The sequence goes on along the minus strand of NC_048235.1, from coordinate 24,635,581 downwards.
TGCCGCTAGGTGAGGGCCAGTCCCAAAGGCTGTTGATTCTCTGAGGTAACAATGGATCCCCATTCTTCACCACATGACGCCCCTTCTCCACCTCTCCCTGTGCCTCCCTGACGTTCCACATTCTTCCCAGAGCTACTCGACCCCCCGCCCCCCTCACCCCGCTCACTGGCTGCTCTCTCACAATCTGGGGCCACAAGGATGTCCCTGAACAGAGAACGGGGCTGGTCCTGACTTCATCACTCCCTTTGGTGAGGCTCTGGTTAAGGCTCTTTACTTCTCTCTTGCAGGTCTTTCTGAAAGGCCCGTGTTTCCGTTTTTCTCCCTCTTGCCTCCGAACCTGTCCCACAGCCCGGATGAAATCATGTAGAGGAACAGGATTTTTAAAAGCACCAAACCTTTTATAGATGTGCTATCCTAATAATAGTTCCACCAGCTCACATTTCTGTACATACTTCATGTACAGATATAAAGACCATAAAGACCCCTTTCTCCAACCATTCGCCGTTCAATAGGCAAATGTCCAAGACTGATGGACAGATGGCAAGAGATCTGAGGGTGACCTGATTTTGGCCGTTTTATTACCCCCCAAAAATATCGGTTCACTTCTGTTAACAAATCAGGATCTTTTCCCTTAAATCTAAGTCGCTTTCCTCCTCAATCTTTTAGTAATATAGGAAATGATCAGAATTTAATTCACAAAACATCTTCATTCGCTTGAAGGCAGTTCTAATGGTACCTTCCAATTTGCTTCTCTGTAAACAAACAAAATTCCAATTACCTTGATTCCCATATATCATTCCTTAAATTTTATTTTGTGTCCCACGCATCACTGTTTTTACTTCGTTAGCTAAAAGTCTGAGCAACTGCAACAATTTTTCTTTAGTATCAAGCAACACAATTTGAGAATCTCTGTTTTCTTATGGTTCTTCTATTAACAGACCATTGAACAGCTGTTCTGGACTAAAGGTGGGTATATTCTCTTTAAATGTTAATTTGTAGTGTAATTGTCTTCATAATCATAGTGATAGGGTATTTATAATATGGCTAAATAAATTCCTCATATAGCTGGGATTCTAGAGGAGAAAACAAGGAACGTGGGACTCTCTCATCTTTCCCACTGACCTTTTTTGAGAAGGTTCCCGGCTGGACACGGTGAGGCCCCAACCCATGTGGATCTTCCAGTTTATGTCCTCAGGGTAGACAATCATACAATGAGACAGTGTTCATGCAGGGGTTGGTGCTGCTAAGGACGAAACGTGCTTATGTAATAAATCTTGGCAGAAAAGCAAAATAATTCCCTACTCATAAAGGCTTTTTCTCAGTCTACTCTCTTCTGTGCCATTCTGAAAAAATCTGGAAATCCAACCAGCATCCTTTATTTTTAGTCCATCCAAAATTTTACTCGCTTGAGGCAAGTGGGTGCAGAGCTATCTTTAGAACCATCAACCAAACACCTTGGAAAGACAGATTATTGGTGCCTGGGCAGTTCTCTAGGTGTTTTTTTTTTTTTAGCTTAGGAGCCCCAAAATATAAATCTGAGGTGGAATGGGGGAACTGAAGTCTTGCCCATTGGGTCTCCCCCCTTATCTGCTCCTCAGGTACTTCCATGCACTCTTAGGGCTCCAAGAAGCAACTGGAAAACCACTGATGTAGGCCAAGTCCTTCATTTTGCAGATGAAAAAACATAGGCCCACAGGATGAAGTGACTTGCTCAAAATGCCCCCATATTTGCTGATGGAACCAAGAGGACGACTCAGGTTTCCTGACTTATATTTCTGTATCCCTTCCATCACACAGCACATAAGATACTATTGTGGCAGAAACGACTTCTTTCCTTATTATTAGGCAGAAAATTTCAGCTGAGAAACAGATGACTGGTTGGGGAAGTTTGCCTATTGAAGGCACGAGGAAATCAAATGATTAATCAAAAATAGACAGTAGCTCTTTTCTTTGACTGCAAGGAGAATGAAAATTGCAAGGGGAAAGCCAGCTTAAGAATTAATTCCTACAAGTGACTCCATTATACTTTGCTGTGGTGTGCTAGCCTGAAGGGTACCCTATTCCTCACCACCTGTGTGACTTAGAGCAAGGCAGTTAACTTCTCTGGGCCTTGGTAGCTCTTGTCCCCTCTGAGAACACAGCAGGGGCACTGTGTGGGCCATTGGGCACCATGATGAGCTGTTGTCTTTTCCAGATAGCACCCAAAATCAGTCCGTCCCTCTTTCCCTCCCTCCTTCCCTCCCTCCTCCCTGCCTTCCTCTCCCCTCCCTTCTTCCCTTGTCTCAGTACTTCTTATAGAGCCAGAACATCCTTAATCTTATATTATGTGGGAGTTTTGGTAGGTATTTTGTGCATTGAGTAATTGTTTTCCCAGCTGGACATTAATGGCGGGGGGACGGCTGTGTCTTTTTGTATCTTTAGCAGGTGTTTTCCTTTTCCTCATCTTCTAAGTGTCATCTTCCAAGGTGCAGGAACCCAGACCCTACAAAGACTCTACCTCTGGAATTTCCAGAAGCCCTGGGTGGTCTCATATGTGCTTCCATATAATCTCTTCAGCCCTCCTTTTCTCCTTTCTTTGCTCCAGACCTCCCTAGATGGTACCACGTCCATTCGGCACCATCCTACCTGCCCAGCATCACTGGCGTCTCTACCGGGCACTGCCACGCCCTCTGTTGCTGCTCCTAATTAGCTGCAGAAATTGACTAGAGTAGCTGTCTATATGTTCTTCCTTTCTTGGATGCGTGTGTGTGTGTGTGTGTGTGTGTGTGTGTGTGTGTGTGTGACTGTGTATTAGTGTGCTTTTACAATCCCCCTCCCAACTACTTACTCAGTCCCCAGGCTACTGGATATCTAGATGGGATTGTGCCTGCACTACACAAGAAATAAACATCACGCAGAGGGGGAGGCCCTAACCAGAGAGTCTTCGAGTCTTCCCTTTTGAGGAGAGAGCGAGTGCATTTTCATGGGGATGAGAATGCTAGGTAGGCCCATACTGTGGTTGCTGCTGTTATCTAAATATTTAATTATTGCAAAAAAGGGTGTCTTCTCGTGGCAGTCTCAGCTTTCCAGTAGTAAGAGAGGGCAAGCTGCATTGTGCCATCACATGTCTGTTTTGGTTTGCACCTTGTTGCCTATGGTACACGCACCAAAGCACGTCACAGACCAAGCTCAGAGTCAAGAGGTGGAGAAATATTCTCCGCCTCTTGAGAAAGAGTTGCAAAGTCAGTTCCAAGGGTACAGCAATGGAAAGAATTGTGAATGTTCTTGCAAACAACCATGGAGAGGCACGACATCAGGAAACTCGACCTTTCCCCAAATCCCTGGCTGACTTCTATCAAAGTCAGAACTTCTATCTTGGTCAGAACTTTGCTTTGTCATATGGTCATCCGTAACAGCAAGGAAAGCTGTGAATGTAGTTTATGTGGGCTGTTCCTCCTCCTGGAACAAAACTGTAGTTCTCTGAGCAACAAAGGGTGAGAGAATGGGAATTGGGTTGGTGTGAAATAAGAAGATATATCTATATATGTATCTGCCTCTGGTTCTTGCTAATATTTGGTCTTTGACCCTGATTCCTGACACAGAGTTCCTAAAACCTTGCAATTTCCTGAGTGAGAGGAGTGTCACACAGAGATCTTAAATCCCTTGGCATTTATTTCCTGGGTGAGACGAATGTCTTTTGTTCAAATGAGGCAACTCTTGGTAAGCTCCTACATGGGGTCTGGCCCCTAGAAAGACCAAGGCACGATTAGAAGGTTGGCACTTTCAGCCCTGTCTCCCGTCTTGCGGAGAGGGGAGAGGGGTTTGGAAAATGAATTAATAATCAATCATGCCTACATGATGGAGCAGACATAAAAATCCCCTAAGTACAGAGTTTGGAGAGCTTCCGAGATGGGTTTGACGTGGAGATGGGTTTGATGAACGCATCTGGGTGTTGGGAGGGTGCTGCACCCCAACTCCATGAGGACAGGAGCTCCTGCACTCGGGACACTTCCAGCTCCATCCTATAGACTACTTCATCTGGCCGCTCATTTGTCTCCTTTGTCATATTCTTTATTATATAATAAAGCAGTGAACATTCAGGGTTTCCTTGAGTAGCGTGACCCATTCTAGCAAGTGATTGAACACGGGGGGGGGGGGCGGGTTATGGGAAACTTCCATTTGTGGAAATCAGGCAGAAGTTGTAGGTAACCTGGGGACATGCTATGCAATTGGTGTCTGAGGTTGGGGACAGTCTTAACCTGGGGGGTCTGCGCTAACCCCAGGCAATTGCAGAATTGCTTGGTGTGGAAAACCTGTACACCCGGTCGCAGAAGCATTCTTCTGTGTGAGGAAAGGAGCACAGTGTGTTTTTCTAGACAGTTGGATATTGGCGGTGCCTGCCACACTTCACACGAGGAGCCGTAATAGAGACAATTCTGTGATCCTGCATGTCCATTCTCTTTTCCGTGGAAGACCGGGTGGTGGACAGGCACCATCGCTTCTCCCACCGCTCAATGGCAAAGCCTTTGTAACTGTGCCACTCTCCCTGGGGCCTCTGGGATTTGGTCCAGCAGACAGGCTCAGGCATTGCAGATGATTGAGTTCGGTCCCTCTGTCCCCCAACTCACGCAACACACATCACAGGTCTACCTCCCCCTCCCCCAGCTAGTACCCACCACGGCCAAGCGCAGGGCACGTCCTTGGCCGAAGACCGCAGCCACACTGCAGTGCTGGGCCTTTCATGGCCCAGGCCCTGAGGCTGAGCGTGGCGAGGCCAGCGTGTTATTGTCCATCCCACTGTGTCATAGTCATGAGATACAAAGCCCAGACAACTAGCAACACACTGTCTCACATGGTCCTTATGACCTAGAGAATCTGTATTCTTTTGTACCAGCCTCCAGCCTCTTTATTGGTGTGCCCTTTTGAAAAATTGAAATGTTCTCGAAGTCTGGAGGCAAGCTTCCGAGTGAACTGCATCTGAACTTTTTAAATTCTTTTTTTTCTTTCCTCTTGGTGTAATCTCAGCGGAGCCGGAGATGATCATCATTTTCATGAACACAAACTAAAGGTTTTGTTGCCTGTTGAGCAAAGTAGCTGCTTCCTATTGCAAAAGAACTGATTCCTATTCTCGTTGTGTCGGCGTCTTCATTAAAATTTCCATTATCCTCTTCCTTCCAGGGCAGTTATAGACGAAATTGTCCTGACCATGTTTCTCAAGCAAAATCGCTCCTGACTCAAAATATATGAAAGGGATATAGGAGGAGAAGAGCCACATTTCCCTAAATATAGATCATCTTGGGTAGGGAAAAAAAATTTTTTTTTTTTGTCCAGGCTTTTATAGTTATTTTAGGTCAGTATTATTAGCTTCATCAGCTGTTCCAGGCCCAGAAAAACAAATCTAGAATGAGTCATGGTGGCAGGGGTGGAAGACAGGTAGATGTTACATAAAAATGCTTTGATAATAATGGTGACCTCTTTGCTGGGGGCCTACTCTGAGCCAGATCGTGACCCCAGAGCCCTTATCTTACCTGTGCAACCCACAGCACCCCACACACTACAAGCTGGCAGCCAACTGGCCTTCTTGGGGACCTGGATGGGTAGGCCTGTCCCAGCACAGAGTGCCCATTCAGGCTCTGTGTTGTGCTAGGAGACCTTGGCCAAGTACTTTGTGTCCTCTGGGTCTCAGTTTTGTTATATGGAAACCAACGCTCGTCTAGTGCTATGATACCTTCCCTTTCCTCCTGCTTCATAAGGTGTTGAATGAAACTGAAATTGCTCTGTCAGGGCACCTGGGTGGCTCAGTCAGTTAAGCAGCTGCCTTCAGCTCTGGTCATGATCTCAGGGCCCTGGGATGGAGCCCCAGATCAGGCACCTTGCTCAGCAGGAAGTCTGCTTCTCCCTCTCCCTCTGTCCCTCCTCCTCCCCCTGTGCATGCTCTCTCTCTCTCTCAAAAAAAAAAAACAACACTTTTTTTTTTTAATGCTTTGTAAACTGGAAAACTCTATCCCAACATAAGAAAGATGGATAGCCAAAGATCATAGACAACAAATGTGAACCAGCCATCCCCAGTATGACCAACGTCAAGTTTCTGTCCCTCTCCTCTCCTCGGAATGGTGCCAGCCTTGCGCTCCACACTTCTGTTGGAGGCATAAGGAAAAGAGGCATCAAGCCCTTTGCCTCATGCTGCCATAGCTATCACTTCTGAGCGCTGACACTGCGCCGGGGAAAATCATTCACAGGTATTACTCACATGACCCTCGAAACAAACTGTTGTGCCTCTTCTATAGACAGAGACACTGAGGCTCAGAGAAGTTAGGGAACGTGCCGTTATCGTAACACGAGGAAGGAGAGAGCCTGGTTTCCAGTCCTTGCTTGCCTCACCTCATAGCCTGTGTTCTTAAGGTAGTTACATTTACTGGGGAAGAGGAAGAAACTATTGGTTTTGGAGGAAGAAACTCAGAAGAGATCAGAGTCCAACTCATCGTAGCCCAGCAAGCTAACGTACTTTTCTATCACCCTCTGGAAACAAAGCCCCTACGGGATTTTTTTCTCTCAATACCACCTTCATCAGCCCCATTTTTGCAAACACTTATTGCTTCTTAAGGGTCAGGCACACATTTTGTGTGTGTATAAATCTACTTAACCCTCATGCCAGTCTATGGGGTAGATACCATTATTATCCCCACTTTAAGGATGACAAAACTGAGGTGCAGAAGGGTTGTGGAATTGGTCTAAGGTATCGTGGCTACTGAGTGACAGAGACAGACCTGAACCCGCACAGTCTGATCTCAGAGCCTTTGCCACTACATTCTGTGCCTAGTAAAAGTTTCAAAAGGATACACATCAAAGGAGTAGCGGCTATGTCTCAGGAATTGGATTTAAGCAGGAAATAGGGAGAGAACGACTTTGACTTTATTTTGTCTACGCTTAAATCCTTTTGAAGATTTTACAGCACATATATATATGGATAGTTTTTATAATTAAAAATATATCTTCAGAGATTTAAATATTTTTGTTCTCTGTACAGTCGGGGCATTAAGTGTACATTAATTATTTGTCATGAGGGAACTGGCATTTTCTGGGAGAGTCCGGAAATCTAGAACAGATGCCAAGAGTGGTGGGTCCTTATGAACCTGGAGCCTGCATCTGTGGGGTCATACGTTCTCCTCCTCCACAATTTATCCCAGTGCAAGGCCAGCAGACAGGGCCTCCACGGCTGCAGTACGTGGATTTATATCCACCCCGAATCAGAGGGCAAACAAAAAATGTAAATTTCGGCAGCTGCCTTTGTGGGCACTGACCTCACAGGGCTCATTCAGTCTCAGACCTCACCCTGGGAGTGATTTCCCCACATCCGCTATAATTTATTGACAAGACTTGTTTCTCTTCCTGACTCTGAAGGAATTGCCCAGCACAATTTTAAACAAAGCACCACGCGGGTCAACGCAATGAACTGAATCACCATTTCCTCACGGTACCAGCCCTGCCCCCGGTAATGTTTTTCCCTCCATCGTCTCTCATTTTTGAAGACACTGGCAGCACAAATCATCTCCAGACATTTCCCATTGTCCCTCTGTCATCCCCAAACAAAGGCAAGGCCCCCAGTCTCCCCAGGGTGACCCAGGAGGCCGGTTGAGACCTCACAGCATTTTTCCGTGATGCCTTGCTGCAAGAAATCTTTTTGAGATGTTCATTCCCAGTGTGACAAGGATGCTAATTCAGAAATATGTGGGTTTCAAATTTCCCTGCTGTCCCAAATGTCATAAAATTACACAGAGTATAGCTTTCTATGTTTTGGACAAAGTAATGATATCATCACAGGACATTACCATCATTATTATTCCCAGGGAACTTGGAGGTATGGCTTAGGAGTGGCTACTGTCCAGATTACAATTTTAAGTTCATTTTGTTCTAATGGGGACAAATGCTACTATTTGAATGCTTCTCTGAATGTCACTACGTGTTCTGTAAATCATGACATCTGATCAACTGAAACCCCATTATATCTCACTCAACCCTTTGGGAAGTCAGGGTCGTCACCACGATGATTATATTAATGATCAATACCATTCACTGGAAGCTTTCTAGGTGCCAGGCAGTGGACTAAGCCCTTCTGCCAGTAATCCCCCAATTCCCACAACAAACTTTCCAGCATCGAGTTCTTGTTTCCATGTCACAGAGGCAGAAGAAGGGATTCTGAGAGGTTAAGACCTCCCAAATAATAAATCCTAGCACTTATAGACCAAGTGGGAGTTACCCTCACACTGCGAAGAGTTTGGGATCAAGCAGTTAAGGGAACGGACTGTTCTCAGGTTCTGTTAGAATTCCAGGTATCCCACCATCTGACCCCTTCTGTCTGCCACTGTTCCTGGCCCGGGACACTCCAGCGTGTCCCACAGAGGCTCCACGGCTGTACTCACCCTGATCCAGCTGCTTGCAAGGCCCTTCTCTCGCCTTCTGTCTGGGAAGACATTTGTCTCAACACTTAGCTCCCGCACCACACCTGCTAGGAAGCCGTGTCACCGTCTCTCCCACCCACACACGCTGTCGACTTGGACCACGGGGCTGTTTTGTTCCACTATGCTCTGCACAAAGGTTTCTTACAAAACCCATGACATTTCATGTTGGTATTTGTTTTTACGTCTCTTTTTAGTCCTAAGCGGTCATCACTTTCAGGCCAGATCGTGTCATCTTCGTCTTCATCTTCCCACCTCCTAGACCCGTGTCTGGCAGTCACTAGGTGCTCGGCAAGTATCCGTTGCATCAGTGCATGAGTGGAGGAACGGACGAACGAATCAATACCTCTAAAACTTACAGGAATAAACATATCAGCACTGTAACGTGTGTTTGCTGTGTTATTTGAGAATATTCAATTCTGTTAGAAAAGACAAGAAAACAGCAAGATGAAGGAAAGTCCTAAGATGCACGAGATACGGATTATGAGTAGCAGGTCATTCATGGGACATAGATAAAAGTCACGAAATGTGTTAGATACAGGTTAAGTTAGTAACCCGCGAGACAGAGACACGGGTCAAGTTAGTAAAGCGTGTATTGCTGAACATGGATAGAAAAGGCCAGGAGGACCAAGAGACAACAGATATTCATGAACCTCTAAGAATACACGAGAAATATGAGATACCTCATATTTATGTGCTCTTAACCTGACCACCCAGTAGTGAAACCCCTTCTGGCATCATGTACCCTTTGCTTAAGAAATGCGGATAAAATCCATAGCTCCTCGTCAAGCTTAGTGGCAACCTGAGGCTCTTGGTCTCTGCCAGGGGACTTGCTCTGGGTCTCCCTGAGAGAGCAAAGCTGTGTTGGCTTTAGGCACCTTCAGGCTGAGCCCTGTTGCTTCAACCTTATCTCTGTCTGCATAACTCATGCTCAGTGGGGCCGGCTGATGAGGCACAGAGAGACAGAGACTGTGTATGGACATCACAGTGGTTCCCCCACCCCACCCGCACCCTCTCTCAGTTGCGTTTCCCTACCTTATCTGCCCTTGCTTGCTTCTAGCTGTGTGTTTAAACGAATTCAAGAACTGTTTCGAGAATATTCGTTTGGTGCGAGCCCTTCTGCTCTCTGACCTCTGGGATAGTTTGCGTGGTAGTACACTCGTAGGCTACCATCGCCTCGGAAATTTTCCAGTGAGGATGTACAGTTCCTATTAACACCAATAGAGCTTCCATCCTTTGGAAGCCAAACATGGCTACTCCCTGTCAGACTGACCAGTCTTTTCTCCAGCGACTAGAAGGAAAGAGAACACTGAAGGTACTAGAGATCTCTACATCTAGAGCGCACAGCAGAAATACTGAGATTATAGACACACTGAACATTCTTTCGAACTCGGGCTGGGGTTGTGGGCCTCTCTTTTTGTGCAAAACATTTATGACAAATCTTAAGGGAAAATTGTCTGGCCAAGAAGCTTTATGCTTAACTAATGTAGATCTGAGTCTCTGAGTCTTTTCTCCAAGAATAAGTAAGTAATTTTATTTTTATTTTTTTCTCAATGTCAGAGCAGCATAAGCCCACACAGATATGCCCTTGAAGAATTTCTCAATTGCACCCTGTATAGCCAGTTTGAATTCCTATGCATGTGGACCAATAAAGAATTATTATCTGCCTGAATGGGATATTGGCTGTCTGAGCTGGTTCCTAGCATGTGATGTTATTTCAGACTTTCATTCTTGTTTATTGGCCATTAGTAGTATTACAAGTCCTGTTTATTGCTGCTGGTTTCACACAGCTCAGATTCATGTGTAAAAAAAAAAAAAACGCCTTCTCTCCTGAGTCATATTTAAATTTATTCATATTGAGTTCCAGGACTTTTCCCTTCCTTGGACAAGATCTATGCTAAATGAACCTTTAGAGCCACTGATCTTCTCCTTCAAAATTCTATCAAATGGTCCCTTTAAAAGGGATTTTTTAAATTATGTTAATCACCATACAGTATTTCATTAGTTTTTGATGTAGTGTTCCATGCTTCATTGTTTGCGCATAACACCCAGTGCTCATTGCAATACGTGCCCTCCTTAATACCCCTCACTGGGCTAACCCATCCGCCCACCCCCCTCCACTCTAAAACCCTCAGTTTTTTTCCCTGGAGTCCATAGTCTCTCAGGGTCCATCTCCCCCTCTGATCCCCCCCACACACATTTTCCCCTTCCTTCTCCTAATGTCCTCCATGCTATTCCTTATGTTCCACATATAAGTGAAACCATATGATAATTGTCTTTCTGCTTGACTTATTTCACTTAGCATAATCTCCCCCATTCCATCCATGTCGATGCAAATGGTGGGTATTCATCCTTTCTGATGGCTGAGTAATATTCCATTGTATATATGGACCACAGCTTCTTTATCCAGTCATCTGTTGAAGGGCATCTCGGCTCCTTCCACAGTTGGGCTGTTGTGGGCATTGCTGCTATGAACATTGGGGTGCATGTACCCCTTCTTTTCATTACATCTGTATCTTTGGGGTAAATGCCCAGTAATGCAATTGCTGGGTCATAGGGTAGCTCTATTTTTAACATCTTGAGGAACCTCCACACTGTTTTCCAGAGTGGCTGTACCAGCTGGCATTCTCACCAACAGTGTAAGAGGGTTCCCCTTTCTCCACATCCTTGCCAACATTTGTTATTTTTTGCCTTGTCAGTTTTTACCATTCTAAGTGGTGTAAGGTGGTATCTCAATGTGGTTTTGATTTGAATTTCCCTGATGGCTAGTGATGTTGAACACTTTTCCATTTGTCTGTTAGCCATTCGTATATCTTCTTTGGAGGAGTGTCTGTTCATGTCTTCTGCCCATTTTTTGACTGGATTATTTGTTTTTTGGGTGTTGAGTTTGAGAAGTTCTTTATAGATCTCGGATACCAGCCCTTTATCTGTAATGTCATTTGCAAATATCTTCTCCCATTCCATGGGCTGCCTCTTAGTTTTGTGACTGTTTCCTTTGCTGTGCAGAAGGTTTTTATCTTGAGGAAGTCCCAAAAGTTCATTTTTGCTTTTGTTTCCCTTACCTTTGGGACATGTTTTGAAAGAATTTGCTGTGGCCGATATCGAAGAGGTTACTGCCTATGTTCTCCTCCAGGATTTTGATGGGTTCCTGTTTCACATTTAGGTCTTTCATCCGTTTTGAGTTTATCTTTGTGTGTGGTGTAAGAGAATGGTCCAGTTTCATTCTTCTGCATGTGGCTGTCCAATTTTCCTGGTGCCATTTGTTGAAGAGGCTGTCTTTTTTCCATTGGATATTTTTTCCTGCTTTGTCAAAGATTAGTTAACCATAGAATTGAGGGTCCATATGTGGGCTCTCTATTCTTTTCCATTGATCTATGTGTCTGTTTTTGTGCCAGTACCATGCTGTCTTGGTGATCACAGCTTTATAATATAGCTTGAAGTCAGGCAACATGATGCCCCCAGCTTTGTTTTTCTTTTTCAACATTTCCTTGGTGATTCAGGGTCTTCTCTGGTTCCATACTAATTTAAGGATTTTTTGTTCCAGCTCTTTGAAATATGCCATCAGTATTTTGATCGGGATGGTGTTGAAAGTATAGACTGCTCTGGGCAGCATAGACATTTTAACAGTGTTTATTCTTCCAAGCCATGAGCATGGAATATTTTTCCATCTTTTTGTGTCTTCTTCAATTTCTTTCATAAGTATTCTATAGTTTCTAGAAGTATAGATACTTTACCTCTTTGGTCAGGTTTATTCCAAGGTATCTTATGGTTTTTGGTGCTATTGTAAATGGAATCTATTCTCTAATTTCTCTTTCTACAGTATCACTGATGAATATGGACGCCAAAATTCTCAATAAGAGCCTAGCCAATAGGATCCAACAGTACATTAAAAGGATTATCCATCACGACCGGGTGGGATTTATTCCTGGGATCCAAGGGTGGTTCAACATTCACAAATCAATCAGTGTGATAGAACACATTGTAAGAGAAGAGACAAGAACCATATGATCCTCTCAATTGATGCAGAAAAAGCATTTGACAAAATACAGCATCCTTTCCTGATTATGCTCTTCAGAGTGTAGAGATAGAGGGAACATTCTTCAATTTCATAAACACTATCTATGAAAAGCCCACAACAAATATCATTCTCAATGGGGAAAAGCTGAGAGCTTTTCCCTTAAGATCAGGAACACGACAAGGATGCCCACTCTCGCCACTATTGTTCAACATAGTACTAGAAGTCCTTGCAACAGCAATCAGAAGACAAAAAGAAATAAAATGTATTCAAATTGGAAACGAAGAAGTCAAACTCTCTTTGCAGATGACATGATACTTTATGTGGAAAACCACCCCCAAATTACTAGAATTCATACAGCAATTCAGTAATGTGGCGGGATACAAAATCAATGCCCAGAAATCAGTTGCTTTTCTGAAGGGGTTTGTTGAGCATCACGTTGTGACCTTGCTTGTGAACGTTTAAAAGCTCCTCACAATCAAGATCTGGTTCAGTAACTGGAAGAAAGGAAGGAAGGAAGGAAGGAAGGATGGAAGAAAGGAAGGAAAGAAGGGAGGAAAGAAGGGAGGAAGGGAGGGAGGAAGGGAGGAAGGGAGGAAGCAAGGAAGGAAAGAAGGAAGGAAGGAGAAAAGGAAGGAAGGAAAGAAGGGAGGAAGGAAGGAAGGAAGGAAGGAAGGAAGGAAAGAAGGGAGGAAGGAAGGAAGGAATAAAAGAAAAAGAAACGCCTACATCTGATCTTGTGTATTGAATTTACTTTCTGTCTTCTTATAATGGGATGATATTCCATCATTCAGCCTCCACCAGAGCAGCACTGTGACATCTATGACTTGGAGAATGTATAATGCTAGGAAAATAGCCCTATGGGGCCTCAGGGCCGCTGATGTGTCTGTGACCCCATAGAGGTGCTCATTGGCAGTACGTAACAGAATCAGGCCCGGGGTTTTATATACTGGTGAAAATAAATAGCACTTGGTGTTCCTTGGGACTTTTCATCCTGAGATCTCCATGGATCTGTGATGGTATGATCATGCAGAATTTCCACTGGGAAGGTTTCTCCTTTGGTCTTGCGGTGGTCTATTTACAACCCAATTAAAATCTCTGCAGCTGAGAGGAAGACCTGTACTCTTGGTTCCCTGAGGCCGACTCCTGATATGATGTGGAGCCCCGGTGAGCTGGCTCTTCCATAGGCCACAGGACGGAAGACTGAGATAGAGGGACGTATTGGCTCACCCTGGACCAGAGTCTGGGCTCCCACACTCCAGGTGTGCTCCCCAAGAGGGCAGCATCCAGACCAAAGCCTGAACTTTCTGGGCTCCCATGACAGAACCAATGGCTGACCCCCAGGGCCTCCCTGGTACCTGGAAGCAGAAGTGGTGGCTCCCTGCTCAGCTTCCTGTGGCCACAGCCCCTTCCCCAGCATCTGTCCCATCTCTCCTCCCCAGCTTGAATTCCCTTGGAAGACTCAACCCTTGGAAATTAGCCTTAAAACTGAAATATGCTGAGGGAGGCAACCCATTGTCTTTGCATCACATTAAGATGCAAATGACTGGCATCAAATGCTTTCCTGACAGCTGGTTTTTGCTGGGTGCACTCTGGACTGTGCTGTGCCAGGGAAGGAAAATGCAGAAGTGCAAGTCAAGGTCCTCAACAGAGGTAGAAACCTGAAATGTTGCGCTCTTGGTCCAGAAAGTCTTTGAAGTGTGTGGGCAGTGCCGGCTGAGGAAAGATGGAGTCCATCGGTTACTTCTTCCGTGTATTGAATGCTCTGGTCCTGCTGTAAATGTTATAGAGTCCATGTGAATGTCTGCTATCCCTTGCCCTCCAAAACAGGTCAGTTAAATGGCCAGATCGAATGTGCCCAACTTGAGGCCCTTCCCCTTTGTATTCTGTCTCTGATGCCCTTTCTGTCTGCCTCTAGGGTTTCTCTTGCTGTGGAGATTCAGGGTTGGGATTTTTACTTTGTTTATAGAGGCCGACATGACTTCTCAGGAATTTGGCTAGGCCTCAGATCTTCCCTGTTCCAGCAGATTGTGGGGACTGGAATAAAGGAGGAGGGGTGAGCCGCTTCCCACTGCTCCAAGCAGGAAAGGGGTCTGTGGTCTCTGGGGTCAGCTCATTGTTGCATTTCTCAAGTGCAGGAAACACAGTGAATAGGGCACCTACTGTTTACCAGTTTCTTTTCCATTTACAACAGGGCTACCCCCAAAGACTTCAGCTCTCCCAGATCTTTGTGCATCTCCCTGCCACGCCCCTCATCCTTTCTCTCCTTCTGGAGCATTTCCCCTCCATCCTTCTCAGATACTCATTGCTCTGACTTTTCTTGTCACACTGTGCTCAGAGCATAGGACTTGAAACACGTTCCTGTTAAATTACAAATTACCAAGAAGAGCTTCGGCTCTTACCTCTCTGGGGGTATTGCGTTTTAATACGGAACAAAGGCTTACATTTAAAAAAATTAATTTCTCATTGGGAGATTTCAGCTGTGATATAGGAGGGGAGCACAGGAGGGGAGGTACCATCAGGCCTTCCCAATATCCCCAACGTCCTGGACTCAGGAGGTGACTTGGAAAAAGGAGAATCAAAGTCATTATTCATCACTCCCTGTATCTGCGGTGATGTGCCTGACCTGCAGTCACTTATAGTCCTTGCTTTCCTAAAGAAATAATCTAATCCACCTTCTCAGACAATGCCTGGAGTTCTTCTAGAACATTCCAGAATTATGCTTAATCAATAGTGCAAAAATCAGAGAATTCACTATCTTACTAGCCGGGCCGGCCATTGACAGTCATCCATAAATATGGATAAGCTCTCCTCTGACATTTACTCACCGGTTCTTAGTTCTGTGCTTGAAGTCTTGTGGGTTAACTCTCTTCTCTCTTGCATGTGCTTTCAAAAAGCTGAATTCAACAGTTATATCCTTGTTCCCCAGTTGTTTCTTCTACAAACTGTAAGTTATTCCGGAAGAGTGAATTGAGCTAAAAACCCAGAGGGAGGATATGCTTTTGGGGAGATATAATGGTTTTCAAATAAGGTCACAAATTCATTGACCTATCTCTTATCACAAGATAGGGTCTACGTTTCTTCCCCTTGAATCCAGGCAGGATTGTGGCTGCTTTGACCAATAGAATATGGTGAAGTGATACCAGGTGAACCTTGATTGCTAGAACTTGATCTTGGAGCTTCAAGCTGCCATATAAGAAACCCAACTATCCTCAGCTGCCATTCTGTGAAGAAGCCCAAACCCCACGGAAAAGCATCAATAGACAGTTCCAGCCTTCAGGTCATCCCAGTACGGACACTAGACATAGGAATGAAGATGCCTCGAGATGCTTCTGGCCCCCAGAAATCTGAGTCATCCCCAGCCATTCCTGTCCTATCAAATGAAGCCCCACACATATGGAGTAGAGATAAATTGTCCCTGACAAGCCTTCCTCAAATTCCTGACTCTCAGAATCTGTGAGTATAATAAAACTATTGTGTTTTCATATCATTGGATTTGGGGCTGGTTTACTACATAGCAAGAGATAGCTCGAACAGATTTCAGCCCCTAAATCACTTTGGCCATGGCAGCTTCTGCCCAAGAGGAACATTATCACTAAATCCCCTTATTCCTTAAACTTGGCTATTAAATTTATTAATCTTGCCTTTAAATGACAACTTCCTCCAGAGTACCAGGGAAAAGCAGAAATCTCATAAACTTCAGGAAGTAATCACAGAAATAGATAATGCTTCAAAAATAGTGCCGAGAGAATTCAAATCTCTAAATGTTGTGTCTTACTGCTTAATAGTACATCCCCAGTGCAAACTGTTAGTTTAAGCTCTTTTTTTTTTTTCAGATAATAGAGACTTCTGGAGTCCTTATTCTATCATCCAGTATTAATTATGCCATGCTCAGCCCAGCGTCTTCAGAGGGAGGGAAGCCCACTTGGCTGTGCCATGTGAATGAGTCCTGCAGGCTTCTGTGCTCTAGGGTGGAGGTGACGGTCATACCTGCCTCCCAAGATTGTGATGAGGATGAGAAATCAAGTCAGAAAACTGGTTGGCACCCAGTCCATGCTCACTATTGATCTCTGAAGAATTGATCATATGTCTTTTATGTCTTCAACTGAGTTGTTGAAAGAAACGCTGGACAGGACAGGGCCCATGGCAGGCCCACTACTGGCGGCCATCTCCAAGCCAGGGATCGACTCTTGGATTCCATAACCGACCGGCTTCAAACAGAAGCTCCACAGAAGCAGGGATCAGGCTCTAGGTTTTCTTGCTGACATCCCATGTGATTAGAACAGTGCCCAGCAGGCAGTAGGGACTCAGGAAAGATGTGTTGAATAAATGGATGTCATTCTGTGAGTGCTCTGTCCTTAGCCTCGTCCTGTGCCTGGGAAGTCCATGCTATGCAGCCCTCCAGCCCAAGGCGGGTCCTGCCTCCTTCAGAAGAGAGTTTCAGAGGTACGGAGTCCAAAAGGTCACGCATAGAGCTCACGAAAGTGACAGCTCCCTCTGCGACACCTATTTTCCACTTCCTAATTACCACGATGTTTAAGCTATAACACGAATAGCCGCATTAAAATCATTTGTTATATGTAAAGCAGGGGCATAACACATTGGTAATTAAGGTCTCCCTCTGTGCCAACCTACATGTTAGAGGTATAATTAAGTGTAAGAACCGCTTAGTTTGCTAGCCATTATTACTGGGCTTAAACATATATTCAGCCAGTTATTAGTGAAATTCTACAGTGTCCTGAGGAACTATTGTTTTAATAAATGGAGCGAGAGTTTTCCACCCAGTTCTAGGCTTGCTTCGGCGATCTTTGGCAGAGGACTGGTGGCATAATTTTCTGGTGTCTGCTTGCTCTCCATTTTCAGTATGGAAAACTCAGATCTGGGGCACTATAAGGACAGTAAGAACAACCTCTTAACACTCTTTCCTGGTTCACAATGGCCATAGAAGAGAATGTTCTTCCTTCTGAGATTTGCTGCTCAGAGACTCTCTGTTTCATGTAAAACAAGAAAGACGTAAGGATAATCCCAGTTCTCCTCACGTTTGCTCCAGGAATCAAGGGCTTATAACCAAGCGAACAACGTCTATTTATTTATTAAGGCCTTGCTTTGTCCATATCCCTAAGCTAGGGCTCTATTAAAATAGTATGTTTTTGAATTGTGCTAGCGTTATTAATTGCCATATTGAAATAATTGCATCTCCATTGTATTAAAAGGAGGCAGGAAAGCAAAGATGGTGAAGGAAGTGAGGTGGCTAATCCCCTCCTACTGGCTTCTTTCTTTTTTTTTTTTTAATTTTATTTATTTTATTTGAGACAGAGAGCAAGAGAGAGAGCAGGAGCAGGGGGGAGAGGGAGAAGCAGGCTCCCTGCTGAGCAGGGAGCCTGATATGGGGCTTGATCCCAGGACCCTGAGATCATGACCTGAGCCAAAGGCTGACACCTAACCAACAGAGACACCCAGGCGCCCCTCTCATACTGACCTCTATTGGCCTATGGGGAGGGTGAGCCTTTAACATGGAGGAAGATCCCAGAAAGGAATGGAGACCTCCCCCATTCTCTCTTGAGACCGGCTTTGCATGCTCTCTTCCCAGGTCCTCAAGCTACAGCTCCAAAAGTTTCCTGTAGGAGGGGCTCTACAGTGGTTATCAATAGAAAGATGTGTCTTGAAGCTTCAGTGGTATAGTGAGCCCCTGAATCATTTGTTCAAGATGACCTAATGGGGCCGAGAAGAAGTAATAGAGTATGAACGCATTAAAGGGTCTGAGGCCGTCTCTTAGAACAGCTTCTACAAGGGTGCCTGGGTGGCTCAGTTGGTTAAGGATCCCACTCTTGATTTCGGCTCATGTCATGATCTCAGGGTTTTGAGTTCAAGCCCTGGCGCCGGCCATGCACTGAGCATGGAGCTGCCTGGAATTCTCTCTTTCCTTCTCCCTCAGCCCCTCCTCACTCTCTTTCTCTCTCTCGGAAAAAAAGAAAAAAAGGTCCTGCAGATCTCTTGCTGGCTGGGGGCTAGTGGACCCTACTACCCATCCTTGGATACCTCTCTCTTCAGTGCCTGGCACTCAGGAAGGGCTCAATGCACGTTTGTGGAAGGAAATGCCTCCCATGAGAAAAGAAGGAGCATTTCTCCTATCCACCATGCAGTGTTTTCAGAGATGTGTGCGCGGATGATCTTTGGTCTCCCTTGATACTCTGTTGCTCTGACAGTTACAGGGAGAGAAAGGTGTTTGCCTCAAAATAGATACTATATGCGGTGTTATTGGCTGACAGAAAGGCCAAGGGAGAAGTGGTTTAGAGAATTGTGTTCAATAGGCATTGGAACGGGGAAATATGTTAGATTCTGGAACCACAAAGATGAAAAATACACACAGACGCATTGGCAACCCCCAGGAAGTGCTCACCAGAGGTCCCTTCATGCTGAGCCCCAAGCCTGCTGCGTTTGTCAAGGCTGCATCATAAAAATCGGAGTAGTGACCTGGAAGGATGGAGTTGGGGCTGCGTGCTTGCTCTAGGATTGGCTCCTACCCCCAGCACAATGTCTCCCACCCCTCTCTGAGACAGGCTATTGTCTGAAGTCTTAACTCCAAATGCTTCTGCAATGCTCTACCTCGCCAGGAAGCCCTCCCCAGTCACTTCTCTGTACCTGTAGCTTTCCTTCCTGGAGCGAACTGCACTGCTCCCAGGAAGGACAGGGGTCATCGTGAATTCTGCACTGAGAAATCAATCACTTACAGAGTGTGGGGTTGCAGGCGAGAGGACACCTCCATATTTGGCAGCTTCCATAATGGGAATATCACCTAAATCATTCTCTGTAATGCTCACACGATCCTGTGTGACCACTAGCGTCTTATTGATACATGAGAAAACTGAGAGTCCTAAAAGTAACTATTCTCATCCATGTTAGCTGCATGTCTAACATGTCTAGGGGAGGCATGGTCCCGGGGAGGCAAATTTGAAGAAGACAGGTACACTTTCGACCCCCACAAAGTGTGTGGTCTTGCTGGGGATATAGACAAGGAAGTGGCCATTTCACAGAGAGTAAGAGTGTAGCACGCTAGGGGAACACGCGAGAAGGAGCCTCTCGCCCACGGAAGAAGTGATATGGAAACAGACATATATGAGAGCAGAGTTTCAGGGATGTCAAGGGGAAAGCATGGAAAAGTGAAAAGAGAAAAGGGGAAAGGAAAGAAAGAGCTTTCTGGGCAAAGGAAACCTTATGTGTGGAAGATCTTAGGCTTGAAGGAAAGGCAGGGACAGTGTGGCTCAACCACACCTTCCTCCAGAAAAGATTGATAGTTCTCACAGGATGTAAAAGCTGGAATGAGAAGGCATAAATCAAAAAGAGGAAGTAAGAAGGAATCAAAACAAGGGTGGGGATTTTGAAGGGAGCCAAGAATAAGACTTTAAAGACTGCATTCCGTAATAATACGTGTGCTTCTCACAAGGGAGCCACTAATTTCACTCTAAACTATTTAAGAATCAACCCCGAAAGGAAAAGCTGGTGGCCTCTCCAGACGAGACTTCCTCAGGGGAATGTGACTCTGGACCACAGAGGCCCCCAGGCTCTAACTAAGCAGGTCACAATGCTCCGCTGAGGGTGGCCTTGAGGCATCCCCATGATGATGTCTGTCCATCCCTCCCAATGTACCCCTCAGGAAAACGATTCAGCCAGTGGCCATGCCAACGTCATCCAGGAGCCCCCCCCCTCTGTTCATGTGATTTAATCCTAAGAAAGATCTTAAAATAGCCAAGAGATCAGAAGATCTATTTGTCCTTCAAACAATTGTCCCTAGCATAGACTCATCCTGCCAAATTTTTGGAGGGTGCCAGTGATTAGCTGCAAGCTGTACTTCCTTACAGATAGTTGCCATTCAGCCTCTCTACACAGTCAGTTAAACACAGACCATGTGCTTTCACATACAACCAAGCTGAGGGGAGATGTACTCAGATGAAAAGCTACATCCCTCCTCTCTCAAGTCCTACCTGAATGTCATCTTCTCTACAGGAGCTTTGTATGTTTCCAAACCGAAAGTTGCTTCTCCCTCCCCTAAACTTGCAGCATGTTTTACCCTTTCGAAGGCACTTATCAGGTTGGGTCTCGTGCTGAATGTCTACAGTTCACCTCCTTTGATGTGCTCAGCACAATGCCGCCCTCACACTCACAGTCAAGAAAAGCTCATTGAATGAAAGCAATACCCTCCAAATCACAACTTCGAAAATAATTCCTGTTTTTCACGTGACGACCTTTTTATTGTGCATGTAGGTTCAGCCATTTGTTCAGAAGACGTACATGGTGGCCTTTAATTTCTTTGTGCAATGGTTTGTGTTCGATGTTGAGCCTCCTCGGTTTGCGTGAGACCTTTTGTGACCTCCCCGTCTACAATGTGAGGTCATGGGTAAAGGTCATATCCTCTGAGGGAATGTAAGAGCAGATGGGACAAGGAACTGGAAAAAAATGTAATGCAGGAAACAGCCTTGACCTCTGGCCCTGACACACAGACTTGCTGGATTAGAGATGCTTACAGGGCAACAGGGCCTAATTTGGTTTTAAAATACAAAGGCGAACATTCACCGAGCCCTTGATATGTAAGAGGGATTGTGCTAGGCTTCTTAAAACATTTTGGTAGGCGTGAGTTGTATCATTTCACCATCACAATGACCTGTGCATTACTATGATCATTTTTTTTAGCCGTGGACACTAAAGCTCAGAATAGTAAAGTCAACTACTCAAGGCAGCATCATTAGTAATTTGCAGAACAGGGATTTGACCTCAAATCCATCTGACTTCAAAGCCTAGGCCTTTTCCAGCTGAGAGGGGTGAAATCCAGTCCTGCCAATTGGGAGACTCAGGGCATGTCACTTAACCTCCGAGTCACATAAGGATCCATTTCCTCATTTAAAACCACAGGCATCTTTGGGGTAAATACCTAGTAGTGCAATTGCTGGGTCATAGGGTAGCTCTACTTTTAACTTTTTGAGGAACTTCCATGCTGTTTTCTGAGGTGTCTGCACCAGCTTGCATTCCCACCAACAGTGTAAGAGGGTTCCCCTTTTGCCACATCCTCGCCGACATTTGCTGTTTCCTCACTTGTTCATTTTAGCCATTCTCACTGGTGTGAGGTGGTATCTCATTGTGGTTTTTATTTGTATTTATTTCCCTGGCAGCAAGTGATATTGAGCAGTTCTTCATGTCTGTTGGCCATTTCTATGTCTTCTTTGAGAAATGTCTGCTCAAGTCTTCTGCCCATTTTTTGATTGGATCATTTGTTCTTTGAGTGTTGAGTTTGATAAATTCTTTATAGATTTTGATACTAGCCCTTTATCTGATAAAATATTTGCAAATATCCTCTCCTCTGTCCTTTGTCTTTTGGTTTTGTTGACCGTTTCCTTTGCTGTGCAAAAACTTTTTATCTTGATGAAGTCCCAATAGTTCATTTTTGCTTTTATTTCCCTTGCCTTTGGTAATGTGTCTAGCAAGAAGTTGCTGTGGCTGAGGTCACAGAGGTTGCTGCCTGCGTTCTCCTCTAGGATTCTGATGGATTCCTGTCTCACACTTAGGTCTTTCATCCACTTGGAGTTTATCTTTGTGTGTGGTGTAAGAGAATGGTCCAGTTTCATTCTTCTGCATGTGGCTGTCCAATTTTCCCAACACCGTTTGTTGAAGAGACTGTCCTTTTTCCATTGGATGTTTTTTCCTGCTTTGTCAAAGATTAGTTGACTGTAGAGTTGAGAGTCCATTTCTGGGTTCACTCTTCTGTTCCTTTGATGTATGTGTCTGATTTGTGATAGTACCATACTATCTTGATGATTACAGCTTTGTAATAGAGCTTGAAGTCCGGCATTGTGATTCCACTAGCTTTGATTTTCTTTTTCAGCATTCCTCTGGCTATTCGGGGTCTTTTCTGGTTCCATACAAATTTTAGGATTATTTATTCCAGCTCTGTGAAAAATGTTTTCAGTATTTTGATAGCGACTGCATTGAATGTGTAGATTGTTCTGGGCAGCATAGATTTTTAAACAATATTTGTTCTTTCAATCCATGAGCATGGAATGTTTTTCCATTTCTTTGTGTCTTCTTCAATTTCTTTCATAAGTGTTTTGTAGTTCTTAGAGTACAGGTCCTTTACCTCTTTGGTTAGGTTTATTCCTAGGTATGTTATGGTTTTGGGTGCAATTATAAATGGGACCAATTCCTTAATTTCTCTTTCTTCTGTCTCATTGTTAGTGTATAGAAATGCAACTGATTTCCATGCATTGATTTTATATCCTGCCACATTGCTGAGTTGCTGTAGGAGTTCTAGCAATTTTGGGATGGAGTCTTTTGGGTTTTCCACATAAAGTATCTTGTCATCTGTGAAAAGTGAGAGTTTGGCTTCTTTGCCCGTTTGAATGCTTTTTATTTCTTTTTGTATCTGATTGCTGGGGCTAAGACTTCTAGTTCTATGTTGAACAATAGTGGTGAGAGTGGGTATCCCTGTCTTGTTCCTGACCTCAGGGGAAAAGCTCTCAGTTTTTCCCCATTGAGAATGATATTCACTGGGGACTTTTTGTATATGCCCTTTATGATATTGAGGTGTGTTCCCTCTATCCCTACACTGTGGAGAGTTTTAATCAAGATAGCCTGCTGTGATGATCTGAAGGGGCACATGCACCCCAATGTTCATAGCAGCAATGTCCACAATAGCCAAACTATGGAAAGAGCCAAGATGTCCATTGACAGATGAATGAATAAAGAAGATGTGGTGTATATATACAATGGAATATTACTCAGCCATCAGAAAGGATGAATACTTACCATTTACATCAATGTAGATGGAACCGGAGGGTATTATGCTGAGCAAAATAAGCCAATCAGAGAAAGACAATTAGCATATGGTTTCACTGGTATGTGGACTTTAAGAAACAAAACAGAGGATCATAGAGGAAGGAGGGAAAACTGAATGGGAAGTAATCAGAGAGGGAGACAAACCGTGAGAGACTCTTAACCAAAGGAAACAAACCGAGGGCTGCTGGAGGGGAGGTGGGTGGGGCGATGGGGTAGTTGGGTGATGGGCATTTACGGAGGGTACATGAGCCATGAGCATTGGGTGTTATATGATGAATTTTTGAACTCTACATCTGAAACTAATGATGTACTATATGTTGGCTAATTGAATTTAAATAAAAATAAATAAAATAAAACCACAGGCACGTTATAGTACTTACAGGTTTGCCTTGAGGACAAAAGGAGAAAATACACATAAACACAGTACGTGGCAAATAGTAAGTACTCAACAAAATTCTGTTATTAATATTAGCAAGCTCTGCTATCTACTTGGACAAGGAAACTTGTGTACACCCAAAGTGAGCTAAGCTACCCAAAGAAGAACCCAAAGTCATCAACATCTTCGAGACTGTAATAGTTTGCTGGGGCTGCCATAACAAAGTGCCGCAGACTGGGGGGCTTAAACGGAAGAAATTTATTTCCTCACAATTCTGGAGGCTGGAAGTCTGAGACCAAGGTGTTGGCAAAATCGGTTTCTTCTGCCTTCTCTTTCCTGGGCTTGTGGATGGCTATCTTCTCTCCATATCTTCACACAGTCTTGCCTCTGTGTGTATCCGGATGCTAACCTTCTCTTCCTATAAGGACACCAGTCATATTAGATTAGAGACCACTGTAACATCCTCATCTTAACCTAATTACCTCCTTAAAGACCCTTTCTCCAAGGAAAGTCACATCCTTAAGTACTGGGGGTTAAGATTTCGGTGCATGGGGGCACCTGGGTGGCACAGCGGTTAAGCGTCTGCCTTCGGCTCAGGGCGTGATTCCAGCGTTGTGGGATCGAGCCCCACATCAGGCTCTTCCGCTATGAGCCTGCTTCTTCCTCTCCCACTCCCCCTGCTTGTGTTCCCTCTCTCGCTGGCTGTCTCTATCTCTGCCGAATAAATAAATAAAATCTTTAACAAAAAAAAAAAAAAAAAGATTTCGGTGCATGAATCTGGGGGATGCGGGGAGGAGGAGAGGGCACAATTCTGCCCAGAGCAGAGGGCATCAGTAACATTTTCCTAAAAATATTCAGTGTTTTAAATTTTCTCCACTGAAGGCATATTAGAGGCCCCTCACTTGGCTTTGAGTGGAAAGCCCATTTGACAGTTTTCTGAAGACAAATTATTGCTTTTTAAAGATGGTATCATCAACAGGGACCATAATGGTTTTTGTTTGTATTTTTATTTTGGAATCTCTGACATGCTACACTTCCCTAGGGCTGCAGGCTAATCACTTTATGTACATCATAATGAAAATCATGTTTGCCAGGATCCTTTTCTGCCAGGACCAGAATGGAGAAAAGCACAAGCTTGACGGAGGTGGGTGTATATTTGCCAGTAGACAATGCTTCTTTCTTTTAAGCTTGGAAATAGGAGCTAGGTCACAAGTATGCTGCTGGGCACATAGTAAGTGTATTCGATTACAAACTATGTTGCTATAACAAAGCACGGTGATTTAAATACAATAGATTCTCTCCCTGGAGTTGATTATGTTAATGGCCCCAATTAGTGGTCCCCTGTATCTCTGCTCTTTGCCTTACAACCTCCTAGTTTCTCTCCGAACAATTCAGGCTTGTGACTTGTTCTGTCCAATAGAATGCAGCAGAAGTGGGGAATGCCTGTTTCAAGCCTACACCTTGAAAGGACTTGTATACCTTTATTTGTTCTCTTGAATAATTGGGCTGATTGCCCTTGAACTTTGGCATTCCCATAAAAATAATCCCAGTAAGCATGCTGGAGGGATGTGGGAAAAAACCTAGAGAATGAGACATGTGAAGAAAGGTCACAGTACCCAGCCAACAGTCAGATTGATCTCTAGGAGCTGAGCCACCTAGGTCAATCCACAACTGACCACGGACAAGCGAAAGAGAGCAGCCAAGAAGAGAAGAACCATTTAGCTGAGCCCCATTCAAACTGCTGGTCTGCAGAATCACGAGCTTCAAAACTGGTTGCTGTTTTAAGCAAATAAGTTTGGGGGAGATTTGTTACACAGCAAGCTAACTGAAACTACAATTGTTACGTAGAACTGAGAAGCTGCAGCAACAAAATCCTAAAACATGTGGCATTGGTTTAGGGGCCAGACAATAAGCAGAAAACCGTAGGACTCTGGAAAAATGGTAGCCCATGTTAAATAGTGCGAAACAGTTGGTGAAACCATTGCCTATGGTAGGTTGAAAGAGAGAAATATACCCTGTGATTTTTAGATTCAAGGAATGAGAATTCCAGACAGAACTTGAAATTGTCTACTGCTAAAGAAAGAACTGGCCAGCTTGCAAGCTGAATTTAGGGGGGATACAGAGGGTACAGAACAAGATAGGAGGGAAAATAGAATCTGTTCATCTTTAGTGACTCAAACCAGTAAAGAAATCAAACCCAAGGCCCTGCCAGAAAGATGTAAGCTTAGAGTAAACCACAAATCGAGACTGTAGTTAAAAGACCCTTTGTTAAGACCTTGGAAAGAATAAAGGCAGTACCTAGTATATTCTCTCAGCTGGACAATAGGGCTCTTGGAGCCTTAAAGATGCCACCCCATTGCAGTCTGAATGCCAAAAGTAGCTGGGAATAAGTCTAGAGAGCTAGGCATGTCTCAGAAAGAATTTGTCAAATAGAGGGGATTCAAATCAGATCCAATGTAATCCCATGAAATTTTCAAAGGAATTGTAAAGGCAAAAGTGCCACCAGTTTGGACTAAAAGGTTCTGAATTAAAATTGTGCAAAAATTTCAAAGGTTTCTGGGTTCCCAGTGCTTTACAGACAGGTCCCCAATGCTTCACATGGCACATTTCCTATGTCCTCTTCAGAAGTGGCTAAGGAGGGTGATGGTAAAGGAAGGGTGTCCCAGAGGGCAGAGCCATGGAGAACAATGGGGTGACGAGCCACTACCATGACTGTTGCCCAACTCCATAGTGGGGGAAATGGGAATATGCGCACCAGGGGATTTCAGAATCGTCAAAGACTGGCACCTTCCAATCTTCCCTTGTTTAAAGGGCAATGTTTATCTTTTGCCTGTTTCATCATTGTATGCTGGGTGTGTCGGAGGCAGATAAGTTGTGTTTTTAGTTCATAGGTCTTTGGATCAAGAGGAGCCACATTTGGACCTGGTGTTAGTCACAAGACCCTGGATTTAGAACAATATCCAATGCCATAATGAGATGTAGATTTTGGAGATCTTTGGCGGGGTAGTCGTATATCTTGCACGTGAACACTTATAGCCAGATGCTGGACTGAGGTATACTGATTGCAAAAGTGGCCCCAATTCTCTTCCCATCTTTGTATGCAATGTAGACTTTGCAGCTCCATCCATTGAGAGGCGGAGTTTATTTCTCTGACCATGAGCCCTGGTCGGCCTTACGATTTGTTTTACACAGCATACTATGGTGGAAGCCATGGTTTGCTAGCTCCAAATCTAGGCCTCAAGAGACCGTTTATGCTTCTGCCCTCTCTGTCTTGATTTGCTGCCTTAGCTATGAGAACAAGCATAAACTAGCCTGTCGGAGGATAGGAGACTCTTTTGAGTAGAGCCTTGTCGTCCCTACCCCCAGAGATACGTCTACATGCTTAGCCAAGGTCGTATGAACCCACTCCAGATTAGCAGACCTCCCCACGAGAAATAGAAGATGGTTGTTATTTTACACCACTAAGTTTTGCAATGGTCTGTTATGTAGCAATAACCAACTGATACGCTCTCCCGTAGCAGTCCAGAGGTTGGCGGTCCATGGGTGGCAATATGGCTCTGCTGTCATCAACACATGATTTCCATCATGGAGTTCAAGGACATTCCTCCATTTGCCAATATTTTCCATCCAGAGAGAAGGAAGAAACACTGAGGGAGTGGTATGTGTGTGTGTATGCCTAGTAAGTTTTTTAAAAGGGTAAGATCCAAAAATTGCACAGATCACTTTCACTCACAATTCATTGCAAGGGGGGGTTAGGAAATATAACCATTAGCCAGGCAGACATGTGCCCTGACATAACTGATGGTTGTAGGTAGGAACGGTGTTCTATTACCCAAAGGAGAAAGAAAGAGAATGAGATCTTATGTAAGGACTCAATACCAATTATGAGCTTGTGCCATTTCATAAGTAAAACTACTTTATTGGGGCACCTGGGTGACTCAGTCGTTAGGCATCTGCCTTTGGCTCAGGGTGTGATCCCGGAGTCCTGGGATCGAGCTCCACATCGGGCTCCTCTGCTGAGAGCCTGCTTCTTCCTCTCCCACTCCCCCTGCTTGTGTTCCCTCTCTCACTGGCTGTCTCTCTCTCTGTCAAATAAATAAATAAAATCTTTAAAAAAAGAAAAAAACTACTTTATTGAAGGCCATGAATGACATGATCACTTGAGTGACTCAATTTCTACAAGAACCCATGAAAGAAATACATATTAGACTTAAAATCTAGAAATATGAGTTCAGATCCTGCCTCTGCTATCTGTGTAAACTTGAGTGAATTATTTAACCCTTCTAAGTTTTGTCCCTGACTTATTGGAAGGAAAAGCTTTTCCCAGGCCCCAGATCCAGTAACTGGATCAAAGTGGGAGCTTGATGAGTGTTAGTTGAAAGTGAACGGCAATGAGCAATCTGTATAGAGTAGGACCTATCCCCCTGAAAGATGATTTGTGAGAGCTACAGATCTTAACTGGAATGATCATTATACATTTTTATGCACCAGCTTTATATTTCACTTGATAAGGAATCAAGTGTGGTTTTGGTGATGGTATATCCGTCCTAAAGCCTTCTTCTTAAAGAGCAAGAAATATTCAGAGTTCCATTACACATAAAGTCAGACTACCCAGGGGAGTGGTGATGCCGCCCACCAAACTGTGAGCCAAAACAAGTCTTCACGATATGTGGCCCCACTCCCTGACCTCCTTGTAGGAAATCTGAGGCTGAGCTTCTAAAAAACTGTTCCCACTGAAGCCAACTGATTTATTTCCACCAGAGGTTGTTACAACACCTAGGACTTCTGGGTCTCTCTCCTCTGGCTTAAGGTCCTGGGGTGAACTAGTTTGACAGACATTTTCTAAGGACTCAGAGTCACCCTCAAAGGTCCCTAATGTTCCTGTGACATCGTGTTGACTCTACCTGGCCAAGGTGGAGGTGCGGTGCCCCAACAAGGAGAGAGTGTGCTGAGGAAGTGGAGACTGTGGGGAAATGTGGGGGACATTTGAAGAACCCCTTGCTGTTACAACAGAGACTCCCATTGTGTTCCTGGACCAGTTGTTTCTCTTCCCCACCTGTGTTTGGCTGAGAGAGCAGAGCTCTTCCTTCCATGGCTCCATTATCGTCCTGTGTTCCCGTCCTCAGTACTCTGCCCTGGCTCCCTGAGCTCACTCACGTCCGTACAAAGCCTCAACCAGTGCCACTCTCTTCCTGCTTCCTTTTCCTCTTGGTGCCTCTGTACCTGTTCTCAAAGCTGCTCTCACTGCCTGGATTCCTTCTACTCCTGCTGGCAAACTCCCACTTGGACTTAAGATGAAAGTCAGCTGTCATTCTGGTTCCTTCCTCTGTACCACATCACCTCTGTTCTAATATATACCAAGGGATAGGTCATTTTTCTGCTTCCATTTTGATCTCTACCCAGACACTGGCAGCTCCACAAAGACAGAAATTATTTCTTCATTTTTTTTTTAAATCTCCAGAGCCTAGCAGCATGTCTAAGATTGAGGAGGAGCTTGTCCAAGTTCACAAAACAACTGAAACAGAGTCCAGTCCAGGATTTACTGCTAAATCGTAACCATGCTAATCTCGTCCTACCACCCTCCCTCTCAACACCAATGGTGTATTGCCTCCCAAAAGCATATGAAATGGAAATAAACTTCGAAACAGGAAAAAAATTTCATAAGATGTACACTTTTCTTCCTTGCCGCCCCCCCAGCGAGCTACCTGTGTCGCAGGGAATCTGCAAGTGGCATAGTAAAGGGCAAGGGGAATACTCATTTAGTGCCCTGAAAACCCGGCTGAGACGCGAGAGGCGCTTGCCCATGCCCCGGCTTCATATCCAACCCTACTACGGCACCCTGCTTCTTCCACCAGCCAGACGGCATTTTGCAGCTTACTATGTGCTTTAACCCAAGCTCTTTGCACTTGATGAGAAGGCAGAGGAGACCAGAATTCTGAAGCCAAACAGGGTCTGAAGTCAAGTGACCGGCTTAGTGTTAAGGAACTCTAGACGGAGGGGTGCAGTTGGTGTTAAAGAGCCTGAGTCTAGGAAAAATATGTGTCAAAACTCATGGCCAGTCACATTCCAAACCAGCCTGCATGTAGGAGTTCCTGCTTTCCCTGCAAATCAGTGTCTTGAGCGGGAGCTAACATGCCACCTTCCACTGAATGCTGTGATAAGGGTGCTTATGGGAGCTTGGAAGCTCCTGACTCAGGCTTCAAGGATTGAAGAGGCCAGAGGCAGCTGAGTCTAACGGCCTAGCAGGGTCGGTCTAGCAGTGTAGACAGACGTGTGTGTGTGTGTGTGTGTGTGTGTGTGTGTGTGTATTTGGGGTCAGTTGGCAGGAGATAAGAATGGGCCAGATCCTGAAGGGCCTTGGGAACCATGTTCATTCATTCATTCCCTCAACCAATATTCATTGTGCTCCTATAATGTCATGCACCGTGACCAACACATGTGACAATAACTGGGTCTTTGTTCTGTGGTAGGCAGAATCTAAAATGGCCCCTAAGACTTTCACCCCCCTGGTCCCTTCTGTGTGGGCAGAGCCTGGGAATACGAGGGGATAGCACCCTTGTGTGATTGATTATATTATGTTACATGGCAAAAGAGACTTTGCAGATGGAATTAAGGCTGCTATTCGACTGGCTTTGAGTTCATCAAAAGGGAAATCATACAGAAGGGCCTGCATAATCACAGGAGCCCATGAAATCTGGGTCTAGAGACCCAGAGATTTGGTACATGAAAAGGGTTCAATAGAACCTTCTCCACTGCTGGCTTTGAAGATGGAGGGGAACTAAAAGTAGTCTGTAGGAGCTGAGAGTGGCTCTTGGCTGATAGCCAATGAGGAAACAGGGACCCAGACCTGTCATCCCAAAGAAATAAATCTGTCAACAACCTGCATGACCTTGGAATAGGACCCCCAAGCTTCAGATGAGAATGATTTTGGTCTTGATTTTGGTCTTGTGATATTCTGACCAGAGAAACCAAGCATACCAGGCCCAGACTCCTGACCCTTAAAACTGTGAGCTAATACGTGGTGTTGTTTTAAGCTGCTGAGTTTTTGATAAATTGCTATATAGTAACAGAAAACTAATATAGGACATTTCACCACAAACTCAGATTTAATTAATGTGAGAGCATCCCCTATGTACTGGGGATGGCATTGGGAATGTTCATATGTGCTAAATTATTTAATCCTCTCTTTAATCTTACATGGAGGGGCACCTGGGTGGCTCAGTTGGTTAAGTGTCTGACTTGATTTTGGCTCAGGTCGTAGATCACAGGGTCATGAGATCGAGCCCCACGTTGGGCTTTGCACTCAGCACAGAGTTCACTTGAGATTCTCTCTCCCTCTGCCTCCCCCCAACCTTTACTGTGCCCACTTACATGTGCTCTCCCTCTCAAATAAATAAATAAATAAATAAAATCTTAAAAAAAAAAAGTCCTTCAGGGATGATGCCACTTTTAGTTGATATCAGCTGCATGCTCTTTCTCTACCATGAAGCGGTTGTGCTGTCTGGCCGGTATCTTTAGAACAACCAGTGTAAATCAAACAGCAATATTCCATCCTTCTTGCTGTAGCGGTTGGTGTAGAGAGAGATGTATGGCCTAGGCCTGAGACAATTAGTGCATGGCATTTACAAGCCCAAATGATTGATTGGTTCAGGAATGAGCATGTGATGTAAGTCAGTCCAGTCGAAGTGAGGTCCAATAATTTTGTGCAGTGATTGAAGAAGAGAAATTTTCTACCTTATTCTGGGCATGGAGAAGTGCACAACTGGGAGGCATAGAACCATTGCTGCCATTTTTCTCTCAAGAGGAAAGCAAACAAAGAATGGCAGAAACAAGAGATTCAGAGATAAATGCATCTGGAACCCTGATCAAACCATGTCTGAAGGTTTTGCCACCCCTGGACATTTTAGTAGCTGTGAGCTAAATCATTTCTTCTAATATTTAACTCATTTTGAATTGGGTTGTTGGTTATTTGCAAGGACAACCATTCTGATACATGACTATTCCTACTGGATAGATGCCAAACAGATTCAAGGAAGTTATTCCCAGAGGTCACACTTGTTCGCAGCAGAGTTAGGATTTAAAATCCAATCCTTTAGCTCCAAATTCAGCACTCATTCCATTATACAAACTGTCTCACCCAATTTATCTTTGTCCCATCCTAACTGGTGAATAGCTTTACTTTCCTAGGAAAAAATCACTCTCATTCCCACTTCTCCTCATTGCTAGAAAGGACCCCCCAGCTTCACACTGTTTCCACTTCTCAATTTCCAGCACCAAGTTAAGTCTCAGTTTTTCCAACCACAACTTAAATCCAATAAGGCCAGAATAGATCCAAAGAGAACTTTTTTTTTTTTTTTTCCACCGGCTGAGCAGCAAAAGCACCTTGCTCAGTTGTCTCAAAGCACCAAGGTCGCCCATCTCAGTCTCGGAGGAAGGCCTCGGGAGGTGGGCAGTGAGTACACAAAAGAGAAAGCCCAGAGATAAATGAGGAGTCCCACTCTTTAGCAAACAAACGTTCCATTAATCAATGTCAAGACACCCCCACCTCCCATGGACCCGCCATCTAAAACAAAATCAAGTCACCTAATACAAGTTCCTTCCTGTCAGTTGAAGGCAGTATTATTAGCAAATATATCCATCCGTGGTAAAAAACAAATAATAAAAAAATGACTGGCTTAGATTTCATGAAAATGGGGAAAAGAATAGAACTAGCAGCAGAAAGGTGAGCTTGAGATTTCTCCCATAGAGATTATGGCACCGCCAGCTTCCCAGCCCCCACCCCCACTTCCTCATCCTGGGGAGGGGGTCTTGCCCCATTTTCAGATCCCACAATGGTTTCTTCCTATTCTCTGCTCCCAGGAAATGAGCCGAGAGTTTTGTCTTGGCCTGAATAATGGCTGGCCAGAGTGCCAGCGCCAGCGTGTGAGGGTGGGGAAGGGCAGAGGGGAGCGGGCGCATCTGTTTGGGACATCCCTTTGCCGTCGTTCTGGGATGTGCTTGGTGCAAGGTGGGCATGTATTGCTCTGAAGGCCCCTGCTGCTTTAATCTTCCAGAATTCTCCAACCTGAAAATGGATGGCTGCACAACCAAGAGAGAGCCTTCAAATGACCCGGAGAAGGAGGGGCGGTCCGGTTTCCCCCCTGGGAAGAAGTAGGTGGAACATTTGGGCTGTACGGAGAACGGTGACAGAACAGAGACAGAACAGGAATGGCCATTCCCGGCCCCTGCTTGGTGAGTCACTGGGGGACCTGGGGGAGGGGGTTTGGCATTGCGCTTCTCTCCTCCTTCTTTCTTTCTTTTTAAGAATATGATAAAAGTTTCGGGCCTTGTGGGGGAGGAGGAAACAACAGCACATTTTGCAGGGATTCACACATACTTGGGGGGGCTCAATTACTCCAGAGAACCCTTTGTCTTAAGAAAAATCACAATGCCTGGAGACAACCCCACCTGGCATCCTTCTGAATGGACTGTGGCTAAGGGCATGAACCTGGCACTTCGCATTAGGGCAGCCGAGGTCGCTTTGAACTAACAAAGGGGGCCTTAAATCAGGGGATGGAGCGCGGCCTCCTTCCGACATCTGGAATTTTAATGAGGTAGGGTCAGGCAGGCAGAGCCAGAAAGTATGCTTTAGGTCTCATAGTAAAGCTTTTTTTTTTTTTTTAAGAAGCACCTCGGTTGATTTTCCAAGTAGGCACTCGATAAGGATTTCTGAGAACTACTTTGTTTTGCTGAGTAACAGAGACCTTCAGCAATGGCCATTGCCAAAATGCCTTCTCCTCTGCAGATCTGGCGGATGTACTAAAAATGCCCCACACTTTCTGCTTCATCATCTCATTTTTTGCCTCTTTTAAAGCCCCGTGGAAGCTTCAGGGAAGCATGTGACTCTCAGAGGCTGACTGGTCCCCTTAGCTTCCTGGGGTGCTGACACAGGTAGAGGGGCGGGCACAGCCGAGAAAATGCTAGCCACTCACACACCCCTCCTCTGAGCCCACTTCTCGAATCTCATTCTGTCACAGGAGACAAATTGGAAGCAAGCCACTTGCCCTGACCCAGCCTCAAGGCACCGTAAAGGAAGGAAAGACTCGTAAGAACCCATATTTTCCCTTCTTGAGTTCAAGCTGTCACTGTGAGATGCCGCAAGCCCCCAATGTCAGCCCTCTCTTCCAGCTTTCATCTGCATCCCAGACTCCGAATGCAGTCAACTGCTTCCACCATGGGAGTACCTAGAACGGGGCTCTGCTGGGTGTCCCCTCACTGAACCTCCTCTCCGCTCAGAGCACGCCCTTTTCTGCCTTGCAGCCCAACTGGCTCACTCCTGCAGTCCAGGAGCACTCATCCTTAAAGGGATCTGGGGAGAGAGAAGGGGGCTGGCGGGGCAGGGGCAGCCCACCCCCTAGTGACGGTCCCTCAGGCCTGCAGGAGCGGGGAGCACCTCGGAGGGGCAAGTGCAGGAAGAACTGGCACATCTTTCTGGCTCCCCTCTGCACAGCCCCATCCCTGCTTTGACAGGGTGAGTCACACAAGGGGCAGTGTGCACAACCCTGTTCCCTAGGTCTGAGTCAGGACCTGCCTGGTCCTGGATGGGTTTTGGGCTCTGGGGACCTTTCAGCCCCTTCCCTGGTATGGGGTTCCCCACAGCAGGAACCTCATCCATTCTGACAGTGTTCGTACAAAGCTTAGGTCGATTCAAAACCATAAAAGCCTGAAAATAACTCTGGAAATTGCCTCCTTTGGAGCTTTCATTTGCTAGATGAGGACATTGAGGCCCAGGGTGGGTAGGAAAGAAAATGCGCTTGCAAGATTTCATGCAACCGTTCACCTGACATTCACATGCTTTCCAACCCTGGGCTCAGCTGCCGCATCTAGGACTTTCCATTAGAAAAAAAAAAAAATCATAACGAACAGATTTGTTGAGATGACTGGGGGTCTAAGTGGAGCAGTATAAAAAATTATCTAGCACAGAGAGGAGCCTGGCCCAGAAGGAGGGGAGACGTCTATCTCTCTACCACAGATAAAGTGTGGTGGACAAAAGCAGATATAATTGAGAGCATGTTAACGAGGGCAGCCAATTAAGCTAATTCTTGCGTGAGACACTCTCCTTCTGCCAGTGGAGTTTATCATAACATTTGTATGATTAAACCAAAATCGATGTCCTGGGCAGTTGCTGTGAATGTAGATCCTTTTCAAATGGAAATGATAACCTCTTAGACCTGAGCAGGAAATGAATGAGCAGGAAAAACTGGTCCCTTCCAACAAGGACCATGCAGGTGACTATGGCTCTTTGGGTGCCGGTAAAATTTCTAGCTGAATAAAACTAGTTCTAACGTACCAGTTAAATGTTGAAAACCAGCTTTAAAAAAAATGCTTGTGACTTCGTCCACAGAACAGTGTGATCAAGAACACAGAGGCTCCAGGAGCCCTCCAACTTTCCAAAGACGGCACCGCCACCACACCACCGCCCAGCCAACACCGGCACAGTGCCTTCTCCTTGCCCCCACACAGACGCTTCCTTTTCTTCTCACTCTAGCTACAAATATTGGTCTGGCTCCAGACTTTCCTAACTTCTCCTTTTTCCTGGTAAGAATTCGGCCCAAGATATGGCCCAGAGGTGCAGGGAAGGTGGTTCTCACTGCCCATCCGCTCGGCACACCAGCACACCGCTCCGCTCGGGGTGTGAACTTCGGGACGCGCTCTGGGGAGCCTGCAGCTTCCGCCCTGCAACAGCGTGGGCAGTAAGAGGGATGCAGCTGGGGCTGGGCCCTGGGCCTCCGCCTCCAGCCACACGTCCTCACGGATGGCGACTGTCTATCTCCTGACGAGGTTAACACTCTCACTGTCTCCAAAGGCCACCCCCAGGTCTTCACTAATACTGATGTTAGACATGCGAAGTCTGCCAATCTAATCGGAAGAAGCAAAGGTGGCTTGAATGAATGATTTGAGTCAGCCCTTTAGGAGATCAGTCGGCTAAACCCTGAGGCCACTTACTTAGGGATCAGTATTTACTGGATACCTGCCCTCTACCAGGCCCTGTGCGTAGGAGCGCATGAGTAGGACCGGACCCTGCTTTCTAAAAGCTTGAGCTCTAGCGGGGAAGACAGACAAGCACGCATTTTCCGCACAGATAATTGCAATTGCAAAGGATAAAAATCATCCTAGGGACGCAGAGGAAAGACCTTCTGCCTGTGTTGGGTGAGGGAGAGCTTCTGAAGGGGATGGAGCGGCCCCCAGAACGAAAGGGCGACTGAGTTCAGCAGGCAGAGGGGGTGGGGGCTTGGGCAGAGCAGCGTGTGGGGGGCATTCCCAGAGGCCCAGGACACAGCACGGGCTAACCCGCTGCGGCAGACCCACCACCGAAGCAAGTGAGCCCCCTTCCTTCTCCTCCTCCCCAGATGTCTGGCTTCTTCCTACTCATCCTCAGACTTTGGTTTAGAAAAGAGTTGCTCCGAGGCACCGTCTCTGACCATCCCCTCCCTACCTGTTGAGACACCCTTCCTTTTTTCTTTTTCTTTCTTTCTTTTTTTTTTTTTGAGAGTTTTGTTAAAAATTGAGATATAAGTGACATATTGAAACTGTATTAGTTTTAGTTGTACAACAATGATTTAATATATGTACATATTGCAAAATGGTTGTCACAGTAAGTCTAGTTAACATCTGTCATCACAGTTACAAAGTTTTTTCTTGTGATGAGAACTCTAAAGATTACTTTCTTAGTAATTTTTTTTTAAAGATTTTACTTATTTACTTGAAAGAGAGAGTGTGTGTGCACACATGAGTGGGGAGAGAGGCAGAAGGAAAGGGAGAAGCCGACTCCCCGCTGAGCAGGGCTGGATCCCAGGATCCGGGGATCTTGACCTGAGCTGAAGGCAGACCCTTAACCAACTGAGCCACCCAGGCGCCCCACATCCAGAATTTTTAATGCAACTGAAATCGTGTTCAACCACTAACACTTTAGGAATCTTCTTTTTTTGAAATACCTCCCTAAATCATAAGCTTTCTTTTTGCGTTTCAAATAAAAGCTTCATATTGGGCTCAGTTCTCTAAGAGAACTCAGGATGCATTCTCAGAGAGTGACATGGCATGGCTGAGGGTGTGGAGAGAACAGAAGTGGTAGAGATTGCTTGATTAGCTGGGAGCAGGGGGACATTTTGACTATGCCATTTCTTTCCTGAGACCTGGGTGGTACTGAGGGTGGTACGGAGCGTGTAGCCTACCAGCAAACTCTAGACTCAAGCAAGGCACGTTCCATGCACTCAATTCCACTATCAGCCAAGGAGTTCCGCTATATTTGAAATCAAACAAACAAACAAAACCAAAACACTCCTATATAACTGTAGTGTCTCCCACTTATTGGGGCAGGTGCCATTGCATGGGCCAAAACTATAAAAATGACCTCTTTGGCTATAGAGCCTACTGATGTTAGAACTCCATATTTGATAAATTTGGACTAGATTTGACAAATGGAAACTACTAGTTGAATGGAAAGCCTTTGCCTCTTGGTGAAATTAAGGTGCCTGCTAGATTCAGGTTTTTGAAGCTCTTACGTCCAAACAGGTACATCTGGAACATGGGATGGAGGTTAGACCAGAACACCAACAGGACTTGAGACTAAGAAGAATGGATATTTGCCACCTTCCCTCCAAAATATTACACCCCAAACACTGATCTTACTATGTTGCTAATGAAACTAGAGCATTTTCTCAATATTAGCCGAGGAGTTAGCGCACCTCCCCAAAAGGAAGATATTCCCTTAGAAAGGCTCATTTTCTGAAAGATATGGGTGCCTGGGGGGCTCAGTTGGTTAGGCATCTGCCTTTGGCTCAAGTTGTGATCTCCAGGCCATGGGTTCGAGCCCCGCATCTGGGCTTCCTGCCCAGTGGGGAGTCTGCTTCTCCCTCTCTCTCTCTCTCTCCCCCTCTGCCCCTCACCCCTGCTCATGATGTCTCTCTCTCTCAAATAAATAAATAGAAATCTAAAAAAAAGAGTCCATTTCATTTTATGAAAGATAAATTATAACCTTGGACACTGAAACATATCCACTATACGAGAATAATGCCACGATGGATGTTTTACGACTAGCCAAGAATATTGGAAAGGGAAAGAGGAACTGTCAGAATTTGTGGGTGTGTCACCAGTGCTGTCTGAGAGCGGAGCACTCTGCCCCTTCTGGTTTGCATTCCCTCTGGTGAAAATGGGAATACTAAACAATCATAGCTTGAACATCTAACTTCTTTATTCAACTCTATGCCCACTGGGCAACACTCTGATATTGATTTGGCTTTTCAAATAAATTTCCATATTGGAAAGAGAACGTACTAACCTGCCAACAAGAACTTTTAAGTACCTCTCTGGGAGATCTGTTTCTCAATGATGAAAACTGACGATTTGCCATTTTGGTCTGTTACACAACATCTTGGAAGTTGGGCATGAATGAACCAGGCCTCTATGAGGAAATAGATTATGCCTCAGTGAGCGGACAAAAGTTTCTGAATCTTGTGGTGACACCACCAGGAAGCAGGCATCCTGGGAAGCCAGGGTTGACACACTTCCTCATTGCAACACTGAGCTTCCAGTGGCCATGGGATGAATGGACCCTTGGCAGGATGTACATTCCAATGTGTTTTCTCTGAGAGGAAGTACATTTTCTAGAACATGAGCCAGGGGCATGGCTGAGAAAGAACCAAACTCTTTTTTGCACAGGAAAGACAATACCATGATGCTCTTTGACAGCTTTAGGCTTTCTCAAGCCATGGCAATCACCATGTAACTCATTCACGACGTATTTATGCAGTGCCCACCATGTGCAAGCTAGTGTGAGGGATATAGAGCAGGAATCAGGCACAAATTTCTTTTCCAGAACTTTCCATCTAAGAAAGAAGATAATTTGTAGAATATGAAAGTAGAAACTGGTCTGCATTACAGAAGATATTACTGAAGTGCCATTAATAGCTCAGAGGAGGAAATATTATTTATCTTATTTAGCAAACACATATACAGTACTTACTTTATGCTGGTGATATTTTTTTATTATTATTTTTTAATGATTTTTTTATTATATTATGTTAGTCACCATACAGTACATCCCTGGATTCTGATGCAAAGTTCGATGCTTCATTAGTTGCGTATAACACCCAGTGCACCATGCAATATGTGCCCTCCTTACTACCCATCACCAGTCTACCCCATTCCCCCACCCCCCACCCCTCTGAAGTCTTCAGTTTGTTTCTCATAGTCCATAGTCTCACGTGTTTCATTCCCCCTTCTGATTACCCCCCTTTTCTTTATCCCTTTCTTCCCCTACCGATCATCCTAGTTCTTATGTTCCATAGATGAGAGAAGTCATATGATAATTGTCTTTCTCTGCTTGACTTATTTCACTTAGCATTATCTCCTCCAGTGCCGTCCATGTTGCAGCAAATGTTGAGAATTCGTTCTTTCTGATAGCTGAGTAATATTCCATTGTATATATGGACCACAGCTTCTTAATCCAGTCATCTGTTGAAGGGCATCTCGGCTCCTTCCATGATTTGGCTATTGTGGACAATGCAGCTATGAACATTGGGGTGCATATGGCCCTTCTCTTTACTACGTCTGTATCTTTGGGGTAAACACCCAGTAGTGCAATGGCTGGGTCATAGGGTAGTTCAATTTTTAACTTTTTAAGGGACCTCCACACTGTTTTCCAGAGTGGCTGTACCAACTTGCATTCCCACCAACAATGTAGGAGGGATCCCCTTTCTCCACATCCTCTCCAACAATTGTTGTTTCTTGCCTTGTCTATCTTTGCCATTCTAACTGGCGTAAGGTGGTATCTCAGTGTGGTTTTGATTTGAATTTCCCTGATGGCTAATGATTTTGAACATTTTTTCATGTGTCTGTTAGCCATTTGTATGTCTTCATTGGAAAAGTGTCTGTTCATATCTTCTGCCCATTTTATGATTTGTTTATTTGTTTCTCGTGTATTGAGTTTGAGAAGTTCTTTGTAGATCTTGGATACCAGTCCTTTATCTGTGGTGTCCTTTGCAAATATATTCTCCCATTCCGTGGGCTGTCTCTTAGTTTTTTTGACTGTTTCCTTGGCTGTGCAGAAGCTCTTTATCCTGATAAAGTCCCATAAGTTCATTTTATCTTTTATTTCTCTTGCCTTTGGAGATGTGTCGTGAAAAAGGTTGCTCTGGCCGATGTCATAGAAGTTGTTGCCTATGTTCTCCTCTAGAATTTTGATGGATTCCTGTCTCACATTGAGGTCTTTCATCCATTTGGAGTTTATTTTTGTGTATGGTGTGAGAGAGTGGTCAAGTTTCATTCTTTTGCATGTAGCTGTCCAATTTTCCCAGCACCATTTATTGAAGAGACTGTCTTTTTTCCACCGGATGTTTTTTCCTGCTTTATCAAAGATTAGTTGCCCAAAGAGCCGAGGGTCCATTTCTGGGTTCTCTATTCTGTTCCATTGGTCGATGTGTCTGTTTTTGTGCCAGTACCATGCTGTCTTTGTGATCACAGCTTTGTAGTACAGCTCGAAATCCGGCATTGTGATGCCCCCAGCTTTGTTTTTCCTTTTCAACAGTTCCTTGGAGATTCGGGGCCTTTTCTGGTTCCATACAAATTTAAGGACTATTTGTTCCAGTTCTTTGAAAAATGTCCTCGGTATTTTGATCGGGATAGCATTGAAAGTGTAGATTGCTCTGGGTAGTATGGACATTTTAACTATGTTAATTCTTCCAATCCATGAGCATGGAATATTTTTCCATCTTTTTATGTCTTCCTCAATATCTTTCAAAAGTGATCTATAGTTTCTAGCATATAGGTCCTTTACGTCTCTGGTTAAGTTAATTCCAAGGTAACGCATGGTTTTTGGTGTTATTGTAAATGGGATGGATTCCCTAATTTCTCTTTCTTCAGTCTCGTTATTCGTGTATAGAAATGCAACTGATTTCTGGGCATTGATTTTGTATCCTGCCACCTTACTGAATTGTTCTATAACTTCTAATAGTTTGGGAGTGGATTCCTTTGGGTTTTCCATATAGAGTATCATGTCATCTGCAAAGAGAGACAGTTTGACTTCTTCTTTGCCGATTTGGATACCTTTGATCCCTTTTTGTCTTCTGATTGCTGTTGCAAGGACTTCTAGTACTATGTTGAATAATAGTGGCGAGAGTGGGCATCCTTGTCGTGTTCCTGATCTTAAGGGAAAGGCTTCCAGCTTTTCCCCATTGAGAATAATGCTTGCAGTAGGCTTTTCATAGATGGCTTTTATGAGATTGAGAAATGTACCCTCTATTCCTACACTCTGAAGGGTTTTAATCAGGAAAGGATGCTGTATTTTGTCAAATGCTTTTTCTGCATCAATTGAGAGGATCATATGGTTCTTGAGTCTTTTCTTGTTGATATGATGTATCACATTGATTGATTTGCGAGTGTTGAACCATGCTTGCATCCCAGGTATGAATCCCACTTGGTCATGATGGATAATCCTTTTAATGTACTGTTGGATTCTATTAGCAAGGATCTTGTTGAGGATTTTGGCATCCATATTCATTAGAGAAATCGGTCTGTAATTCTCCTTTTTGAGGGGGTCTTTGCCTGGTTTGGGGATCAAGGTAATATTAGCCTCATAGAATGAGTTTGGTAGCTTTCCTTCTGTTTCTATTTTTTGAAATAGCTTTAGGAGAATAGGTATTATTTCTTCTTTGAATGTTTGGTAGAATTCCCCAGGAAAACCGTCTGGGCCTGGAGTTTTATTATTTGGAAGGTTGTTTATCACTGACTCAATTTCTTCATAGTTAATTGGCCTATTTAAGAAATCTATTTCTTCCTGTTTCAGTCTTGGTAGTTTATAGGTTTCCAGGAAGGCCTCCATCTCTTCCAGATTGTTTAGTTTTTTGGCATATAGCTGTTGATAAAAGTTTCTAATAATCCTTGCAATTTCAATGGTGCTGGTCGTGACCTCTCCCTTTTCAGTCATAATTTTAATAATCTCAGTCCTTTCTCTTTGTTTTTGGACAAGTTTTGCCAGTGGTCTATCAATTTTATGGATTCTCTCAAAGAACCAGCTTCTAGTCCTGTTGATCTGCTCTACTGTGGTTCTGGTCTCTAATTCATTGATTTCTGCTCTAATCTTGGTCAACTCCTTCCTTGTCAGTGGGTTAGGCCTGTCCCTCTGTTGCTGTTCCAGTTTCTTGAGGTGAGAATATAGAAACTGCATTTTAGATTTTTCTATTCTTTTGAGTGAGGCTTGGATGGCTATGTATTTCCCCCTTAGGACTGCCTTTGCAGTATCCCATAGGTTTTGGACCGTTGTGTATTCATTCTCGTTGGTCTCCATAAATTGTTTAATTTGTTTTTTGATTTCCTGGTTTATCGAGTCATTCTTGAGCAGGATGGTTCTTAGCCTCCAAGTGTTTGAGTTTCTTCCAGGTTTTTCCTTGTGGTTGAGTTCCAATTTCAGAGCGTTGTGGTCTGAGAATATGCAGGGGATAATTTCAATCTTTTGGTATTGGCTGAGACCTGTTTTGTGTCCCAGAGCATGATCTATTCTTGAGAATGTTCCATGGGCATTTGAATAGAATGAGTATTCTTTGGTTCTGGGGTGTAGTGTTCTATATATATCTATGAGGTCCAACTCGTCGAGTATGGCATTCAAAGCCTTTGATTCTTTGCTTAGTTTTTGCCAGGGTGTTCTGTCTATTTCTGATAGTGGGGTGTTGAGGTCCCCTACTATTACTGTGTTCTTATCTATATGTCTCTTTATTTTGGTTAAGAGTTGGCTTGTGTATCTTGCTGCTCCCCTGTTGGGGGCATATATATTAATAATTGTCATATCCACTTGTTGAATACTTCCTTTAAGAATAATATAGTGCCCTTCTGTATCTCTCTCTATGGCCTCTAGTTTAAAATCCAGTCTATCTGATATGAGAATTGCTACTCCAGCTTTCTTTTGAGGTCCATTTGCGTGGAAGATGGTACTCCATCCCCTTACTCTAAGTCTGAATGCATCTTTGGGTTCAAAATGAGTCTCTTGTAGACAGCAAATGGATGGGTCATGTCTTTTTATCCAATCTGCAACCCTGTGGCGTTTTATGGGAGAGTTTAAGCCATTTAGATTGATAGAGATTATTGACAGATATGATTTTAATGATGCCATTTCTCTTTAAAGTCTTTG
The DNA here is from genome assembly GCF_002007445.2 of Ailuropoda melanoleuca. NCBI lineage: Eukaryota > Metazoa > Chordata > Mammalia > Carnivora > Ursidae > Ailuropoda > Ailuropoda melanoleuca. Next base: position 24,592,772 of record NC_048235.1, on the reverse strand, counting down.
TATCGGTTGTGACTTGCTGCTCTGTATCACTCTTGGGGCCTTTTTACCTTTATAGAGCCCCCCTTAATATCTCCTGTAGGGCTGGTTTCGTGGTTACGAAATTGGTTAATGATTGGCGATTTTGGAACGTCTTTATTTCTCCATCAATTCTGAATGACAGCTTTGCTGGATAAAGGATCCTTGGCTGCATGTTTTTCTCTGAAAGAGCTTTAAAAATGCCCCCCCAAGCCTTTCTCTCATTCCAGGTCTCTGTAGACAGGTCTGACGTAATCCTGATACCTTTGCCTTGGTACGTGAGAAATTTCTTTGCCCTGGCCGCTTTCAATACTGTATCCTTGGATCTAATATTTGCGAATTGCACTATGACATGCCGTGGCGTAGGTTTGTCCTGGTTGAGCTTGGATGGGGTCCTCTCTGCCTCTTGGACACGAATGCTTGTTTCCCTTGCTAGATTAGGGAAGTTTTCAGCTACAATTTGTTCAAATATCTCTTCTAGACCTCTGTTTTTCTCCACCCCTTCAGGGATGCCGATGATTCTGACATTGGATCGTTTCATAGAGTCAGTAATCTCCCGTAATCTACATTCGTGGGCGTGGATTTTTTTAAGACCAGCTTCTATTTTCGTTTTTTCTTCTACTAACCCATCCTCCAATTCGCTAACGCGTTCCTCTGCCTCGGTGACCCTGGCCGTCAGAGCCTCTAGTTTTGACTGCATTTGGCTCATAGAATTTTTAATTTCTGTCAGATTCGCTCTCATTTCTGCCCTTAGGGATTCTATATTCTCAGCAACGCTTTCTCTGATGCTTTTTTCAAGTTTACTCATCATCTTGACCATTGTTGCTCTGAATTCCATTTCTGATAATTGGGATACATCCATATGTATTAATTCTGTGGCCGAGGCCAATTCTGTGGCAGAGGCCACAGACTCATTATCTTTTCTTTGCTGGGGGGGACTTCTCCTTCTCGTCATTCTGATGAAGAGAGATTGCAGGGTTGTCCAGAGCCCAAGTGTTGACTGGGACCCAGGCCGTGCGCCCTTGTTTTATAGAGATCTTAGGGATGTGGGCTTCTTCCTTAAAGAGTTTATTTATTTATTTGAGAGAGAGAGAGACAGTCAGCAAGAAAGGGAACCCAAGCAGAGGAGTGGGAGAGGAAGAAGCAGGTTCCCGGTGGAGAAGCCCGATGAAGGACTCCTTACGGAGCGTTGTGATCACACCCTAATCCGAAGACAGGTGCTTGGTGACTGCGCCACTCAGGCGCTCCGGGTTGTGGGCTTCTTGATTTTTCAGCCTGCCTTCTGGGGGAGGGGCCTGCCTGCAGGTACTCAGAAAACCCTGTTTGGGTAGAGTCTCTGTGTCCCTTGCGAGGGGGGATGGGGATGGGCACCCTGTGAGCCGGTATTTCCGGGCTTTTGTTCTCTGGCGGCTTTCCCTGGCGGTTTGCTATGCCTCTTCTGAGAGAGCAGCAGCGGCTGAAATTCAGCCTCTGTCTCAGAACAGAGGGATCGCGGATCATTCTCCACTGGTGTTCTGGCCACTTTAACTCTGTTTCTGTTGGTGCTGCTCAACCCTGCAGCACCCCAGGATGTGCGCCCCAGGTCCGGCGTCCCAGCCTTCACTTCCAGGGCCATTGCGTCTCTGTCCTTTGTGTTTCTAACCCCGCCAGCCGCCAGCCACCAGCCACCCCGCGCATGCTCCCAGAGCTCCCGGTCTCAGTCTGGACCCAGTGAGCACACTGGAGTTCCGGAGCTCCGTGAGATGCTTGGTAGCACGCATCCCCAGCTCACGGTCTCAGTCTGCTGTCTCAAGGGTGTGGGTCCGCGGTCCGTCCGCTCCCCCATGCAGGTGGCTACCGTTTCCGGGGCCCTGACACGACGGCTCCCACCCCTTCTGTTTATCTTCCGATATCTGTGCGCGGTTTCACGGTTCCCTGCTTCGTACCTCAACACTCAGCGCTGGAGATGTTCGTTTGTAGAGATCCAGATGTATCTTCCTGCGTCTCAGGATGATTCCGTGGATGTTCCTGCTGGTCTGGTACCTATCCAGCTCAACTCAGGGGACCGGCTGAAAAAGGGGTCCCCTACTCCTCTGCCATCTTAACCCTCTCTTCGCTGGTGGTATTTTAAGCATTTAATATATATTAACCCACTTTATGCTCCTAATAACTTATGAGATAGGTACTACTATCATCCCCGTTTTACAGATAGGGAAACTAAGGCCCAGACATATTAAGAAACTTTACGAAAGTCCTAGAGCTAGGAAGTGGCAGAGCTGGAATGTGAAATGTGGAGGTCCGGGTCCTGGCATCCTTGCTCTTGGCCACCATGCTGCTGTCTTCCCATTGGCAGCTGGAGGGACCCAAGGAAGCTTTCAAGAAGGTGAAGATATTTACATGGAGCCTTGAAGAGGGTGGGTGGCTTTTGGATATGCAGACACGGAAGGAAGCACATTCCAGCAAAGTAAACAGTGTGAAGGCAGGGAGTCTAGCATGTTTGGAGCTATTGTTTCCTGGTAAGCCAACAATGGTCCAACAGCCTTAGCTCAAGTTCATGTTCAGAAAGAATAAGTTATCAGAATAAAGGGCCTGAATAAAGGAACGGGCTGAGTATGAGGGTCACACAATGGTTGAGATTCTAGCTTTTTGAACTTCGATTTCCACAATTTCCATTGATTCTCTCTATCCCAATCCTTAGTTGAGTAATTGACTTGAAAAGAAGGCATGGGTTTGATAGAAGCAAGCCTACATTGGGGCACTGTAAGTAGAAGGGTCCAAATCATAGCCTGTCGTGGCATGGTCCCAGGGGTAGGGTTAACCATTGCCCCAGAACCAGGTGGGTATTTCCTGATCCACAGGGAGGGGCATACAGACCACGTTTATTTTTATAGACCCTACAACAAAGGAGAAGGCAATTCTGGAAGACCAGGAATAATGCTCTCTTTCTTAAGAAAAAGCCAACCCTACTTTGAAAGTAAGATCTCGTCTACTCCTACAAGGGCATCTCATGAGGCTTTAAATGCAGCTAAACCATAATGGCAGCACCCTTCAGGAGCAATGAGATTGCTCACTGAGTATCAGCGCCAAGTACTAGGCTTGAAGAAACTGCGTGGTATTTCCTTTAACTGGTACCTGATGGCTCCATATCCATCTCCTGAGTTGGGATCCTGGTTAAAAACCAGAAAGACTGAAGAAAAGGTACACAATCCCCCAAGAGCTGAGTGAAGACGAGTGTGCCAGGGTTCTGGAACCTTCTCTTCAAGGGTCACGTGGGTAGGCTCTGTAGCTTCTTCAGACGGGTTCACTGGCCTCTGGCTCAGGCCCACGGGCTCTGGTGGAAGGCAGGGGAGGTGGTGTGATGGTGACACATTTGGTGTGATAGTTCACATTTGAATATAACCCAGTCCAGACGTCAAATCCTTGGGTCTGTCATCTTCATCCCGAAGGGCCTGCCTGGTGAAGAGGAGGAGGTTGGAAGGTTGGCTCTAGACGGACCTTAGTGCAAATCCCCGCTGTATCACACACTAGCTGTGCAACCCAGGGGAAGTTGTTGAACTTCGGTGCGCCACGCTACGCTCACTTGGAAAATGGAGATTGTGACATTTTATTTAGGAAGACACCCAGGAGAATCGAATGCAGAGATGCAAAGCACAGAGCACAGTGCCTGATGCTTAGTAAATGTTCAGGAAGACTTTCATTTCCCTTGTCTCTCTTCCTTGATGACAGAGTCATCCACATTCTTGCAACACCAAACATTCTTTTTTGGGGGAGAGGAGGGGGAGAAGGAGAGAGAGAGAGAGAGAGAATCTTAAGCAGGCTCCAAGCTCAGCGAGGAGCCCATCTCAGGGCTTGATCTCATGACCCTGAGATCATGACCTGAACCCGAAATCAACAGTTGGAGGTTTCCTGACTGAGCCACCCAGGCATCCCTGTGACACCAAACATTCTGAGTGCAAATATTATATCCGCTCCTCATAGGGTTCAACAAGAAGGCCACCCTCAAAATCAGAGACTCAGTCCGTGGAGAAAAGAACTGGAACGAAGTGCCAAGAAGAGAACTGAAATCAGAGCCTGTTGGAGGCAGTGGCAAGAGAAAGGCATTAAGTTTAAAGGACGACATGAAGACAAAAGAGAAAAATATTCAGGTCTCGTGCGCTAAGTGTTCTAGAGTTACCTGTCTGCTGAAGTAACGCCTCTGGCCAACAGGATGTTCCCACGTGGGCCTTGAACTTGCCAATTCCTTCATCAAGCACCAGCCAAGGAGAGGGATGGGTTGCCTGATGCAGCAGGAGAGGGACTGGCTATTGACTACACACCTCCTAAAAAATATCTGAGAGGTTCGGGACAGGTTGCAAGTGGGAAGAGGCAGTCCGAGGCAGCCACCTCGAATTCTCAAAGGATTTGCTTGCACCATCCCAAACAGGGATGCCGTGCGCCCTCAGAGAATGAAGCATGAGAGCAGCAGCTGGTATGTGGCAGAACCTCCCTAACAGTCATCCTGCCCTCCCTCCCCTCCCACCACCTGGCCCTGCCCACCGTGAGAAAGTCCTGACCCTGGAAACAGGACTGCAGCTCAGCGTCCCCTGCAACCAGAGCCTCCTTTTCTTTTTTTTTAAATTATTATTATTTTTTTATAATAATATTCTTTATTATATTATGTTAGTCACCATACAGTACATCCCTGGTTTTTGATGTAAAGTTCGATGATTCATTAGTTGCGTATAATGCCCAGTGTGCCATGCAATACGTGCCCTCCTTACTAGCCATCGCCAGAGCCTCCTTTTCAAAAGGGGGGGAAGCTCACGGGGTGAGGAGGGTGGTTGGCCACCTCTCTGCTTCTGCAGCTTTGCCCAGCTATTCAATACCCAGGTATTCTCCAAGCGTGTCGATTACAAATTTGCAGAAGTTGGATCTGCTGTTTTCCCAGGAGCCGTTGGAACCAGGGAGTTTCTGATCAGTCACTGAGTTGTTGATCCATAACCCAAGATTAGGACTCGGGGTTATAATTCTTTCAAGGTTTCATACCCTCCTTCCTACTACCTACTAGGAGGGCAGCTTGGTTTAGGGGAAATCATGGCTTCATTGTTTATTGGCCTTAGGAATGATAACACTCTTTGTGAAAGTAGAGAAAACCCCAGTTATGTCCACTTGGGTGACAAACACATTTCAAGGGTATAAGGAACAAAGTGTAATGAAGGCTAAAATGAACTCAAAGTTAGTACAAGTGCATGAGCCTGGGAACAAAAACAGCAAATTTGAGACCTAAAAGATATTAATAAAATATTAGTGTAAGAAAAATAACAAGTCTAATGTCAACATCTTGATTTTCTACTGTTTATCAACTGCTCTTAGAGGAAAACTATCTATATTCCTGATTTTGAGAACCAAGAAAAACTTATGGTCAATTCTTAAGTGTGTCTTAAGTAATTTAGCTTTTCTTATAGAATAAAAATAAAGATAACAAAGAATTGTGTTTAAAACTTGGAAAACACAAAAACAAAAAAAGCACCATGAAGAAAATTAAAATCATCCTGAATTCTATAATATAGAGCTATTAGCATGTTACTCATTTACCTTCTGCTGCCCCAGGTATATATAGATGTATTTACATAATTGAGATAAATTATACATCAAATTCTATCACCTGAATTTTTAAATTACTATGTCATTAATAATTTTGCATGGTGTTTAAATAGTATCTGCTAGTACATATTCAAGTTGAAAATAACTGCCTTTTCCAATTTTAAATATACTGCATGCTTTTTTGAAACTATTTAAGAATAAAAACATGTATAATAAATGCAAGTAAAAATCATGTCATCAATTGGCGCTTGACAATAGTGGTGTTCCAAATGGGGAGACGGACAATGTATTCAGTTAATGGTATTAGATCAATTGGCTATTCATCTGGGAGTTTTCAAAATTAAATCTTTATCTCACACTTTAGACACAAATAAATACCAAATGTATTTTTAGAGTGCTAAATATATAAAGCAAAACCATGGAAACTATTAGAGGAACACATAGGGACCTATTTTTCTGATCTGGAGAAAGAGAGGTTCTTAAATATGTAACAAAAAATCAATAATCAGAATATATGTTGTTAAAAATCGTATAAATCTTTGACTAAAAGACAAGCAACCCAACAAGGAAATGAACAAAGAATATAGCCACGGATTTTTCAGAAAAAAAAAGTCTAATAAACATAGGTAAAAGAGGTCAATCTTGCCAGTTATCAGAGAAATGCAAATTAAAACAATATAAAGATATATTTTCCTCCCTGTCAAACCAGCCAAACATTAAAAGATTAGTACTACAGTTCAGGGTTGATAAGAGAGTAGAGAGAAGGCCTTCTTACCTAATATTAGTGGTGGAGTAAGTTAGTGTCACCTTTGGGAAAGACGGTTTAGCAGAAAATATCAATATTTAAAATACATAGTCTTTCATCTGGAAAGTTCACTTCAAAACACTTATCCCAAGAATACACACAGTGGTTACAAAGGCAGTCAAATTAGATGTCTTGCACAATAATAGTTTGAGATAGCAAAAGAGTGGGCCCAACCTAAATGCCCATCAGTGGGGGAGTGACAAAATAAACCAAAATACATCCATATAGGTAAGAAGGTAACACATGCATATACAGATTATTACAAAGCAGCTAAAAAGAACAAGAAAGAATTACATGTAGTGACATAGAAATCACTTCAATATATACTGTTCCATGAAAAGAGCAAATCGCAGGACAATATTACAGACTAGTCCCATTTTGTTTAGAGAATACACACCAAAAAAGCTGTGTCTGTCTATGTATGTATGTGGATATATGCACCAGTCTGGAAACATACAAACACAGCTGCTAGCAGTGCTGATCTCTGGGAAGAAGGCAGGAGTGGTGGGATGGCAGGAGGGCAGAATGAAAGGGAACTTCTGCTCTTTAGTTTTATCATTTTTCTCCATATTGTTGGAAGTTTATACACTGAGAATAGATTCATACATCATTTTGTAGTTATGGATATGTAGCTGGGGAGTAAGGAGTTGGGGAGGAGGGAGAGGCAGTCTCTATCACACAGAGCCAACCATGGCTAGCCTTTGGATGAACCATCTTTCCAGACGTTTCTCTCTTTTTTTCCTTTTTTAAAGATTTTGTTTATTTTAAATATATATTTTTATAAGATTTTATTTATTTGAGGGAGAGCAAGCGCGAGTGAGAGCATGAGTGGGGGGAAGGGGCAGAGAGAGAGGGAGAAACAGATTCCCCACTGAGCAGGTAGCTTGATTTGGGGCTCGATCCCAGGATCCTGGGATCACGACCTGAGCCGGAGGCAACCGCTTAACTGACTGAGCCACCCAGGTGCCCCGATTTTATTTATTTTAGAGAGAGAAAGCACGAAGCATGAGCAGGGGCAGGGGCAGGGGCAGAGGGAGAGAATCTCAGGCAGACTCCACACTAGGGCTGCAGCCCCATGTGGGGCTCAATCCCACGACCCCGAGGTCACAACCTGAGCTGAAACCAAGAGTTGAATGCTCAACCAACTAAACCACCCAGGGGCCCCAGACATTTCCCTTTAATACATATATAGATAGAGAAATAGAGATACATCATACACAGAAGTAGAATTCATTTATTCATTTGTTCATTCAACAAACACTTTTGAATGTCTACGATGTTCGAGATTCTGGGTATCGCAGTAAACTTGAATTCCCTGATCTTATGTTACTGAGAGTGACAGATAATAAGCAAGCCAAAATATATAATTTTAAGTGGATATAAGGTCTGTGAAGAAAACAAATGAATGCTCATACTGTACACGCAACCAGTGTAAGCTCTCCAATGATATGGAATCTTTCCCTTGTGTTCAGTGTAGATCCACAGTCATATGTGTAACGGCTGAAGGAATATTGGATAGAGGAGCCATGGTTTATCTAAACAATTGGCCACTGATGAGCACTTGAGTTGTTTTTACTATTACGAGTGTCTGTGTGTACTTGTAATTATAACTTTCAGATAATTCCTAGAAGTGAAAACGTTGCATGTTTCAGTGGTAAAAGAATTTCTTAGTTCCGGGGGCGCCTGGGTGGCACAGCGGTTAAGCGTCTGCCTTTGGCTCAGGGCATGATCCCGGCGTTCTGGGATCGAGCCCCACATCAGGCTCCTCCACTATGAGCCTGCTTCTTCCTCTCCCACTCCCCCTGCTTGTGTTCCCTCTCTCGCTGGCTGTCTCTATCTCCGTAGAATAAATAAATAAATCTTTAAAAAAAAAAAAGAATTTCTTAGTTCCAAAAGTGCTACCAAGGGCAAATTCCCTTTGTCTGGTCACATGGGTCCTTACTTGCAGGTCCCTCAGGAGTCTTGTGTCGCCATCATTCAGAAGAGTGACAGCAGTTCTATCAGCGTCTTTCAGCAGACGTAACAGGGTTGGCACAGAATGGAAGGCAGGGCCTATCACACTGGGTCGGCCCTGTGGCAAGACCAGAGGGCTCTTTCATCTAGGGTGTAGTTGGACATCTAGAACATTGTCATGGCTCTTAGGGAAAGCGTCCAGGCATTTGTGGGCTGAGATGCAAATAAACCATCAATCCTCAAATGTCAAATGCACTTATACAATTCAAACAACTTTGCACCTAAGTTCAAACTGCTAATCTATTAAAATATCACATCATCTTACTTAAAATTTAGGACCTCCAGGTTCAACTAATTTAAGCTATCAGCTGGTAGTCAACAGAAAAAAAAAAAATTCCAAAAGGTGATTTTTGCTTGGATGATCCAAGGATTTCAAGGAGGATTTTCACGAAGACTGATATATTAATAGTAAATATTCATATCGATGTAGATTCAACCTATGCCATTCACCGTTCAAATTGCTTTATAGGTGTTCATTTATTAAATCCCCATGATAACCTAATGAAGTAGGTATTTGATATCCTTGATTGACAGACAATAAAAGTAAAACAGAGAGCTTATGTAAATTGCCCAGTATCACACAGCAAGTATGTGACAGTACCAGGATTAGAACCCAGATAGTCTGACGCTAAATCCCATGTGCTTAACCACCGCTCTGTGCTGCCTCTCAGCATGTTGGGTCGAAGGGAGGTATGCAGAATTTTGTATTTGTATTCATTTTGCCAACTGGCCCTTCCAGAAAGATTTTATCAGTTTAAAAACTCACGAAAGGAAGTCTTGTGAGGGTCTGTTTTCCTAAGCCCTCTTCAACATCGAGTACTGTGTTATTGTTTAATCTTTGCCAATCTGATAGGGTTTAAAAAAGGATATTTTTTATTAGCATTCTCTGTAACAAAAACAAACAATTTTTCAAAGGTTTATTTGCTTTTTATTTCTGGGATTCCTTCTTCATATATTCTATCTTTTATTTCATTGCTCATCTTTTCCTAGTTAATACTGATATTCTTTAATATATAAACAAATCTTTTGTTTGGCATATAAGTGACAAAATTTGCCATGTGTTGTCCTTAACTTTTCAGCTTGTTTATAGCCTTCTGTTTTGATATTGGCTCATAGAAGTTTAAAGCCCGATGTGTCAAAATTTTTCAATATCTTTATGATGTCTGAATTCTATATCATTCTATATCATGCTCATAAATATTTTTCCCACCCCAAATTTTATTTTTTTCTTTAAAAAATTTTTTTCTTTTGTTCAGTTAGCCACTGCATAGTACATCATTAGTTTCTGATGTAACGCTCAATGATTCGTTCGAGCCATAGAACAGCCAGTGTTCATCACAACGCACGCCTTCCTTAACACCCATCACCCGGCTACCTCATCCCCCACCCCCCCCAAAACCCTCAGTTTGTTTCCTGGAGTCCATAATCTCTCAGGGTTTGTCTCCCTCTCTCTGCTTTCTCCCCCTTCAGTTTTCCCTCCCTTCCCATGTGGTCCTCCATGCTATTCCTCATGTTCCACATATGAGTGAAACCATATAATTGTCTTTCTCTGCTTGACTTATTTCACTTAGCATAATCCCCTCCAGTTCCATCCATGTTGATGCGAATGATGGGTATTCAGGCTTTCTGATGGCTGAGTAATATTCCATTGTATATATGGACCACATCTTGTTTATCCATTCATCTGCTGAAGGGGATCTTGGCTCCTTCCACAGTTTGGCTATTGTGGACATTGCTGCTATGAACATTGGGGTACATGTGCCCCTTTTTTACACTACATCTGTATCTTGGGGTAAATACCTAGTAGTGCAATTGCTGGGTCATAGGGTAGCTGTATTTTAACATCCATTGGAAAAAAGACGGTCTCTTCAATAAATGTTGCTGGGAAAATTGGACAGCCACATGTAGAAGAATGAAACTGGACCATTCTCTCACACCACACACAAAGATAAACTCAAAATGAATGAAAGACCTCAATGTGAGACAGGATTCCATCAAAATCCTGGAGGAGAGCATAGACGGTAACCTCTTCGACATTGGCCACAGCAATTTCTTTCAAGACAAGTCTCCAAAGGCAAGGGAAACAAAAGTGAAAATGAACTTCTGGGACTTCATCAAGATAAAAACCTTCTGCATAGCAAAGGAAACAGTCAACAAAACTAAGAGGCAGCCCATGGAATGGAAGAAGATATTTGCAAATGACATTACAGATAAAGGGCTGGTATCCAAGATCTACAAAGAACTTCTCAAATTCGACACCCGAAAACAAATAATCCAGTCAAAAAATGGGCAGAAGACAAGAACAGACACTTCTCCAAAGAAGATATACGAATGGCTAACAGACACATGAAAAGTGTTCAACATCACTAGCCATCAGGGAAATTCAAATCAAAACCACATTGAGATACCACCTTACACCAGTTAGAATGGCAAAAAGTAACAAACCAGGAAACAACAAATGTTGGAGAGGATGTGGAGAAAGGGGAACCCTCTTACGCTGCTGGTGGGAACGCAAGCTGGTACAGGCACTCTGGAAAACAGTGTGGAGGTTCCCACCCCAAATTTTAAAAAAAATCCATATTTTCTTCTAGTGGTTTTATAGTTCCATGTTTTTTCTGCATTGAAACTTTTATCTATCTGGAATTTATTTTGATGTAAAGAGTAAAGCAGAGATTCAGCTTTTATTACAAAATTGCAAGATAGATGACCCAATGTCAACTTATGTATAAAAGAAAAAGAAAATTATGAAGACAAGCAGAAAAAGACACACTATATAAAGGGAAACAAAGATAAGAATTACAGAAGACTTTCCATAAGAAACTGTGCAAGCCAAAAAGATACTAGAGGGACATCTTGAAATACCGAAAGAGAAAAGTAAAAATTGTTAACCTAGAATTCTACATTTAGCAAAAATATCTTTCAAAAAATAAGATACAATAAAGACTTTCCCAGAAAAGCAAAATCTGAGATTACTCTTTGCCGGCAAACTGCACTACGGAAAATATTAAAGGAAGTTCTTCAGGCAGAAGGAATATAATATTAGATAGAAACTTGGGTGTACGGGCACCTGGGTGGCTCAGTCATTAAGCACCTGCCTTCAGCTCAGGGTGTGATCCCAGGGTCCTGGGATCCAGCCCCACATCAGACTCCCTGCTGGGAGCCTGCTTCTTCCTCTCCCACTCTCCCTGCTTGTGTTCCCTCTCTCGCTGGCTGTCTTTCTCTCTCTCTGTCAAATAAATAAATAAAATCTTAAAAAAAAAAAAAAAAGAAACTTGGGTCTACACAAAGAAATAGTGTGCCAGAAAATGTAAAAGCAAATGTAAAATACATTTTCCTTATTTTTAATTGCTGTAAAATATTGATTGGATAAGGCAAACATAGAAACATTATATTACAGGGTTTACAATGTATGTAAAAGTATAGTGTATGACAACAATAACACAAAAAATGGTAGAAAGGAATTTGAACATAAACTGTTGTCAGGTTTTTTATGTTTTTGTTGTCAGGTTCTTACGTGATGCAGTAAATGAAGTAATATTATTTGAAGGTACACTGTGATAAGTAATGATGCCTATTATAAGCCCTAGGGCAGCCACCAAAAAGCTTTAGAGAGATGTCACAAAGCTAATAATTAGGATGAAATGAAATCATAAAAAATCCAATTACTACAAAAGAAGGCAGGAAAACAGGGATAAAGGAATAAGGGACAAATAGAAAACAAAGTAGTAAGATGATAAATTTAAATTCAACCTTGTTAATAATTACATTATTTGTAAATAGTCTAAGCACACTAATTAAAAGAGATTGGTTGGAAAAGCAAGACTCAAATATATGCTGTCCAAAGGAAGCTACCTTTAAATATAAAGACAAAGATAGGTTAAAAGTAAAAGGATGAGGAGTGTCTGGGTTCCTCAGCCAGTTAAGTGTCCGACTCTTGGTTTCGGCTCAGATCATGATCTCAGGGTCGTGGGATTGAGCCCTGCATCAGGCTCTGCACTCAGCACAGAATCTGCTTAAGTGTCTCCCTCTGCCCCTCTCCACCCCCCTCTCACTCTCTCCCTCTCTCTCTAAATAAATAAATCTTAAAAAAAAAAAAAAAGTAAAAGGATGAAAAAAGATACACAATGCATAAGGAAGCTGGAATCACTATATTAATTATCACAAAGTAGATTTCAGAATAAAGAATATTCCTAGAGATGAACAGAGACATTACTTAATGATAAAGAAGTCAAGTCACCAAGAAGATATGCGTGTTTGAAGCTCTGTTGTTAGGCACATACACGTCTAGGATTGTTATACTTCCTTGGTGAATGCACCAAACAACAGACCTTCAAAATATGCAAGGCAAAAAGTGACAGCATTGAAAGGAGACATAGATCCACAATTACAGTTGGAGATTTCAACCTTCCTCTCTCAATCATTGATAGAATGGGTAGACAGAAAATCAGCAAAGCTGTAGAGAACTTGAACAATTTGACCAAATTAACATTTAGAGAGCATTCTCTTCTATAAGAGCGGTATGCACATAATTTTCAAGTGCACATAGAACATTCCCATAAGCCCTTTTCCCTGCTATGAATTAAACCTTAACAAATTTAAGAGAATTGAAATCATCTAAATCATGCCTGCTGCCTACAATGCAATTAGAAATCAGTATCAGAGTATCGGAAAATCCCCCAAACAATATTAATTTGCCCATCTGAGAACAAGATATGTCATTATTTAACCAGGCCTTATTTTATGTCTCTTGGGTGGGTTTTACTACTCTCTTCATCTGTCTTGTACATATTTTTAAAGTTTATCCTGGGTATTTCATTTTTATTTTTTTATTTTATTTTATTTTTATTGTTGCAATTGCTTTTGTGAATGGGGTCTATTACATTTTATTTTCTCATGGGTTATTATTTCTTCTGAGGACATGGATTTTGCCTTTAAAAAAAAATCTGGCCATCTTATTGAACTCAATTTTTGAATAATTTTATTTTATCATGTTTTTCAACTATATGATCAGATCATCTATAAATAATAATATTTTCCCTTCTTTTAAAATATTTAGATTAGATTCTTTCATTCTGTTGTCTAATTGTATTGACTGGCCCTTTTGGAACGATGTCAAATAAGGAAGTGGTCCTGGGGCATTGTTTTGTCCCCCGTCTGGAAGGCCATGCTGCTGGTATGGCCCTGTTCATCCGTCTGGCTTCTAAGGGCTACAGTGAACTGATGGGCTAGAGGCAGACACAAGGCAGGTGCGCTGTGCAAAGGAAGCCGAAGAGCCTAGCTTCGTGCAGGAAACAAACGTTGGGGGAAAGGCTGTTCTCAAAGCCTCAGGCTTCAGCCCAGGAGCAGGACTGTTCAATCACATACACGTATGACGTCAGCCGGTTTCCGGTGGGCTTTGGAGAAGGGGCGGGGCTGAGTGTGATGTAAGCAATGGGCATACGCTGCGTGTCTTGGAGCCTGAAATTCCTCCAGGAGAGGCTCATTTGAGATCTGAGGCTTTTTGGTCTCGGAGTGTCCTCCCCAAAAGATACCACCGTTTGCCTTTTTGGCTTTCGGAGCTTAGCTGAGGGCGGCCCTGGGGGTTTGAGAGGAGGCGCAGAAAGGCCTGGAAAGGCACTGGTTGCTGGCTGTCAGGAGGGGGGTTGCTATAAGGAGCCAAATACAAACTTCCTTCATTTCACAATGTTGTTTGAAGCTCTCCAAACCCCTTCCCAGGGCCCTAGAAGTTTATCAAACCTTAGTAAGGGAAGTTCACACCTCTGGTGATGGCTGGGGAGCTTGACGAAAGAGCCCACCACAGTCTTCGGTGCCAGAAAATCCTGGCTCCTTCTTCACAGGTGTGAGCCTGAAGGTCGCTGTCTAGTGGGAATCAGGAAATCTGCTTCACAAAGGCGGCGTGAAAGTGATTCAATAACACGCATGAAATCCCTAGCCCAGTGCTAGGGACCTAAAAGCCGACTGCCTTGCCCTCCCCTCCTAGTAAGGACAGGGGAAGGAAGCATTTGCCTAATTCCTATTTTGTGGGTGTGGAAGTTCTCGGGTAACTCAGGGCCCCTGTGTCTCTATGCATGTGTCTATTTGTCTCCTTTGGAGTTCCTCGAGTGGTTAGTGGGGGGCCAGCCTGGCGGAATTGCTACAGAACAAAGAAGTATTCCAAAATGCCACTACCATTGCTACCCCACACGATACAGGCTGTGATAAAAACGCTGTGGGCAAACCGAGTCCTCTGAAATGACGGGACAATCCTAAATCCCGCCTTCATGTTTCCCTATTAACGTACATACTGTCCAGAAGGATTCTGGGGCAGATTCTCTCTCGAGTATAGCGACGCCAAAAATACATGACTGAACAGAAAAAGCGCGTGCTTTGGGTCAGACGGTTGCTGCATCTGACCTTGGCCTGGTCGTGTTTACAATGAGACCCAAAATGTACTCAGTAAGAGCAACTCTTATAGCTGTCCCCATGTGATGACATAAATCTTTAGCAAAAGGTCATAAACATCATCCCTATTTTCTTTCTAAGGAACTTTTCTTAGGAGGAAAAAGCATAATGAATGCAAAGAGGAGAATCACTTAAGGGTGCTGAGTGATATGGTAGGTCTTTTGGACCTTGTCCCATTTTGGATCTGAAAAATAGGAAGTCAGCTGCGTGAGGAAGAAAGTTCTCCTTTGTGACCCCCCTGTGCTGTGATAACAGCAGGGAAGGGGGCAGAAGGACGGCCTCAGTGCAGAGGAGGAGGACCCCACTGGTGATGGCCAGAAGGGGAGACGGAAGCCGACACAGCGACTCGGGGTGCAAAGGAGCAGAGAGGGTGTGACCACAAACCAGAACGCGCTCAGAGGAGCAGCTCTGAGGCAGCCCTGACCTGCAGCTCAAGACAGAGGCTCCTCTGAGCATCTCTTACACTCACGTCGGGCCGGCTGGACGTAGAAACGCCTGGCTTACACTCCTTCCAGGAAAGGACTTCTTGATGCCATGCAGAAATTCTGTCTTATAACTTCCCTGTGAAACACGCTCCCACTAGAGTTACTGTTCTGTTACTCCCTCAGTTAAATGTTGGGGGGCTTGAAATTGGAAGAGACAAACTCTCAGATATTTTCTTGCATACCCGAAACCATCCACACAGGAAAGCAAAACTCCGAACCAGCCAAGATGTCACATGAAACGGGGCCGCACCTTTCTGACTCGGTTCCTTCAGCAGGTGAACCCCAGAGTCGAGAATCTGTGGGGTCAGCAGGCCTCCCTCTACCGAATAAGAAATATGCAGATAGGAGGAGGCAACGAACGCAAACCGCAGAGTTCGAACTGTGTCTGGAGGCTGAGGGGCCCTGTCACTTGCTGGTCTCATCTTTAGTCCTATGGCCAAGCCTCCCTGTAGCAGGTGCAAAGGAGTGGCTGTTTGACATGTGGAGGAAGTCGTACATGTCAGAGCACTAGGCAGGCAGTTCCATAAAAAAAAAGGCTTTTGCCTTTTACAGAAAGCAGCCACCTCTATGCCTGGAATGAGAGCTGTCCTCGGGGTAAGCTGCAAGGAAAAGGCTGAAATGCAAAGAAAAACTTAGTCCTGCGATTAAAAAAAAAAAAAATAGAAGACAGTATAAACTCCCTCTCTTCCCCATGCAAACAATTTTTTCTGCATGGTGACCCAAAGGCCTGTCCTGCATCTGACAACCGTTTAGTGGTTTAGCCTGGAGGCCAGGCCCAGGGAAGGCCCGTGGGTGCCCTTCAGAACAGCCCGAGCCAATCCAGCCGCAGTGAGTGTGGAGACCCCCAACCCAGGCGGATCAAGTCCCCTGCGCTGGGCATCTGGCACTGCAAAGCGGAGCAGTTAGCCTCACAGGCAACCTGGAAGCTGGAAGCTGCCAGCCCAGCCACGAAGAGAGAAGGAGAGGCAGACCTGACCTGAAGACAGGTCCAGACCCCCAGGGATCTCCCAGCCCCTGGATTCAGCTCACGCTCTGACCTGGATTCTGAGGCACCCCTGAACATCCCACCCCTCTCCATGTTAGGCAATATCAATTTTTTAAAACCCAAATAACCCCCTGTTAAATCTGAACTGGGCTTCTCCTGTTTGCCACCCACAGGGTCTTAACTCAGAAGGGAAAGTCCTTCTTTGGGCAGCTTACCCAAATGCGTCTGACTTCATTTCCCTTGTTTGTGACGTTGGCCGCCTCCACCGGCCACTTCCACTTTTTGATGATGGGGGTTCCTTACAGCTGAGTCACCTCTGATTCTGTAGGACCTGGGAAGGCCGCCTGGCATCTCTGCTGCTGAGCCCGCAAGACTGTGGATGGCTCGGTTGCCACACAACACTGGTGGGAACACTTGATAAGACCTTGGGGTCAGTGAAACACATGCCGTCTAGGCAGGGCTGTTGTGCAAATGAGCCCAGCGCTTGTGAAGTTAGCCATAGAATCTGTTCTTTCACCACCACATGTTTGGGACCCTCTGTAATCCTGTTCCTTTCTCAGCACCCTGCTCCCACTCAACAAAAGCCTCCTTGTAGGAGGGAAGTCTCATGACCCGAGAAGTAGGTGGAGGGTCCTGCCCTCTGCGGTGGCATGGGGCCCATTTACAGGAGGGATGGTGTTCAAAGAAAAGGAGATTTGGAGTCAGGAGTCCTGGATTTCAGAGCTGGCTCCAACATTTGCTGGAAGCATGACCTTGGGTGAGCCTGTCAAACCCACTGAGTTTTGGTTTCTAGATCTGCAGGATTAGAATAGAAATGATCTTCCACGCTGTGGCATTATTGAGAGGATTCAAGGGGCAATATTTGAAAGTGCTTTGTAAACCACAAATCCCTACTCATATTGTGTTGTTATTAAGTGTTACGGTAGCAAAAAAAAAAAAAAATTCACACTACACTCTGATGTGCAAAATAAATGTAACATTCTCCATCACTGACCTAGCTGTCGCCAGGAGCGCCACATCTCTAGAGAACAAGTCGCGTCAAGGACACTGATTACAACCTGCCAGACTGCAAAAGCTCTTGACATAGTTCTTATTTAACTCTCCTAGCAACCCTGTGATGTAGGGGCCAATGCCAGCCCCAGTTTAAGGAGTGGAAGGGAAACTCAAATATGCTTGGTAGCAATATCTGAGTCTCTTTGATTCGGCCCCATCTGGTCTCACCGGTGCAGTGTCCCCCTGACAGTGGCTGACGACACTATCGCCCGTCCAGTCGAAAGGGCTTCTTTACAGCTTATGGTACATGCAAGCTCATGTGAGCAAGCTCACCGTCCAGCCACCTCCGCTCATCCATCTGCCCCCCATGGGGCTCCTAGTGGATACCTCCCAGCCACATGGGGAGCTCTGCCCGGAGGCAGCCTCCAATCACTTTTAGGCTAACGTAGTCACCCCTATGCTATTGAGCACCTACTGTGTTCCAGGCACAGTTGTAAGTTCATAAGATCAGTGAACAAAGATCCGTGTCCTCGTGGAAATGACATTCTAGCAGCTCCGTGACAATGGAGACAGGACCCTTGGAGGAACTGCCTCCCAGAGTCCCAACAAGAAGTGGAACAAAAGCCCCTCTCATCTGGGCCTCCCTCTCAATATCTTCCCTCTTCTAGACAGGGAAGTCTGGGCATACTGTTCCGAGGCCCACATTCCATCCCACATTCCAGAAAGCCAGAAGATGGTGGCATTTCACTTTCTCATCCTCCTCAACAAGGACTTCTCTGCCCCAAATCTGTCCCCTTCTGGGCAATGGACTGGGAAGGGCTCAGGGGATATGTCCTCTCTCCACTGCTCTTTGACAGAGGCACAGTCTATCTTGGTTCCTGTTGTGCCAAAGGGAGATACTGAGTATTCAGAAAAAATTTCTCTCTCTCTACAAAGAGACAAATACTGACTTTCAAGAACATTGTCCTGATGGCAAAGAAAGTCAATTGTAAGACTCGAAGTCAAGTTGGACCCCTCTGTTCTAGGGGTCCTGCTCTCTTCATCCCTGGGTGTGTTCAGCCTCAGGGTTCAGTGTTGGAGGTACAGTGTTGACAGGGAACAAAAGATTTAGGGGGAAAGTGAAAGTACATGAGCAACCTCAGGGACTAACCGGGACAGAGACATCATCAGATAAGAGTGTCATATTCTGACACACATGTTGAAGGGCAGTTACTTCTATTTTATTTTATTTTATTTTATTTTATTTTATTTTATTTTATTTTATTTTATTTTATTTTATTTTATTTTATTATTTTATTTGTTGGGGGGAGGGGCAAAAGGAGAGAAAGAATCCCAAGCTGGCTCCACGCTGAGCATGGAGTCCAATGCGGGGCTCAATCTCATGACCCTGAGCTCATGACCTGAGCTGAAATCAACAGTCCGATGCTTAACCGACTGAGCCACCCAGGCGCCCCAAGGTCAGTAACTTCTTAATGTGTTCCCTGTAGCTTTCACCGTAGCCCTTTATAACAATGTCTACATTCTGTAAATCTTTTGCTGAATGAACAAATGATTTATTAAAGAACATACCCCATGTTATTCATGGCAAGGGATAAAGTCTGAGGACCCTAAATGATAATCAAGTCACACAGACACACACACATACAAAAGAGTATTTAACTCCTACTTTATACTCAGCCTTGAAAGTAGATACAAAGACAGTTCTTGCCTGTGAGGAGGAAGAGAAAGTAGCACATCTGAAGCAATTACTGACCTATTAATTCCGGGACGGGAGAGATGAGTGTGGGATAGGATTGACTGAGGCTCTTCCTGGAAGAGCGAGGTTGAGATACGCAGAGGAAAGCAGGCAGGGGACAGGAGGAACAGCAGGCACAGAGCAGGAAGGCTCAGGGCCAGCAGAGATGGAGAAACCAGAATGGGGAAGGCAGAGGAGGAAGCAGCGGGAAATGAAACGAGATGGGGGACGGGGCAATGCCTGGAGGACCTTAAAAATTCAGTAGAGGACTTTGGACTTAAGTGGGCTTTGTCAGGCTAGGCTAGCTGTAATAATAAATGGGCCCAAATGTTTCCAAACACAGTACAGGTTTAACTTTTGCTGATGTGGATAGAAGTCCAATCTCCTTGGTGGGTGGCTTTCCTCCTCACAGTAATTCAGGGACCCAGGCATCTTCCATTCCTGTTGATGACATCTCCCAAGCCTCATTGTTGTCTAATTACAGCTAGTGCTTTTCTTTTTTTTTTAATAAAAATTTTAAAGATTTATTTATTTATTCTAGAGAGAGAAAGAGCATGCACAAGCAGGGAGGGGCAGAGGGAGAGAGAGAATCTCAAGCAGACTCCATGCCCAGCACAGAGCCTGACATGGGGCTTGATCTCACGGCCCTGAGATCATGACCTGAGCTGAAATCAAGAGTCAGATGCTTGACCGATGGAGCCACCCAGGTGCCCCCAGTGCTTTTCTTAAAGTGTTAGCCATTTTGCTCACTTTCCTCTGCCTAGAACTCAGTGATATGAGACCTTTAAACACAGAGGAGACTGGTAAATGTAGGCTAGCCGTGGTCCCAGCAAGAGGAAATGGATTTTGGGGGTGCAGGTAGCTGTCACTGCCATATGTGAAAATCCCAAAGAGCTGCGTACAGCAGTTTGGACCAAGGCCATTATTTCATCACCCAGCAGGACTAGGGAGGTTTGGGGAAAGAAGCGCCAGCCGCAGATCGACAGGAGACCATAGGTGAGAGGGCCCGAAGCTGTCTGGTGCAGTAGAATGAAGAAGAGAAGAAGGCTGAAGCGAGAACCGTGGGATAGCGAAAGGCACGGGGGCAAGATTGACATCAGGAAGTGGATGAAAGAGGGCTCAGTGAATTTACTACAGCCAAGGTGACTCCAGGGTCTGTGACCTCAGGGAGCAGAGAGAGATAGCATGTGTCACAGAAATGTGGATGGTCAATATTAGATTGAGGGAGCCAGTCTGGAGAAAAGAAGGCTACTGAGGTGTCTTGCAAAAGCAGCAAGAGGGAATTTCAGTGAAACAGATGAATGCTCATTGACTCATGTTCTTTCAGGACTGAGACCTCAACCCCTTGGGACTACATCCTCCTGTCCTCAGATAACAAATCGAGAGGCCACAGGTCCACAGATCTTCGAGGGCCATACCGGACAAATTGGTGACCCAACCTTCAGATTGGCCCTTGACCATTTAGACACAGCAGGTAGCCATGCTCTTTCTGAAAATGTTCCAGAAAAATAGATGCTTTTTCTACCATGATGTCTGATAACACTTCCCCGACCTGCAAATGTCAGCCTCTTCCCATGTATCTTTTCCAAAGGCAACAGTACCGAACACCAGCTGGGGGGACAAGACACCCAGAGCTGTCCACAGTGGAGGCCCTCACTGGTGCAGACTGATGATCCCTCAGGAATCTGAATAACCCAGTAAACTGAATGACCCCAGTTTACTCTCTGACTACAGTCAGTCAGTGGCCCCTGAAGTGGTAGGTCCCATTGTTCTCCCAGACCTCTTCTCCCCACCAATGCCCCGTACACACACAGCCCCTCTCAGAGAGGGTGTCCTTCTCCCTGGGCTCAGTGACTAATGCCTGATTCAGCTGTGCTCTTCTCTTGAGTGTCAGTATTTTCCTACCAGGACATCCACTCATTCTTTTCCCGCCACATCAACCTGGGGAGGTGACTCACCTGCTGTTAGCTATGCCCCAAGTCCTCCCACCTCCTCCACCCCCAAGCGATGACTAGACTGGAATGAGGAACAGAGGGGAAGCTTATCAGGGGGGACACACTCCCTAAAGATGAGGAAGCCCACAGCCAGACACCTAAGATGAAGAGAGGCCTAAGCCTGAAGCAGGAGTTCCTGGGGGTGGGTCTGGAACAGGAAGGGCGTGGATGACAGGGTCAAGAAGGGCCAAAGCAAGGAGAGGACGGTAGTCTGACTAAACCTTGAGTATGTGAGATGGTATGAGCATCCTTCAGTCCCCACCAGGGTCTCTTTGTAACACCCAGAACATTCTGGTACGCTCCGTCCCCTGATTCATTGTTTGCATTCCCACCATGTCATTGAGATCTGGAACAAAGGGAAAGCCAGAGGGAGAAGCTTCTAAAGCAGCCGTGTAAGGATGACTTGGCCGCAGGAAGTTACATAGAAGTGACTTAGTAGTCACAGATACATGAGAGATATCCAGTCCGTCAGAACTCTGGTGTGACCTGCCCGAGGGTAAACCCACAGCCCGGGACCAAGGTATACAGGAACAATGCTGTAAGTTCATCAGGCAGGGGTGGTGGCTTAGCCTGGTCCCAAAATAGAGCCCTTACTTTGCCACGGAGCAACTGGGGGAGACTCAGGCCAACCTACTCGATAACTCAGCGTGTTTGNTGTGGGATAGGATTGACTGAGGCTCTTCCTGGAAGAGCGAGGTTGAGATACGCAGAGGAAAGCAGGCAGGGGACAGGAGGAACAGCAGGCACAGAGCAGGAAGGCTCAGGGCCAGCAGAGATGGAGAAACCAGAATGGGGAAGGCAGAGGAGGAAGCAGCGGGAAATGAAACGAGATGGGGGACGGGGCAATGCCTGGAGGACCTTAAAAATTCAGTAGAGGACTTTGGACTTAAGTGGGCTTTGTCAGGCTAGGCTAGCTGTAATAATAAATGGGCCCAAATGTTTCCAAACACAGTACAGGTTTAACTTTTGCTGATGTGGATAGAAGTCCAATCTCCTTGGTGGGTGGCTTTCCTCCTCACAGTAATTCAGGGACCCAGGCATCTTCCATTCCTGTTGATGACATCTCCCAAGCCTCATTGTTGTCTAATTACAGCTAGTGCTTTTCTTTTTTTTTTAATAAAAATTTTAAAGATTTATTTATTTATTCTAGAGAGAGAAAGAGCATGCACAAGCAGGGAGGGGCAGAGGGAGAGAGAGAATCTCAAGCAGACTCCATGCCCAGCACAGAGCCTGACATGGGGCTTGATCTCACGGCCCTGAGATCATGACCTGAGCTGAAATCAAGAGTCAGATGCTTGACCGATGGAGCCACCCATGTGCCCCCAGTGCTTTTCTTAAAGTGTTAGCCATTTTGCTCACTTTCCTCTGCCTAGAACTCAGTGATATGAGACCTTTAAACACAGAGGAGACTGGTAAATGTAGGCTAGCCGTGGTCCCAGCAAGAGGAAATGGATTTTGGGGGTGCAGGTAGCTGTCACTGCCATATGTGAAAATCCCAAAGAGCTGCGTACAGCAGTTTGGACCAAGGCCATCATTTCATCACCCAGCAGGACTAGGGAGGTTTGGGGAAAGAAGCGCCAGCCGCAGATCGACAGGAGACCATAGGTGAGAGGGCCCGAAGCTGTCTGGTGCAGTAGAATGAAGAAGAGAAGAAGGCTGAAGCGAGAACCGTGGGATAGCGAAAGGCACGGGGGCAAGATTGACATCAGGAAGTGGATGAAAGAGGGCTCAGTGAATTTACTACAGCCAAGGTGACTCCAGGGTCTGTGACCTCAGGGAGCAGAGAGAGATAGCATGTGTCACAGAAATGTGGATGGTCAATATTAGATTGAGGGAGCCAGTCTGGAGAAAAGAAGGCTACTGAGGTGTCTTGCAAAAGCAGCAAGAGGGAATTTCAGTGAAACAGATGAATGCTCATTGACTCATGTTCTTTCAGGACTGAGACCTCAACCCCTTGGGACTACATCCTCCTGTCCTCAGATAACAAATCGAGAGGCCACAGGTCCACAGATCTTCGAGGGCCATACCGGACAAATTGGTGACCCAACCTTCAGATTGGCCCTTGACCATTTAGACACAGCAGGTAGCCATGCTCTTTCTGAAAATGTTCCAGAAAAATAGATGCTCTTTCTACCATGATGTCTGATACCACTTCCCCGACCTGCAAATGTCAGCCTCTTCCCATGTATCCTTTCCAAAGGCAACAGTACCGAACACCAGCTGGGGGGACAAGACACCCAGAGCTGTCCACAGTGGAGGCCCTCACTGGTGCAGACTGATGATCCCTCAGGAATCTGAATAACCCAGTAAACTGAATGACCCCAGTTTACTCTCTGACTACAGTCAGTCAGTGGCCCCTGAAGTGGTAGGTCCCATTGTTCTCCCAGACCTCTTCTCCCCACCAATGCCCCGTACACACACAGCCCCTCTCAGAGAGGGTGTCCTTCTCCCTGGGCTCAGTGACTAATGCCTGATTCAGCTGTGCTCTTCTCTTGAGTGTCAGTATTTTCCTACCAGGACATCCACTCATTCTTTTCCCGCCACATCAACCTGGGGAGGTGACTCACCTGCTGTTAGCTATGCCCCAAGTCCTCCCACCTCCTCCACCCCCAAGCGATGACTAGACTGGAATTGAGGAACAGAGGGGAAGCTTATCAGGGGGGACACACTCCCTAAAGATGAGGAAGCCCACAGCCAGACACCTAAGATGAAGAGAGGCCTAAGCCTGAAGCAGGAGTTCCTGGGGGTGGGTCTGGAACAGGAAGGGCGTGGATGACAGGGTCAAGAAGGGCCAAAGCAAGGAGAGGACGGTAGTCTGACTAAACCTTGAGTATGTGAGATGGTATGAGCATCCTTCAGTCCCCACCAGGGTCTCTTTGTAACACCCAGAACATTCTGGTACGCTCCGTCCCCTGATTCATTGTTTGCATTCCCACCATGTCATTGAGATCTGGAACAAAGGGAAAGCCAGAGGGAGAAGCTTCTAAAGCAGCCGTGTAAGGATGACTTGGCCGCAGGAAGTTACATAGAAGTGACTTAGTAGTCACAGATACATGAGAGATATCCAGTCCGTCAGAACTCTGGTGTGACCTGCCCGAGGGTAAACCCACAGCCCGGGACCAAGGTATACAGGAACAATGCTGTAAGTTCATCAGGCAGGGGTGGTGGCTTAGCCTGGTCCCAAAATAGAGCCCTTACTTTGCCACGGAGCAACTGGGGGAGACTCAGGCCAACCTACTCGATAACTCAGCGTGTTTGAGCGTTTAGTTTTTACCGGACACAGTGCTGGAGGAGAGACCCACATCTCGGAGCTAGAAGGCGTCTGGAGACCATGTACTCACTGCGGGCCCCAGGAAGAGAAGTGACTTTCCTAGAACACCAACTAGCCGTGACCGGGCCAGAACAGAGTTCCTGTTCCCTGTTTCTCTTCACCATCCACTCTCTCTGGCTTTCTCCCAAGGAATTATGTTATAAGAAATAAAAAGTTTTCTCAGGGAACCTGAAAACTGAGAGCAGGAGAGAGAAAACATCTAGCGCTGTGCTGTGATACCCAGGCCCATGCAGGTTGACCATGTCCATGAGCAGAGGCGAGCCATCCTTGGCCCTGACGCTTGTCTTTCTCATCCAACACAATCATTACTCATTTTCTCGGCAAGTCCACCTCCTGCCCAAATTCACTGATATTCCTAGAACTGGGGCAGCCTCCCCCATCTCTTTGTCCCTTAAAGGTGAATAGCCACTAAGAACTGCAGGAAGGAAGTCTGATTTCTCTTTCCCCCACTTCCTTCTTATTGCTGCTTCCTCATAGCAACCTCACTTCCCCATTCCCTGCCACCCCCCCCCAGTTAGAGGGATTCTGATAGAGGGCAATGAACGTATAGTGAAATGAGCCATTGGAGTCCAACAGACATTGTTTGAATCCAGCCTATATCACTCACTGACTGTATGATCACCGCACATTATTTGATTTCTCTCTCTCTCTCTCTCTCTCTCTCAATGTCTTCATTTAAACTTTGAAACAGGTAATATCCTACCCTCAGAAGTTGACTCCCTGAGGGACACGAGCTGAACAGCTGGACGGCGCCCAGACTCAGGACGTCGAACAAAGCAATGCTGTTCTTTCAGCTACTGTTCGGTGCCTGTTGCCCCGTGGGAGTGAGGGTGCCACCCTGGACCTGGGTCCCCACCTTCGCTTCTGAAACTCCCGCTGGCCGCAGAGCGAGGGGAGAAATGCAGTGTTTCCTTGGATGTCGTCAGCCCCCAGTGTACATCTCCCGCCGAGGAGAGATGACAGAGAAAAATGTTTTACGTCCTCGTTGTCGGCCAGCTTTTATGTCCAGTCAGAACATTCCAATCCAGGCAGGCCGACACAGAGACCAGAGGAGACAGACAGACAGACAGAGGGAAGCAGGGAGTGAGAGTCCCCGGAGATGCGTTTGGCTCAGCCAGTGTTGACACAGGGCCTGCAGTTTGCCAGCCCTGCTCTGCACTGAGGGTAAAAAGACAGAGGAGCCCCTGGCCTGCCCTGGAGGCACTTAGATTCTGGTGGGCTTTGGGATGCAGCCATAAATCAAGTCAAAACAACACCATGGAACAACTAAGCCAAGGATGGTCAAGGAGGCAGAGGTGAGGGACTGAGCCCGCTGGTTCAGAGCTCCGGAGAAGGGTCCTAAGAGAGGAGACTCTGAACTGAGTTCTGAAGTTCTGTGAAACGCCTTTTTCCACTCTGTCCTTCATCGTTCTAACATGTTCCTGAACCCTTGCTATGTGTCAGGCACCATTCTGTACCCTTTGCTCATTTGACATTTATTCATTAATAAGCCTACACGATCAATATTCTTATGATGTCCATTACACAGGTGAGAAAACAGAGGCATAGGGAGGCACGACTGCCAGGGTCAATCTCAGAGGCAGGATTTGAACATAGGCATTCAGCCTCCTGGGCTGCGGCTGTCGCCACTGCCCTACTCCCCGTCTGGAGGCTGTCACAGGACAGAGGCCGAGGAGGCCGTGCAGAAATCCTCTGCTTGTTTCCCACACCGTCTGACCCTTCAGATCACAGCAGGGCTTACCAGAAACGGAGACAGCCACGTCCTTCCGCGGACGGTCAGATTCAGGTGCTCAGTTGTGAGGCCCAGAGAGCTGGATTTCTACTGATCTTTCTGGTCAGACACTGACCTAATTCCACCCGGTTAACTACTAAATTTGACAGGTGAGGAAAGCAACTCAGAAGAGTTAAGGGAAGGGCCCAGGATCCCACGGCCGGTTGGTGGCTGAGCCATCCCCAGAAGCAGCCACCCGGTTCTCTCCGCCTCCCCGACACCTGCGCTCCTACCTGCTCTCTGAGGGAAGCCTTCGTCAGGAGAAGCTTGAGCAAACATTTCTTTTCCTGAGGTGAAGCCGAAAACTGTGCTCCTGCGTGAACAGGGTCACTTTCTCTGTTGGCCTTGGGGCCGCTGGGGCCGCCGGTGCAGCCAGTGGTCACATATGTCCCGTGATTCGAGGGGCCTCTGAGGGACACTTCCCCATTGCCCAGCCCACCATGGCTCTGCAATCGTCACCCACAGATTCAAGAAGGTCGCTAATATGCAAATGTCTTATCTGGAAGGAGAAGGATGCTAATAGCTGTTGGGACTTTTGTTCATTTGCAGATCCAAACTTTAAAGGGTTGAGGCAAAGGGCAGCTGTGCTTTCATACAGAAGGGGGGGAGGACTAGAGTGGAAAGAGAGTGAATGAGCCCCTCCAGGATCTGCGGGTGAATCTCAGCAATGTAGCTCCCTTTTTCTAATTTCTGAGAGTAATTTCCATCCATATTTGTTGTTTTACCCTTGTTAGCTGAGTCTCTCCTTAAAACTTCTGCATGACCTCAGTGGTAGGCACGTGCTAACTAGGAATCCAGACAACTTTGAACTGCTATGATCTTGACTCACATTCTTTGATTCTGGCAGCTCTCATCACTTTTCTTTTTCCTGGAGTCCCTCCTGCCTTCCTCTCCCCCAATCCAGGACAGTTTCTCCCTCATTCCAGAAGTGCTCCTTTCGGAAAGGAGGGTGCCTCCGGATCATTGGGAGGTCTCCTTGGAGTGCAGATGACTGGGCTCCACCCTCACGGCTCCTGATTCAGTAGGTCTGTGGTGGGGCTTAGCGTTGGCATTTTAACCCGGGAGGCACGGATGCTGCCAGTCCCGGGGCCACAAGGAGAAGCCCTGCTCTCACTCAGTACCATTCTCCTTCCTCTTCTAGTGGTGTTCTCTTATGAGGATCGCTCCATTACTGCATCTGCCTGCCTCGGCCCCTCTGGTCACCAACTCAGTCCCATCTATTGGGGTTACCACCAAACGGCTGGAGCCACAATGGATCTCGTTGCCAGCGTATACCCGCAGACCTCCCACCTAACCATTCATACCCTGGATGTCGATCAAAAACCTCTCTGCCATTCCTCTCCCCCCTTCTCTAATCTAAACTGAGGAAACCTAAGTAACTGGGGCTTATCAGAAAAAAACAAAAAACAAAAAACCCCAGGGAGATCTGGTCCCAAGCAGGGGAGGCAGCCGCCTTGGTGACAAGGCTGACTTTAGATATTCTCAATAGACCAAGAAAGTGGGCAGTCTGGAGCTGGCTCCAGCCAGGTCTGGGATGATTACAGAGAAAACATCCAGCCCAATCTCCACCCACCCATCCACCCATGCCCCGCTGTCCTCACCAGACCCGCATGCCCCGGCGTCCTGCAACCCCTCTCCAGGGTAAGGAGTCCAGATGCCAGCAGACTGTCTTCCCAGGACATTGAGCAACACTTGGGGAAGTATTTCCAGCATTCATGCACTCCCCAACAGCCTGCAAGACATTTTCTCTAAGGAATTTCCACACATATAACTAGTGCTTTGTTCTGATGTGAATGAGGGTTTGTCTAGATGCCAGGGTTTCACCATACAGGAGATGAGCAAACATGAGCTGAAGCCTCCAACAGCCACATCTCGGTCTTCACGATCTTTCTTCATAGTATGCACAAATGTCAAACCACTCTAGAAAAAAAAAATGGGGAGGGTGTCAGTCCTATCCTACTTGAAGATCTAACCAGTCTAGACAATCTGTTGTCATAGACCTTTTTAATGTCAGGTACCCCTGTCGGTTTTGATAAAGATGGTCGGAGCTAAGCATGGCCATGCACTCTAGTCAGAATCCTGCTAATAGTGTGTTGATATGCAGAAGCTCCTTACGCTTTTCCCTTCTGCCTCCATAAATGGAATTGGAAAAAAAAAAAAAAGAGGTCAGTTGCTAACAGTGCTGGTTCACAGACAGCTCTTCTGTCCCAAGTGAACAGTTGACTTCGCAATGAATTGAGACCCAAGCGGAGGGAAGATCTAAGCTGGTACTGAGTTCGTTGAATACAAGGGACCAGCTGAGGTTGGCCTGGCATGTCTCCTGCTAGGTCAGGACTGTCCCAGATCTCAGTTCCTTGTCCTGTGGTCTTAGACAGCTTTATGGAGGGGGTATGCATTCGTGGACTCGGGCTTCCATAACAGAGTGTCACAGACTGGGTGGCTAAACCAAAGAAATGTATTTCCTCGCAGTTCTGGATCCTGAAAGTCCAATATCATGGTGTCCGCAGAACTGGTTTCTTTGGGGGCCTCTCTCCTTGGCTTACAGATAGTTGTCATCTCCCTGTATCTTCATGTGGTCTTCCTTCTATGTGTGTCTGTGTCCTAGTCTCTTCTCATAAGGACACCAGTTATATTGAATTAGGGCCCATCTATATGAATAATGTTACACAGTCACCTCTGTAAAGACCTTATCTCCAAATACAGTCATATTCTGAGGTATTAGGGGTTAGGACTCCAACATATGAATTTGGAGGGGGGAGACAATTCAGCCTATAACAGTATCATCATTCATTTAAATTATTTACCCTATTTCACTGATTTTAAGACACATGTTTTTCCATATTTTAATGTCTAACACAGGCTGCATCTAACGATCTATGGTATTCAGGGTTTCATTGGCAGAAGGATGTCTTCTATCAGGGGTACATAAAGTATGGTGCACTTACAATGGATGACACCTTGGATTTGATTTAGCATAATAGTCCTTGCAACACCCCACTGGATTAGCTACTATTTTAAGTCCCATTTTACAAATCAGGAAACTGAGGTACACAGGTTAAGCAACTTTTACAAGGAAACCACCTTGTCAACGTTGGGGCTGAGTTTCCAACCCAGTGAGTCTAACTCCATGTCCCCCCTGGGATTGCTTTGAGGCCAAGTGACTTAGTGCATATGAAGCGCTCAGAACCTGGAATGGAGTACATTCTCAGTAAATGTTGGCACAATTATTCCTAATTTTGGAGAAATGTTAATGTCATGTGTGTACCTTGTAAGTCCCAGTGAACTTGACATGTATTCCTGGGAGCAGGGCCATCCCCACAGTGATGTGTGACCCTAATGCCTTCCCCCTTCATGAGCAAACATTTCCCGTCTATAAAGTAGAGTGAACGTTTACCTATTTCTTCTTCAACCTGAGTGAATGTATGCTTTCTTTTTTTTTTTTTACTTTTATTTTTTTTAAATATTTTTTATTATATTATGTTAGTCACCATACAGTACATCCCTGGTTTTTGATGTAAAGTTCAA
Organism: Ailuropoda melanoleuca; assembly: GCF_002007445.2. Classification (NCBI taxonomy): domain Eukaryota; kingdom Metazoa; phylum Chordata; class Mammalia; order Carnivora; family Ursidae; genus Ailuropoda; species Ailuropoda melanoleuca. Next base: position 24,563,117 of record NC_048235.1, on the reverse strand, counting down.
TGACATTAGTTGCGTATAACACCCAGTGCACCATGCAATACGTGCCCTCCTTACTACCCATCACCAGCCTATCCCATTCCCCCACCCCCCTCCCCTCTGAAGCCCTCAGTTTGTTTCTCAGAGTCCATAGTCTCTCATGCTTCACTTCCCCTTCTGATTACTCCCCCTTTCTTTATCCCTTTCTTCCCCTACCGATCTTCCTAGTTCTCATGTTCCATAGATGAGAGAAATCATATGATAATTGTCTTTCTCTGCTTGACTTATTTCACTTAGCATTATCTCCTCCAGTGCCGTCCATGTTGCAGCAAATGTTGAGAATTCGTTCTTTCTGATAGCTGAGTAATATTCCATTGTATATATGGACCACAGCTTCTTAATCCAGTCATCTGTTGAAGGGCATCTCGGCTCCTTCCACGATTTAGCTATTGTGGACAAAGTTGCTATGAACATTGGGGTGCATATGGCCCTTCTCTTCACTACGTCTGTATCTTTGGGGTAAATACCCAGTGGTGCAATGGCTGGATCATAGGGTAGCTCAATTTTTAACTTTTTAAGGGACCTCCACACTGTTTTCCAGAGTGGCTGTACCAACTTGCATTCCCACCAACAATGTAGGAGGGATCCCCTTTCTCCACATCCTCTCCAAAAATTGTTGTTTCCTGCCTTGTCAATTTTTGCCATTCTAACTGGCGTAAGGTGGTATCTCAGTGTGGTTTTGATTTGAATGTATGCTTTCTAATCATCTACCGTATACAAAGTTCAGTGAGCTTTGGAAGGATAAGACACGAATGTGGAAGTTTCCTGTTCTGAGAGACAGAGGGTCAAGTAGGGGTAAAAGATAGGTAACAAGTAGGTATATATCAAGGCTGTGTGTGACAAATGCCACTGGGGTGGTATTAGGGAGTCATGATGAGAGTTGAAAGGATAGACATTGCCTCTGGCTGGCTGACTAGACATGTGGTGTCCCAGAAGTGGAGCCGTTTGAGCTGGGAATTAAATGATTGGTAAGATTTCAGATGGGTGAAAATGGGCCAAAAAAAAAAAATTGGTTGGAGCCAGAAAACAACGTAAACAAAGGCCCAGAAGTGAGATAGTTTCTTGGGAAGTGCCGGCTCTGTTGAACAAAGGTTATTATGTATAGGGGAAGATGAAACTAGTAAGCAGGTAAGGCCAGATAGCTGGGGGCCTTGGACAGCACAGTAATTAATTTAAACAAATTAGGAAGCAAGCTAAGTACTTGAGAGTGAAAGATTTGGGGGGTCGGGGACAATTATGCATGGTGAAATTCAGTCCACGGGAGCGCAGGGGTGATGTGTGGAGAGGAGAGACTGTGTGTGTGGGGAGGGGGCTCACCTCGTCCTTGCTGCAATGGTCCAGGCACAGGGTGACCAGCTCATCCCAGCATTCCCGGGAACTTCCCAGCTGTAGTCCTGCATCCCTCAGTCCAGGGCAAGTCAGGATGGGTGGTCACCCCATCTGCATGAAGAAAGGGGACGCTAAACTTGGTGACAGGAAAGGAAGAGGGAGGGATTCCGTAAAAGCTAAAAGACACAGTGAAGGAATAATCTACCCCACATGGGAACACCTGAGGTGGACAGAAGGGTAAAGGACAAGAAGGATTTAAGAATATTGCAGAGTTTTTGAGGCAGGTTAAGGAGGAAAAAGAATGCGCGTGTCCGGAAGGGAAGCAAGTTTAGGAAAAAGAGACAAGGAATTTTGTTTCAGATGCCCTGAGTTTCAGTGGTTTGGGGTCAGCCAGCTGGGCTGTGAGTGTTCGGACCTGGGGACAGTCAAAGCTGCTGAGGACAAGACTTGGGCAGAAGCCATTCCCTGGAATGCGGCCACTGCCCCAAATTGTGAAGAGCCCACCAAGGGCAGCCTGCCAGGGAAGAATAGACCACTGCCCGAACAAGGGTTCTCAAACTTCACACCTGGGAAACTCGCATAACTGCAGAGCCCATCTGGGATCAGAACCGAAGGCCCAAGAATCTACGTCTTTACCACAAGTTAAAGTGCTGTTTTTGCAGATGGCCCGAAGACTACAGTTGGAGAAACTTTGGGGTCAGAGAATAGGCAGTAACGTGCCAAGTCTGAAGTCCGTCTCTGCCCCCCTCTCACCTCCCCACTTTCGTTGCTTGGTCCCATTGTATGTGCCTCTGGTGATGCCCTCTCCCCTCGGTGGCTCGATCCTCTCAGTACTGGCTGTCTGGTTCTCCAGCAAAGCAGGGCGCCTAGGTCTGGGTGTGCCCAACACCCCACTTCCTGTCCATGGTGGGTAGTGCTGGCAATATCAGTTGATTCTCTTGCCCCCCAAAGACTGACTTTGTGTGTTCTGGATTTTATCAAGAGGGTAATTTTAACCTAACCTAAAAAATTCTGTGGGTTCATCTCACCAGGTCACCTATTTGAATGACTCATGTCCATCAGTCACCACCACCAAACACAGAGGAGTGGCTGAGAGAGTCACAATCAGACAGAGAGGTAAATCATTTATCTGAGGTCTTCCAGGGGTCACACAGACCATAAACAACACGTGTGGGAGGTGGCCAACTGGCTCCACTTTTTTGTTCCTTCCCAGCCCATGAGGCTGAGGCAGACCTCTACCCACTTCCCAGAGGCAGTCATAAATAGCCAGGGAATCTATCCCTGGAAAAGGACAGGGAGGGAGGTAGCAACCAGCATCAGTTGCCCCCGGGCTGCTGGTAGAGCAATGAACCCATAGCCCAGGGCTCAGCACCCTACACAGTATATGGTAATAGTCTCATAAATGCCTAAGAGTGTTACTAAGAGTGTTACTAGGCTCAGGAATACATATCATGTGTTATTTTCAACGAACATAAAGTAAGAGAGCTAAACCCACCCCTTATCCCTGAATTTGAAGTTGAATTGATTCAACTTCGCCTAAAGGAATCAGAGAAGCTTCCCTACTTACAAACTTCAACATTCAAACTCTCGTGGACCCAGGGTCATACCTGACAACATCACGTCACTCTATGGGCTACCAATGGACAACATCAGTGATCGTGTAAGGTTATTTCATTCTCTGCCTTTAGCTTAGGCCATTGTAACTCAATTTGCTTATTTTCATTCATTCAACCCACACTCATTGGGCACACAGTACCAGCCAGGCATGGGATGCATCAATAAACAGCCCAGAAAACCACCCCCCTGCCCTTGTGGAAGTTATAGTTTTGGCAGGGGTGAGCATGGGAGCAGGGAGACAGATGATAAGCAACCGATGTGATAAGTAAATAAATTATATAGTACGTTAAAGTTTGTAAGCACTGTGGTCATCAACTAGAACAGGTAAGGAGGGTGGGATGAGCAAGGGGACAATAGCACACAATTTTGAAAAGCACTGTCAGAGTAGGCCCCATGGAAAGGCTTAATTTGAGTAAAGACTTTAAGTTTGGGGGGCTGAGCGAGCGGAAAGTTTGGGTTGCTACCAACTGAAATTAGGGAGCTTGAAGCCAAGCTGGCTTGTGAGAAGGATCAAGAGCTCAAGTGTGGAACATGCCCTGCAAAGTCCAAGTGGAGGTATAAGGAAAGCAGTTGATCTTGGTGTTGTGATCACAGAGCAAGGTCTGGGATACATTTACAAAATTGGGAGTCCTGGACATGTAGATGATATTTAAAACTTTGATACGTTAAGATCACCAAGGGAGGGAATGTGGATAGGAAAGAGGGTCAGGAGGTGAGCCAATGTCAGGAAGAGAAGGAAGAGTCTGCAAAGGACAGGGCCGCGAGAAGCAACATCTGGTGACTTACAAAGACAGGCAAGAGTGTGTGGGTTCTGGAAACCGAATGTAGAGGTTGCTCCCTGAAGGAGGGCGTGATCAGCTGTGTCATGGGCCATGGTCAAGTCACTGAGGTGAGGAACAGCACTGACCATTATCAGCCTCAGGGATGTGGCCTCAATGAGATCCTCTTCTGACAAATAGTGGGCATGTCTAGAGAGTTAGAGAATGGGGTGAGGAGAGATTGGATCCAGGAAGTATCGACACTTCCTTCAAGGAATTCTACTACAGAGTGGGGCAAAAAGTAGGGCAATGGCTGCTGAGAGATGTGAGGTTAAAAGAAGGCTTCAGTTTTTTAAGAAAACTGGTAATGTGAGAGAGGGGAAAGTTCTGGAACGAGGATCTTGAGACCTCAAGGGGGAGAAAGAGTTAGTCCATACACTAAGGGGTCATCCTCGGTTGGGAGCACAGAGCCCATCTCTGGCAGGTGGGCAGGCGGGGGCCACAGGGGGCAGATGTGGGAAGAGCTGGATGGGGTGGTGGCGTCAGCAGTCATCTCTTCCGACTCTTTCCGTTTTCTCAGGAAATAGAAGCAAGGTCATCAGCTGAGAGGGATACAGGACAGGAGGGTTTGAAGAGGGAAGAGAAATCATCAATTAATTGCCTAGGATTCTGGAAGAGTGCATGGATCCGTGTGTACTGCCATCAATCTCCCCAACAGCACGGAAGGCCGCCTGAGGACTATAGTCGTGATTTTAACATGAGGCCAGTGGGGCTGAGGTCTCCTCCAGCCCTATTGGGTTGCACAGGTACAGATGTGGGGTGGATGGAGAGCAGGTTTGTTCACGGGTGTGGTACTGAGTGGTATAATCCTCTATGGTGATGTCTGGGTGAGGGAGGGAGGGGAACGCACCTTAAGAGGCAATAGGATTCATGGAGAACGTAGCTTTCCTCCAGGCCCAGTGGTACAAAGCCTACTGGAGAATCACCGTCACCCCTCACGGAGGGCTGCACTGTCCTCAGAGGAGATTCAGGCAAAGATAAGGGACTAAGATATGTGGGATTTTGCTGATGATGGACCAGGAACGGCAGAAACATGGCAGGAGAGGTTCAGGAGTTAGGATGGGGAAAGAGATGGGGTTAGAACAGTGGGTATACAGAACCTATTGTGATTAGAGTCTGGGAAAGGGGGGGTGACCTAGGAGGCTAGGGCTTCTTAAGATAAACTAGGAGAGATCAGAATGAGATTAGTACTACTGAACTCTAGACCAGCATTGCTGGTGAAGCTGCAAGTATTGAAAGGGAGGAGGGGTGGGCACCTTAGGCCCCCCAAAATTGCTGGGATTGAAGACCTAAGGAGGCAAGGTCTTCATTCCTGAGCTCAGGGAGCATTCTTAATACCTACGAGTGAGTCCTAGGGCTGAGTCTCCCCGTCTCCCCTTTGAGTCTCATATATAAAGTTACAGACATTTGGGGCGGCCAGGCGTTGCTCCTGACCAAGACCAAGCCAGGTATTGCTCAAGACGAAGCCTCCCCTTGACCTCTGTCAGTGGAGAGTGGAAGGCTTATTGCTTTTTAGGGATTTTGCAAGACGTATTAACTCCATCATATCTGACATTACTGGAAATATTACCAGTGTTGAAGTTCCCAGTAAGAGGAGACAGACTCTCCAAGGAAGCAAATACAGAAGTAAGAATATCGAGGAGTTGTCCGTTGTATACCCATGATGCCCAAAAAACATTTGGTGCTTGATAATCTTGGTCTGATCCCAGCCCATTAGCTCCAGGGACTGCCTCTGTTTTCTTACCCTGTTACTTTGTGCTTCCAATGAAGAGTCCTACTCTTCGGGAAGTGCACTGGTCTTAGACAGAAGGCATTGCCAGTCAGTTTTACTCCAGAGTCTCTGCTTCTGTTTGGAGTTTTGTGTCTTCCTGCCATTTCGGAGGAGATTTGTCATGGATGTGAGCCACTCAGACAACCAGCAGAGGGGGGTGGGCAGAAGTGTAGGTGGGTAGGAAAGCAGGGCAGGTCTCTGAGAGGTAGGGAGAAAGGAGCTATTGTGGCGGGGGATGGGTGGCATACTCCCTGGTGGGACTTTTCTTTGGTTTCTTATGTGCAGTAAGGGGATGTTCAGATCTGTGCTCCCTTGTGCCCAAGGGACAGACTCCAAGGGGATGAAGTGTCCCTGGCAAGCACAGAAGGAAGAGTGGCTGTCCTTCTCTGGTCTCTGATGTCTGAAGTCTTACTTATGCTCCAGCATCCTACCCAAAGAGAGTTTCTTCTTTAAATGAAAGTATTAAGCCGCACCCGACCCCTCTGTCCTCACAGTCTCAGTGCCCTTGTCTCAGTGGACAGGTCATACTCAGCCTTCTGCACACCAATGCCTCACTTGGAATTGTCATCCTCCTGCTTTGGACGACAGGCATTACATCTCCTGGGCCAGGACCCAGCCCTCTGTAAAAGTTTACCCCGAACTGAGGGCCATTTTCTGCTTTTTAGAATAGTAAACATGTCTGAGTGAATGTGTGTGTGTGTGTGTGTGTGTGTGTGTGTGTGTGTGTGTCCTACTACAGACTGCAAACTCCTTGAGCACAGATACTTTGTTCTGTTATTGCCTTTATTGAAATGACACCCCCCCACACACATGCCTGGGATGCACCTGGGTGGCTCAGACGGTTGAGTGTCTGACTCTTGATTTTGGCTCAGGTCATGATCCTGGGGTCGTGAGATAGAGCCCTGTGTCGGGCTCCACACTGAGCGTGGACTCTACTTAAGATTCTCTCGCAACCCCTTTCCCTCTGCCCCTCCCCTGCCTCACTCTCTCTTGCCCTAATTAATTAATTAATTAATTAAATGACACCCCCCCACATTATTTGCTCAAGAAAATCGTAGTCATCCTTTAAATGCCGCTACATCTGTGGTACCTGCTTGGGCACCCCAGGCCAAAATAGCCCCTCGTTTACCTGTCTTATAATGGTACCAATTATCCATTTATAGTGTCATGATTTCTTAGTTACCATTCTGCTTTCTTTCCCTGAAAAGCTGAGACTTTGTATCCCTAGCTCTTTGCCTAGTGTCTGGCACTTACTAGGGCTCTTAAGAAATTGCAGGCTGGGGTGCCTGGGTGGTTCAGTGGTTAAGCATCTGCCTTCAGCTCAGGGCGTGATCCCAGAGTCCTGGGATTGAGCCCCACATCAGGCTCCCTGCCCTACTGGGAGCCTGCTTCTTCCTTTCCCACTCCCCCTACTTGTGTTACCTCTCTCACTGGCTTCTCTTTCTCTCTGTGTCAAATAAATAAATAAAGTCTTTAAAAAAAAATGCAGGCTGACCTGAACCGAAGAGATTTCACAGGTAGCAACCCAAGTAAATAAGATGAGAATTACATAGTGTGACTGCAGGAGGCTGGGAGATGTTTTTCTTCCCCCTCTCAAGTTTTTCTTAACCTCTGTCCAGGGCAGGAATAAGACTTGGATGGGGTCATAGAGTGGCTCTCCTGAGACGGGGTTCCATTTGGGTTCCATTTAAGGCTGACCCAGCCCAGGAGAGTGGGAGGGTCATGAGGACCCTGAGTAGCCAAGCATTCTGGGGCAAGACATACTGTCCCCACTATATGATTTGTACAGTGTACTCGCGCCATTACCATGGTTCCGCAGAAGCAGCCCAGCCACGGTCAGGCAGGGGGACAGAAGCCCAGACTGCTCACCAGGAGCCATGTCTGGAGGAAGGAAAGGGGCTACGGAGAAGGTAAGAGAGAAGTTAACTCTTAGCTAAACAATTAACAAGCAACTCATTTTAAACCCTTCTTCCACTAGTCCTATTGTTTAAGTCCATTGCACCATAATTTATGAGATGAAATCACTTCTCATTTTGCTGTGCATTTAACACACATTTAGAGGAAGGACTTAAGGCTCCTTAATGCCAACTCTCCTTTCACAATTTAGAGATAAAAATCAGAAACCAATCTCACCTTTAACAGAGTTATGGAGGTTGCTTTGGGCAGAACAAGAGTGGGCTGTGATAAAGGGTGATAAAATGAAGCCAATGTAGTAATAGGGAATGAGCAAAATGCAATTCTGTGCTGTTCATGTAGAGGCAAGTGCCCTCTGTGCTCTATGGGGGCAGATGTACCAGGCAAATGGTGACAACAAGGTGATTTGAGAGGCTGTAACTTCTCTGAATATGGCTGACTCCATTCCCAGGATCATGGGCTGAGAACCTGACACTAGGTGGGGGTGCTGGAATTTTCGATGATGGTTTTATCTGTCGTCCGAATCTAGCACTGTAAATAAAACACTGCAATATGTGTGCTTTCCCATTTTTTGGATGTTTTCCAATAACAATCCAGATCTTTCCATTAAGTTTACAAAAGAGAAATTCTCAAACTTGCAATAGTATATTTTCTCTTTTTTTCTCCTCCTTCTAACCAAGTCCCTGCTCCCAGCTATTCCCCAATTCCGAGGGCAAATGTTATTGGCTCAGAGAAAAGAACGGAGATGGTAGAAAGCAGGTGTTAGGAAAAAAACACACACAGCCCTTTCCAAATATTCTTTATCAAGGACCCACAGTGTGCCCAGCGCATTATTCAGTGCTAAAGGAGTTGAAGGAAATGCTGCCTGCCCTCCAGGAGCCACATACTTACTCGGTGGAGATGCAAAGCTCTCATACAGAAAGCACCTGGAGCATCTGCTGAGTTTCAAAGCCCTTTCCTTTGGCCCGGTCCCTCTTAGAAAGTTCCAGGAAAGAGGGCCCAACATCCCAAGTCCTCACTGTTTCCACCATCGAATCTTACCAGAAGCTTGGGGCTGGTTACTTCTGTACACTCACGTGGCTGCTTCTCAGCACGGTGCCAGCCCCCTCTCGCAGGCAGTCCCCACCTGATTCTGCCAGATGACCTTCCAGCTACTGCCCCTTCGGTCCATGAACTCAACCAGCACTGCTGTAGGCATGAGGGCTCTGCCCTCTTCCCACATTCTCACACTCAGCTGTGGCCTCACCTCTCGCTCCTCTAGAAGTGCTCCCTGCCTTAAATTCTTCTCCGTTCTGTGTCCTCACACCTGTGTCCTTGAGCCAGTGTCTTCTAGGCCGTGTCCTCCAGCCTGTGCTTTGCTTTCTCTGACCTCACTGGTCCTTGGTCAGGTAGGAAGCAGATTTAAGGGAGATGATTTCAGTTTGACCCTTGTTAGGGGTGGGGTGCCTATGGAGATGATTAGATACGTGGATCTGAGCTTCATGAATGAAGTTAGTGCCAAAAGCTAGACTTGAGAGTTATTGACATGGAGGGACAGTTAAAAAACCAACAGAACAACAACTCTGGAGTGAATGGAGATTTCTCGGGGACTGCAAGAGGAAGAAGAGAGAAGGGCTGGGAGGAACAATCCCAAAGAACACAGTTAAGAGGTGGGTAGGGAGAAGAGAAGCTACGTGGATGGAAAGAAACAAGAGAAAAACCAGATGGCTAAGGAGTCATTGAAATAATGGGGGGAGAGAGAAGGGAGAAGTCCACACTGTCAGCCCCCACAGAGATAGCAAATGAGATAAGGATGCCAGTGGCCACTGAGTTTGGCCACTACATTAAGGGGCTGAAATTTTCGACCTACCCAGTTTCAGAGAAGAGAGAGGAATCAAGAACCTACTTCTATAGGCTAAGGAGTAAAAAAGAAGGGAGGAAGCAGACATGGCTATAGACCCTTCTTTTGAAAAGATTTAACCAGAAGGAAGGAGTCGGGTGTTATTAGAGGGCCATGTAGGATCAAGAGAGGTTCCCCAGCTGAGTGCTGGCATTGCTTAAGGTGGCTGGTGTCTGAGCAGATTAACAAAATGAAAGTAAGAAGCCTATGGACATGGTAAGGGTGACAGTCCCAAAGGAGATAGTTGATGGAGCAGGAATGTGAAGGAGAGGGGAATGAAGAATTTGAGTGGAATTGTTAGCCTTCGACTTCTCTGAATCTTGAAGACAAGCAGCCCAGGGTAACTGGTATGTGGGAGTTCTGGCCTAAGAGCTCCAGCATCTTTCTTGAAGAAGGAAGAAAGGTCATCTTCTGAGAATGAGAAGGAAAGGGCTGAGCTGGGAGTCTGGAGAAAGTGGTGATGGTTTGAAAAATCAAAAGCGAAGAGGGGAAAAGGTGGTCTGAGGACATGAACAGAATTATCAGTCCATCATTCAAGGCCCCACTGAGCCAGTGTGTCTCCCAAGCCTAAACTGTACGCACGGCTGTCTTGAGCTTCTGTGGCTGTAATCAGCAAGTTCTTTACATTCCATACTTAGGAGGAGAGAAACAATCTGGGGAGTTTACTCGGGTTGTTGAACAGAATTTGTGCTCACTGTAATAGACGCTTGTTCGAGACACAGATTTGTCTTCCCTGCCTCCTATGCTCCTGGGGACTTCCTCGGTATCCTTTATGGACTTACTGCCTTATTCATCATCATCGTAACCTACACAGTATTGTTTCTATCAAAGAAGGTTATTTCATGGGAAAAGAAGTAAGGCCACGTGCTCATGCTCACAGGATTCATTGGTCTTACCAGATACCCTTCATCCAGGAACACATGGCCTCATAGAATGGGGGGATGGCCCCACCAAGGCCCAGGGACAAGGCTAGCTGCTAACAACGGTCAGCAAGGCTGTGGGACGTGGCATATGTTCCAAATGCAACAACTAAGTCGTGATGTTTCTTACAATAATACCTAAATTTTTCTTAATTTTTTTCAGGACTTCTAAGCCATGCAGCTCATCTGAGAGTTTTTTCAAATCATCTCACCTCCCCAGATTTTTCCAATATATTTAATTTTTTAAATCTGCATCGAAAGGGACCCAAGCAGTTCAAACCTGCCTTGTTCAGGGGTCAACCGTACTTTATAAAAGTGCTTTGTTTTCCCTGAAACCCAGGGAAAGAGCTCCAGATTCATGATCAGATACCCCGAGTGCTACGTCGAACCTCAGACTCTTCATACCTCAGTTTCTCATTGGTGACATGGAGCTCCTAAGAGACTAATTACTGTAAGGGGCAAATGAAATAGTGGGGGCAAAATCATTCTCTAAATGCTCAAGTGCTATGCAAATCAAAGGCCTTCTGAATCTTTCTTTGAAGCGTCCAGAATGAGGCATCCCAGGAGGGCCTGGTTCCCCCGGATGTCCCCTGAACACAGTAGCCCCCCAGCTGTGGGACGATGGGAACAGCAGAAGCTTGGCCATAACTCCTAACTTTGGCTCTGCCCCTCCCTACCTGTGTGACCTCAAACAGGTGACCTCGTCTCTCTGAGCCTTGGCTCCCTCACCAGGAAAGCGGGGCACTACCTCCCCTCCGGAGGCTGCTGTGCAGAGCAGGTGAAATAATGCAGAGAATCGCCCTGTTCAGTGGCTAGCACGTGGCAACTGTTGAAAAGAAATGTCCCCTGCCAACTTCCCCGACATCCGCTGACCCCGTGGCACTCTGCCATATGGTTCCATCCCATCCAACCATCCAGTCCTCCACTGTACTGGGGTGACAAATAAAGAAAAGTTTCTAGGCCTTGCAGTTCACTTGCAGTATAGCTTCTATTGGTCAGACTTCCCGCCACCTGAAGAATTTTTATAAGTGGGTCAGTGATCCAGAAGCCATTCCATTGATCCAATGCACTCAACAGATATTTATTCATTGTCCGCTGCGCGCTTCTCACAGGTGCTCCTGGAGAGGGAAGACCAGGAAAGGACAGGTCACTATTCTTTCTCTGGCAAGAGCTACGGAGCGATGAGAACACGCTGTGCATGATAAGCCTGTCAGAAGACAACTGTTTCCAGGGCCAAGTGGTAAGGAACAAAAGGACATCTCAAGCCTCAGCCCGGGGGCATTGGCTGCCTCCCGGGCAGCGGAAATATCTTGCCAACACAGCCCTGACACAAGCAGGAAGCCAGCTCGCCCCAGCAGACCACACTAAGGCTCTTCGCGTGCCAGGAACATGGGGCGTTGAATGAAAGCCAGGCCATGCACCTGGGTAACAGAAGGTGACAACACCACAGGCAATGAGTACTGTCCCCAGAGCCCTAGCCTCCTCCCTGTCATCTGTATTTATAAGATTTGGAGAAGAGTTGGGCTAGCTGTGGGTTATGGGAAAGCAGTAGTAATTACCTTGGGAGAGAGAAGGAAGGGACCACCTCTCCTGTGCTTAATAGAAAGGAAGGGCACTGCCAGCCATTTGCCAGGTAACTGGAAGTGGACACTTGTCACATGGCCATCCATCCTGGGAGCACATCCCGCCACTACAGAGTAAACACTGCCCATTCTCTGTGGCCAATATATGAGCTCTCCAAACCATCAGCAAAGGCTGTCCGATGACAGACATTAGCCCGAAGGCTCAGCCAGACTTCCCAGCTGACTCCTTGGCCAGCACCTTCCTCAAGGAGGTGGCTGGACAACCTTCAAATCAGTGACTTAATTCAGGAAATGATGACTTGGCACTTGAGCATCCAATCAAAAAAAGAAGAAGAAAAAGAAGAAGAAGACATTCAAAGCATCGTTCAGAATTTCTGCAAATTTGGGGCCCTTTACTTTGTATGCTAGCAGTAATGGCTTACTAACTCAAGAGAGTGTCAGTTCTCAAAAGGAGCCAAGAGCAAATATAACTAAGGTGAATCATCCTTGATCCCAACTATCTCCTTTGTTCCAGCTGTTTAGTTAGACCGAGACAACTTCAAACCCTCTCTTCAATGCAATAGAACCATTCGGTTATTTCAGGGTGTTCCTTAGCACAATTCTGAATCAACCCATTTCAGTAGAAATCCCTTGTGATCATTAAATACCTCAGAAAGGAGAGAGAGAACATGGCCTAGACCACGGGGGTTGGATTTGCGGGATAGAATTGCTAGACAGGATCTGTGGGTAATGATGAAGTCCCAATAAATGGTAAATTGTTCTCTTCTCTCTTTTTACTTTGAATCTCAAGCAACAGAAAGTAGCTCAAAGTCTGGAAGGCAAAGGAGTTCCAGACACCAAATGCTATATTAGGCAATCCGTATTGAGCACGAAGCACCCACCCCCAGCACAGGATCTGTCCGCTACCTGGTACGCTGATGTTATGCAGCGGGGAGGGTCTGCATTATTTAGAGGCATAATCAGCTGGTGAGTACAAATGAGGTCATAAATTCTGCTGTCTCATCATCCCTTTCGTCTATGTAAAATCCTCTCAAAATCCTTCCCAGGTATTTCTCCGAGCCCTCTGGGAATGTCTTTCATTCTACAAACAGTTCTGGGCTTGCTGTTCTCCCGCTGGGCTCTTCCGGGCTTGTGCCTGGTCTCCACCGGGGAAAGGCTGCCTGCCCGGAGCCCGTGTTCCCGTGTCCCGAAATCTGCCTTCCCAATGCTGTCCCTAAGAGCGGCATTCCTCCATCCCTCACTATAAGAGCCAGCCTAGTTCCCTGCAGAAACACAGATGGGGGGGATTGTCCCCCTTTCCAAAGGGATTGGATTGCCCCCCACACACTATTGGCACCATCTCTTTCTTCTGTCCACCCCCCACCCCACAGGTGTCTTAGCACCTAAAACTTTCTACTCAAGGATCCCCTTCTGGGTCCTCCTCCCATGCAAAGCAACTCACCTCAGGACACATAGAAGTCCCACAGACCCATTCTGAATGTTGGCTCAGCCAGGACCGCTCTGCTCTAAGAAACCCCAGGAGTTCACAAGGCTAGGCAGATATTGCAGAGAAGTCTCAGAGAGGAGGTAGGACTTGAATGGGGTGTTAAAGCAGAGGAGATATATAGGTAGAAAAGAGGGTGGAAAAAAGATGTTACAGGAACACAAGGATATGTTGTGTCTTCTGACCGCTGGGAATAAAAGAGGGGATAGCAAAGGGAACCGATGGTTCCCGGCAGCTCAGCCCAGGTATTCTCTCATTTAATCCTCAAATCACTGGATTAGTCCCCATTGTCCACGTTTTATGGGTGAGGAACCCAAAGCTTGGACAGTTCAGGAGCAGCCTTTGTCACACTGCAGATTATTTACCTCGGGAAGCACTGCTCCAGAGAGGTTCTCAGGGGAGGAGTCAGGATTCTGGAAAACTCGCAGGGTCCCTGTGTGAACGTTGGCCGGACGGATGTAGGCAGCTGGCCTTCTGGCTTCTTGCACACTAGTGTCCTCCGTCCATCCCACCGGGCTCCTTCCAGCAGCACCACACCTGTAAGACCATCATTGTCATCTCAGAGGCCAAGCTGGCTACCAGGTGCCAAAACCCCAAAGAGGGGACACGGGGCTGAGAATAGCTGACACCCTCTTCTTCTATGAGCCTTGGAGGAAAATGAAGCTACTAATAGCTCAGTGTCTAAATATAACTATTTTTACACCTTCCCTAGAGCTGGTTCGGAGGAGACCCCATTCCATGGCTTTATTTGGATTGGCGTCTCTAATTTCAAACTAGAGGGATTATATTCAAAGCTATTTAAAGTCCTAAGCTATGAATAGGAATGGAAACAAGTAATGCAGGGGATGAACAGGCTGGTCACCAGGGTCCTCGGTCATTCCTGCGGATAATAGCGTACTGAACTTCTTCTAGGGGCAGTACCTTTCTGGATGCTGGGCGAGGGACAGGGGCGAGATGCAAAGATAAATAACTGAAGGTCCCTACCTTCAAGTGAAAATCAAGCTCTCTCCCTCTCTCTCCCCCTGAAACAGCTACTTTCCTGAATGAAGGAGCTGGGACAGTGACATCATCAAGATATCTTCTTCTATTGGAAACACCAGCCTGGACCCTTCTATACCCTCAACATTTTTCATACTCACTCAGTTCCACTCTTATCCTCAAGTTGTAAAGAACAGATACACCAATGGGTTAATACAATTGCCCGTGATGAAATAGGGAAATGCTCTGCTAGACTTTGCAAATCCCGCACACAGTTTTCTCTGTACATAGATGAATACGGAAGCGTGGAGTGGAACAAAGATGACCCTGTAATATGATCCTCTCTGGGGAAATAAGAATGTGTGAGTGGGATGGTGTGCTCCTTGACCGAAACCTTTGTCCGGGGGAGCCAGGTTGTGGCTCGGCCCTTGACCACAGCAGCATCTCAAGGCGTTAGGAGCAGAACGAGCTCCTAGAAAGGAACTTTACTAATGCAGAATCAAAATCAAGGCTGCTTTGTATGTGGCAGGGAGTGAAGAGCACTGGACTGGGGGGCTCAGAAGGTTGCAGTTTGAATCACAGCCCTGCAGCTCACTGGCTGTGAGTTCCCGGGGGGGATTCACATAAGCTCTTTGAGCCTCAGCTTGCCTCTCTTTAAATGGGAGCAGCTGGCAAGAGCTCCAGCTCTGAAAATCACAGAGCAGTACTGTGAGATTCTAAAGATATAGTTGAAACCATCCTGCCGGCTGCCTAATTCATCAAAAATATTAGAGATTCCCCTTATTATTGGTATAATCATCTCCAGAACATTATATTAGAGAATTCAAGTAGTCCGGTTGTGATTCTGTTTGTCTCCGACCATTTCCCTTCCGGGTGGGTAAAGAGCGACTGCTTCAATAGACGCGGGCCCCGTAAAGAGAGAGGCAATCATTCGTGAATTCTGATAAGAGCCTAACCATTCTGCTTCCATCTGGTGTCACAGAAATGCTGGTTATCCTTAGGCATACTCCTTGCTCCAACCTGAACTTGGTTTTTATGCTTTCCAAAAAACTGTCTTCTTCTACTGGACGTAGAGGGACCTTGAGGAGGGAAGCCCTGAGAGGTCAGAGAAGGAAGCCCGGAGCTTCATTCTATCCCAGCATTGCCACACTGACGTCACGGATAGCCCTTAGAGGACGCCGCAGCCAAGCTGTTGCTCGCCCTCATGCCTTGTCCTGGGCTCAGGATCCCCACTCCCTGGAGCAAAGCTGATGGTTGTTATGGGAACAGGTCCATTTGGCCTTACAGAGGGCTTTCCTAGTTTACGGTTTATAACTCACCCTTAGCTTCCAAAAAGCAGACAGAAGCTCAGTCCATAAAGTCTTCATCTGAAATCCATACCAGTGATTTTCTATTGTCTAAAGAGAAATCCCCAGCTCCTTAATCAAGCAGACAGAAGCTCAGTCCATAAAGTCTTCATCTGAAATCCATACCAGTGATTTTCTATTGTCTAAAGAGAAATCCCCAGCTCCTTAATCAAGCAGACAGAAGCTCAGTCCATAAAGTCTTCATCTGAAATCCATACCAGTGATTTTCTATTGTCTAAAGAGAAATCCCCAGCTCCTTAATCAAGCAGACAGAAGCTCAGTCCATAAAGTCTTCATCTGAAATCCATACCAGTGATTTTCTATTGTCTAAAGAGAAATCCCCAGCTCCTTAATCAAGCAGACAGAAGCTCAGTCCATAAAGTCTTCATCTGAAATCCATACCAGTGATTTTCTATTGTCTAAAGAGAAATCCCCAGCTCCTTAATCAAGCAGACAGAAGCTCAGTCCATAAAGTCTTCATCTGAAATCCATACCAGTGATTTTCTATTGTCTAAAGAGAAATCCCCAGCTCCTTAATCAAGCAGACAGAAGCTCAGTCCATAAAGTCTTCATCTGAAATCCATACCAGTGATTTTCTATTGTCTAAAGAGAAATCCCCAGCTCCTTAATCAAGCAGACAGAAGCTCAGTCCATAAAGTCTTCATCTGAAATCCATACCAGTGATTTTCTATTGTCTAAAGAGAAATCCCCAGCTCCTTAATCAAGCAGACAGAAGCTCAGTCCATAAAGTCTTCATCTGAAATCCATACCAGTGATTTTCTATTGTCTAAAGAGAAACCCCCAGTTCCTTAATCAAGCATGCACGGTCCTCACATTTCACTCCCAATCTGGCTTTTCTTCCCATATTCAATTACATCCGCCTATATCTATCTATCCATCTATCGATCCATCGATCAATCTATTTATCATCTATCTACCTATACACACATATAAATAATGATATGGGAGGGAATTACTCCAAGTTCCAGGGGACACGCTGATGTACATTATATCTGAAACAGCATAGTCATTTATAGATTTACTGACTCTGATAGGCTCTTGAACGTATTCAGATGCAAAACGTAGTCGCTCAGGTATTACGCATACATTTTCACTGTGGGCAGAAAAAGCTCTGGGCAGCATTGTCATCTCATAGAGTCACTGTTTCTTGCTAAGAAAAGTTGAGTTTTAAGCTGCGTTTTTAAATCATCCTGACTTGCAGTGATCTCCACTCCCCTCATATTTTCCCAATACTCATCCGTTATTCACAAACTGTTTTGTGTTGTCTCTCAATAGGTTAGATGAACCCTTTGTCTTTGTGTGAACTCCTGGGGCCGTTGTGTCCATGTTCAAATGGTCAGCCAATTACAGAATGCCCCCAGATGTGCTGGCTGGAGCAGATTCTCCCAGCACAGCCTCACTCAGCTTTGGGGTTCNTATCTTATCTATCTATCCATCTATCGATCCATCGATCAATCTATTTATCATCTATCTACCTATACACACATATAAATAATGATATGGGAGGGAATTACTCCAAGTTCCAGGGGACACGCTGATGTACATTATATCTGAAACAGCATAGTCATTTATAGATTTACTGACTCTGATAGGCTCTTGAACGTATTCAGATGCAAAACGTAGTCGCTCAGGTATTACGCATACATTTTCACTGTGGGCAGAAAAAGCTCTGGGCAGCATTGTCATCTCATAGAGTCACTGTTTCTTGCTAAGAAAAGTTGAGTTTTAAGCTGCGTTTTTAAATCATCCTGACTTGCAGTGATCTCCACTCCCCTCATATTTTCCCAATACTCATCCGTTATTCACAAACTGTTTTGTGTTGTCTCTCAATAGGTTAGATGAACCCTTTGTCTTTGTGTGAACTCCTGGGGCCGTTGTGTCCATGTTCAAATGGTCAGCCAATTACAGAATGCCCCCAGATGTGCTGGCTGGAGCAGATTCTCCCAGCACAGCCTCACTCAGCTTTGGGGTTCACTGCAACCACCTCTGTTAATTCACTTTTATCTCAGACGCACACTCCTACGCCTACTCACCCGGACGTGCTGTAAAGAATGCCTTTAGTTGGTCAGCTTCCTGGTTTACACTCAACTGGAAGCTGAGATCTCAACACTATGGTCTTTCGCTCTGAACAGTTCCTGGCAGATGTCCCAGCATGCCTGGGGCCTCCTTGATTGTGTCTTTGGTCTGTTGGGGACATCCCCCTCTATTGCGGTATTTTGATGCCTTTGCTCTCAGAGGCCTGCCTCCCTTCAGAACCCAGCATAAATCCCTCTCCCTCTGAGAAGCTTTCCCCGGCTGTTCACAGCCAGACTGGATGTAGGAGTAGCAACCATGGCACTTGTACTCCCTGTCCTGGTTTAGCTCCGAGTGTGCGTCTATCTTTCTGTTCTTCTTCCTCTAATATGATGATAGTGCTTGGAAGGCAAGGACTGTCTGTCTCTACTGGCGCTGTGTCCTTCGTGAGCGCCTCACTGCTTGTTTATGGGTGAAATGACACGGGGCTCCTGCCCAGGGGAGCAGCTGAAATGCAGAGGAGCTCTGGAGAGAGTATCTTGTGAGCATGAGCTCTTCCATGTCTGCCTTGGTGGAGAATGTTCTAGGCTCCCAAAAGATCCTTGACCATAGAAGCCTTGACTAGATGACTCTTTGGTGAACATAAAACCACCGTCGTTTGGACAAATAAAAATACTAAAGCCAAGATAAGTGTGACAGCTGCACGTTCATACAGTTAGTTAACAGCAGAGCTGAAACTAGACTAGAATGAAAAGCCACAACAATCCAGAACAAGGAGCACAAAACTCAGTTCCTTACTGAAACACATGAAGAGTCAAAGAACATCTTCCTGAATATCGGTGGTGATGGCCACCAGCATTTACTGAGCACCTTCCAAAGTCAAGGCTTTTCTGAGTCAAGGTAATGAGGGGGAGGAAAACTGGTCAAGCAAATCCACCCCTAGTTCAGCAAGAGAAGCAGAAAGCTATCACCGTGCAGGGGGTGGCCAGAGATCAGTGGAGGCAGGTGGGCCCAGAGAAGAAGCATGGGGATCTGTCCCATACCAGCTGTGACATCTTGGACTGGTTCTTCCACCATTCTGAACTTCGGCTCTCTTACCTGTGAAATAACTCTGACTGCCCTTGTAGCTGGTACATTCTGAGACTGTTTCCTCTTAATATATAAATGATAGGACTTCAAACCTTTTATTCTCTGTCAAAAATTCGATGCCTGATGGAGTCAATCTCATGCCTATGTGTAGCTGACGTTTACGTTACATTCCTTCCATTCTGAGACTAAATAAATGATTTCTGAATTCGAGAAAGGAGGCACTCACTCATGTCTTCCTTGCCATTCCAAATTTTTTCTTAACCTGATCTGCTTTTCCCTTATCCTGCCTCTTACTCTGTTTTGGGGGGAGGGGAGATGCTCAAGGTCAAAGGATTGGATTCGTGATGTTTCTCAGTCCACACCACGTGACCCTGAAAGGGTCTCTCTTGTCTTATGTATTTATTTGTTGCCTTTTAGCCTCATGTCCCGCTCTTATTCCCCACCCCCAAGAACAATCATTGTCATGGGTTTACTATATGCCATTTTGCTTGAATGTACTCTTGTGAAGTGGGGACTTCTGCTTTGTGTGTGCGTATTTCTAAATCTCTGTCAGTGGTATTGAGTCGTTATGTCTGTTCTGCTGGGGAAGCTGGCAAGAGAACCCCCATGCCAAGACCCTTCCTCCCCATCACGGACGATGTCTTCAAGCAGAGGAGACCTGCTAATATTACACTCTCCCTGGTGTGAAGGAGCACATGTTATTCATTCTTTCAACAAGAAGAAGGGAAACAATATAGCACAGTGATTAAGAACACAAGCTCTCAGGTCAAACGCACTTTAGTCTGAATCCTGTTTTTTCACGTTATACGTCTTTGGGCAAATTACTCAGTCCCTCAAAAATCTCCATTTCTTCATCTGCAAAATAAAGACGTGAGCAAATCATGAGGTTATTGTGAGGTTTAAATAATCTAGCCTCCGAACAATGGGGGCCACAGTAGATGAAAATCCAGGTAAATGACAGATGAATTAATAAGCCATCCTTACCAGAGCACTCCCAGATGTCAAGCCCCACAGGTCTCAAGCAGGGGAGGGAGCTGAGAATGAAAGACGAACAGAAGGTTCAGAACTTCAATGACATGTCTGAGATCATAGAAAATTGCACAATTAAAAACCTTAACCCTTCAAGTCCCTGGGATAAAAGGTTCCATTGGGGACACTTACAAGGGTCAGAGCTGGTTGTTTTCTGTACCAGTATGAAGAAACCAAAGGGAAAGAGTCGCCTTCCACAGGAGGAACTTCTTCTCTTTTTTTTTTTTAAGATTAAAATATGTACTTTGAGGCCTGTGCTTTGTCTCAACCTAGCTTCACCTACGCGCAGATGAGGGTCTCACACACGTGTTAACTACCACCTGCCTGGTTCAATGTGGCCACGAGTGTTGTACCAGGGCCATCTTTATTCTGCGATTTACTATTAAGGAAGCCTAGAGGTATAGAAAGTAGATGTGAGAATCTGGGAGGTCCCCAGTGACCATCTGCACTACCCCCTCCTTTACACGTGAGGAGCTCGAAGAGATTAAGCTCCTGTTACATCACACTTTCTTGTGCAACATACTCCAACAGACGTACAATGATCACACAAATCACCCCTGTGACTGACGGTTAGCCACTTCTGGTATTACATCGAAATTCACAGACACCTGCATGGAGAAAGCAGTGTTGGCTGACCTTTCCCTAAGGCCAAGAAACATTCCAGAAAGATCTCTGGAACCAGAATATACCAGGGAAAGAGGCAGCCTAAACTGAGCAAGTCACATGTTCCTAAGCCCCAGAGCCTGTGCCATGTCCCCACTGATTTAACCTTTAAAGGCCATGCCCTGGGGAAACAGTGATCTTAGTCATTGCCCTTCAGCAGGGTGAACTCTGGGACTGTGGGTCTAAAGCAGCGCGAGCCAGGTGAGTCACAAAAGTGACGCCCAAAGCCACAGTGATTATAACATGATTATGAAAACCTCAATCTGTAGAATGAGCTCAGGGAAGCAAGTTGAGTATTTCCTCAAAAAAAAAAAATGTCTTTCGACTAGCCTAATGATTCATAAGACATCAGAAAATAAGTTAGGTCTCTATTTATACTTTGCACACGAGCGTAGCTGCCCTGAAACCTGCTGTGTGTTGTTAGCACAAGGGAAAGAGATCTGTTGAGTTTAACAGAATGGTAAATTACACTTTTCTCTTTGTTTCTCAATATAATCGTCGGATCGTTGCTTTCAAATACTTTCTTTAAAATGTACTATCAGCATCCATAGATCTCAACCCAATAAGCTGAAATTAGTTACATTAACACACACTCAATTAAGACCAGAGAGCTGCCAGTTATGGACATTAGCTGGTCATAGACTATAGGCATCCTAGTGTCAAACGTATAAGAAAGGGCAATTCGACTTTGTACTGTTCACCTTAAGGCAACCAGAGAGAACAAGTACATGGAGTTTTGTGATTCCAGAAGAATTTCGAAACAGACATGTTTGGAGTTTAATGTTCATTGGCCCTCTACCTGGTCTAAATATATGTAGAGAGTTCCCAAAATGGAGAAATTATTCTGAATTCTAAACCGGTGAATGAAGACAAAAGTTTTGACTCAAACCCTAAAGAGATTCGATTTTTATTTTAATTAGAAGCAGACTTGTTGGATTATGTCCACATCTTCTTCTGAGGGTTAAAGTATAGCCGTTTGGGTGGACTTTTCTTAGGAAACAGCTTGTACCTCAGTAGATAAAGGGATCCTTTAAAAAGTACACTGATGTCTATAGAACAAGTTTACTGAGACCAAAATTGATTGGCTAGAGTTGCCAATGAATTAAGCATTAAGCTAATTCCTGATTAAATGGATCTAGCAAACCAATGACACTTTCTCTCTGCTCCTGAGTTTATGGCAAGGGAAAAATAAAAATTAACTTCCAGAAATTAGTGAGATGACCTCCATAAAGGTTTCCAGTATGTATAGAGTGTCCTGAAGTGACCGGTTCTATGAGATTACTGTCATACAGGGTCAATCTTCTGTAGGAAAGTGACAGGAAGCCAGAGAGAACAGTGACAAGGTCATGCCTTTATAGCCCAGGGGTCGCTTTTGCTGTCCATTATAGGAACTTCTGGATGGGGAGCTCCAGAGCGTACATATTAAGAGCACCTCTAATTCAGCCCTCAGGTCTTATTCCAAAACCTCATTTCAAATGGACGCTGGGAAAAAGAAAAAACAAAACAAAACTGCTGCCTATCATACAATCTGCTTCTAAACCATCTGTTTGCCATTGGGAACACGTCTGCTTCCTTGAAGGCGGCCGCTGCATCTGGCTGGTAACACCAGTCCCGGTTATAGTAAGCAGCAGCCTTCCCAGCAGCCTCAGGGGCTGAGCAGACACCAGGAGGCTATTTGTTGCTTATGCGCCTAAGATGATAATCACGATAGGCAACACCTATGGAGCGCCTAGTGTCTGCGAATTATGAGGCTCCGCCCCTAGACTCTGTTTTGGGAAGGTTAAGGTGGGCCTAGAAATATGTATTTTTAACACGCCTGCAGGTGACTCTGATGTTACAAGTCCTTAGCCACCTTTTTAAAAACACCAACTTAAAGGAATGTTCTTATTCTGGCCCACACGAGGCTGAAAAACCTCACCTCTGCCATGTTGAGGCTACATGGATTATGTCCATTAGAATGTTCTATGACGCAATCTTCCATTATCTCCTACTTTTATTTGAATGTTATTTAATGATCACTAAGAGATTTTTTTATGGGTGAATATGGTAACAGTGGTATCGCCGTTTGCACGCAGAAACTCCAACATCTCAGGAATTGGTGGCATTACGTTACTTTGGAAGTACAGTTAATGACTGAAACTAGAATTGTTTAAACAGTTGTTTAAGAGGCAGTGAGAAAGAGTCTACTTCTGATAGAGTGGCGTGAGCTCCTACTGGACCTGCCCTCCCACAGGCTACAGCTATCAACTCTGAACATTGGAAAAAATAAACTCTCTGAAGGCACTGTGGAGTGAATAGAAGCAAACAGATTCTAGAGAGGGGAGCTAACATTTGGAAGAAGGGAATGGCACAGGATGGCAGGGTGAGCGTCCCCCTCCCTTTTTATTTCTTTTTTTTTTTTTAAGATTTTATTTATTTATTCGACGGAGACAGACAGCCAGCGAGAGAGGGAACACAAGCAGGGGGAGTGGGAGAGGAAGAAGCAGGCTCATAGCAGAGGAGCGATGTGGGGCNCCACAACGCTGGGATCACGCCCTGAGCCGAAGGCAGATGCTTAACCGCTGTGCCACCCAGGCGCCCCTCCCTTTTTATTTCTTAGATGGAGGGAAGGTGACCAGGCTGCAGAGCTGAAACTCCAGCAGAAAATCTGCAGTCTTTCTTCCCTAAAGAACCAGAGAGCAGAGTACGGGGTAACCACAGCCCTGGAAAGTGAAGTCGTAATATTGGAAAGCTGAAGGCCAGTGACAGGGGAGCACACATGATGTGCATAAACTCTGACTAAATATCTAGGGGACTCTAAGCTACACAGGCACAGGGAACACTGCAAACAGCCCAGTGAAAGGTCCAAGAACTAAAAGGAGATTTGAACCACCAAGCCAAACTAGAGTATTCAGTTTGAGTGCAACCAAGGTATTTGCTTGGGAAAAGACAACACTCTTCCAGATTATCCACAACATAATATTCACCATGTCCAGGATATAATCCAAAATTTTTCAATGTATGAACAAATTTTTAAAAATGTGACTCATATTCAAGAGAAAAAGTAATCAGCAGAAACTGATCCTGATAGGACCCAGGTGGCAGATGAGGATTTGAAAGCATCTATTTTAACTATGTTCAATAAAGTAAAAGAAAATATATTCATAATATATGAAAAGGTAGGAAATCTCAGCAGAGATGTGGAAACTATTAAAAAATATAATGGAAATTTTAAAACAGAATAGTATTATCTGAAATAAAACATTCACTAGGTAGACTAGTAAAAGTAAGGTAGAGGGAGATAACAAAGGAAAGCGTCAGTAACAAGAAACTGGATGGATAGAAATCATCCAATCTGAAGGCCAGAAGAAGCAGTTAGAACTCCAGAATTCGTCCCTGATTCACTCAGCCAGGTGACGTCCCCCTCTCCACCCCAGCAGAAGACTAAAGGTTTTTTTCTCCAGAGAGGGCAAAACAAAAGTTCTCTGGGCTGGGAGAGCAGGTGAGGGTGGTGGCACAATATGGAAGACAGAAAGATAAAGCAGAAATTTACATACTGAATATGGAGATGACCCCCACCCCTCCCAGCCCCCAGCACCCCAACCCGCACCAGCCCTCTTTTTCAAAATCTTAGCAGTTGGGCTTCAGGCTTATACTCTCCAAATGGGGTAGTAGAATGTTCTATGTTAGGAAATCTTACCAACCAGGGAAAAAAGACCTGATGATGCTGACAGAGAGCCAAGGTTCTATTCTCTAGCAAAGCCTCTTAGCCAGTTCCTATCTAGGACAATACATGCCTAGAGGGTTGCGTCCGAGGAGCGGGGTGAAGAAAGAGAGCTGGGACTTCCAGGCTTCAGTGTGTAAACTTGTAAAAGAGCCTTGTTTTCCAGCCCCATCCTCTCCTGTGCCAAATACTCCTACTAACATAGTGAATTGGATGTCTGAAGAACAAGGTCCAGAGGCTTACTTCTGCCTGCTTTCTCTTTTATAATCTTGAACATTTAACATAAGCATATATTATTCACTCAAGAAAACCATTAATTTTTAAGTGCTCAGTAAAGAGACTGACAGATAAATATGAGGAAATATCCCCCAAAATGCAACAACTAAAAAAAAAGAGAGAGAAGAAAAATAGAACAGAGGTAAGAAACTTCGAGAATCAAGTCAAGAAATCTGACATCAAAAAATAGCTGTTCTAAAAAAAGAATGAAGGGGTGCCTGGGTAGCACAGCGGTTAAGCGTCTGCCTTCGGCTCAGAGCGTGATCCCGGCGTTATGGGATCGAGCCCCACATC